>NW_012098777.1:602672-666124 GCF_000951045.1 Mandrillus leucophaeus
AAAAAAAAAAAAAAAAAAGTACATGAGATTAAACTTACACATTTCATCTTAAACAAATAATACCACATATTGAGATTCTTATAATGTTCATCAAATATCTACAATAGAACAAATGAATAATAGTAATTATTTGTTAGATAATATATTTGGATATTGTATTAATGTGCTAGGACTGCCATAAAAAATACCACTGATTGGATAGTTTAAACAATAGAAATGTATTCTCTCCATTCTCAGAAAATCTTCACAATCTATACATCTGACAAAGGACTGATATCCAGAATCTTCAATGAACCCAAACAAATCAGCAAGAAAAAAACAATTCCACCAAAAAGTGGGCTAAAGACATGAATGGACAATTCTCAAAAGAAGATATACAAATGGTCAACAAACATATGAAAAATTCTCGACATCACTAATGATCAGGGAAATGCAAATCAAAACTACCATGTGATATCACCTTTCTCCTTCAGGAGTAGTTACATACAAAAAATCAAAAAACAGTAGATGTTGGTGTGGATGCGGTGATCAGGGAACACTTCTACACTGCTAGTGGGAACATAAACTGGTACAGCCACTATGGAAAAAAGTGTGGAGATTCCTTAAAAAACTAAGTAGAACTACAATTTGATCCAGCAAACCCATTCCTGGGTATCTATGTAGAGGAAAAAAGTCATTATAAAAAGAGATCACACTGATGTTTATAGCAGTACAACTTGCAATTGCAAAATCATGGAACCAACACAAATGCCCATCAATCTATGAATAAAGAAACTGCGGTATATGTGTATGATGGAATACTACTCAGCCATAAAAAGGAATGAATCAACAGCATTCACAGTGACCTGGATGAGATTGGAGACTATTATTCTAAGTGAAGTAACTCAGGATTGAAAAACCAAACATTGTTTGTTCTCACTGATATGTGGGAGCTAAACTATGAGGATGTAAAGGCATAAGAATGATACAGTGGACTTTGAGGACTTGGGGGGAAGGATGGGACAGGGGCAAGGGATAAAAGACTGCAAATAGGGTTCAGTGTATACTGCTTGGGTGATGGGTGCACCAAACTCTCACAAATCACCAGTAAAGAACTTACTCATGTAACCAAACACCACCTATACCCCCAAAACCTATGGAAAAAGACAAAAAGAAATTTATTCTCCATGTTCTGGAAGCTACAAGTTTGAGATCAAGGTGTTGGCAGGATTAAAGCCAACATTCTGAGGCCTTGATCTTTGGCCTGTAGATGGCCATTTTCTCCCTATATCTTCATACAATCTTTCCTCTGTGCATTTTTTTCTGTGTACTAATCTCCTCTTCTTATATGAACACCAGTTATATTTGATTAGGGCCTACCCACATGACCTCATTTTACCTTAATTACATCTTTAAAGGCCCTGTGTCCTAAGGTGGTCACATACTAAGGTACCAGGGGTTAGACTTTCAACAAATGAATTTTGAGGGACACCTCTCAGCCCATAACAGGTATCTTCATGCATCTCAGAGATTATTTGTAATCCCCATAAGAATGCATGATTCTGCAAATAACTTTAAATTACAAAACATTTCTAAGCAGAAGCGAGAAGTTTTATCTGTATTAGCTATTAGCATTATGCTCGATGACCACCATTCTTCAAAGCACAAGAAAGGCTAGCCCATATGCAAGTCTACTAGAAATTATATTATATCAGCTTCACATGTCCAGGGCAAGCAGACATTTGGGGAATCATCAACACATTTCATTTCACCCCAACCCAAAAAATAACACATATGACAAAGCAAAGCTATGCCAGGCAAAGGAAAACACTTGATCAATCAGTATATTATATATAATAACCATATATATTATAACTGAACAGAAACACTTAGAAGAGATGAAGATCAGGTTGCCCACATGACTCTGAAGATGACAGAAAAATATGGAATATCTGTCCCAAGAAACTTACATTGTCAATATTCAGCAACCACACTAGTATTTTTTTTCTTTTAGGTTTAGTGGGTATATGTGCAGGTTTGTTATATGGGTAAATTGCATGTTGTAGAAGTTTGGTGTACAAATAATTTTGTCACCCAGGTAATCAGCATAGCATCCAATAGGTAGATTTTTAATTCTCACCGTCCTACTACTCTCCACCCTGAAGCAGGCCTCTGTGTCTACTTTTCCCTCCTCTGTATCCATATGTACTCAATGTTTAACTCCCAAACATAAGTCAGAACATCCACTATTTGGTTTTCTGTTTCAGCATTAATTCATTTAAGATAATAGCCTCAAGTAGGCCTCCGTGTCTATTGTTCCCTTCTTTGTATCTATATGTACTCAATGCTTAGCTCCCAAATATAAGTGAGAACAGGCACTATTTGGTTTTCTGTTTCTGCATTAATTAATTTAAGATAATAGTCTCCATCTCCATTCATGTCACTGCAAAGGACATGATCTCATTCTTTATTATGGCTGCATCATATTCCATACACACTCATATTAATTGACTATCTTAATCCATTCATGGCTTTCAGTTTTTGAAGATATTTTGTAAAACATAAATTTGTTCAACAACTCTAAAATAAAACAAATCTCTGATTCCTCTGTATATGCAATTAGTAATGGAACATCTAAATTCACAAAGTAAAGTAGGTTATTAGGAATATATAATAGTGAGAAAACTGATTACTGAAAGTTACAGAAAGATGACTGAATAGCTCCTTTCTTTTAGGAAATCTGCTTCTTCATGTCGTTCTTCATCTAGTTCTCTCATTTTTAGTTCTAATTTTAAAAAGTCAATCATTATCATTATTCTAAATAGTTCAAGAATTGCATTTAAAAAAATAAATCATTGTGTAATAAATAATTAGGTATAATTAAAATATATGTTATGTCCCAAATCTTGCTATTCAATAAAACAGATGACAAGAAGGAAACAACACAACCACTACATTTATTATGGTAGAATCCAAGAAACACTTTACATGGTCCCATGAAACAGAATTCTATGTTTTTTATCAATTATAATTTTTTTTTTTATTATTAGAGATGGGGTCTCACTATGTTACCCAGGCTGATCTCAAACTCCTAGTCTCAAGTGATCCTCCTACCTCAGCCTCCCAAATTGCTGTGATTGCAGATGTGAGCCACCTAGCTCCATGAATGATTTTTGCCACTGACATTATTAGAGTAATGCTATTATAATATTTTTTCTTAAAATTTATGTTATTATGAACTTTATACCAAAAAATTACATATAATTTAAAAATTATATAAGATAGCTATCTATTAATAATATGACATAATGCATAACAATTGGTAAGAAAATTTGCATTATGACTCATAATTATATTTAAAAGGCAAAATAGGTGTCTTCAGCATTACCACTGGGGAAATTTGGGCAGTAAAATAAACATAAGCTAATTAAAAATTAGAGAAAGATTTTTATTTTTATTAGTGAGTGAACATTTGTATTATGAATTTGAAATAGATGGAATAAATTCTAAAATGCAAACAGTATTTGCCAAAACAACCTTATATTTCCATATGTATTTGATACTTTTAAACTAATGAATAAATTCCTAATAGTTGACTTTGGAATGGACTAGAACTTCATGAATAACAAAGTGTTTAACTATACTAAATGTAATGTGCAGCTCTCTAAACTATTTAGAAAATGACCAAAGCTTGCCAAACTAGATGGCTTATCTTTGTGGTTCTAAAAGAAACAACATAAAAATGCTTGGAGTAAAAAATGCAGATTCATACATTTGACCTCCTTAATATAACTGTGAAAAGAAAGGTTAGAGACTGGAAAAACAGAGATTGGAAAAACATACTCTAGATCCAGAATTGCATGCATTCAAAATCCAAAGCAAATCCAAACCTGCCCTTTAGCAGCAATATCCTTTCAAGGAAATTTCTTAACCTGTCTTGTGTCTCAGTTTCCCCATCTGTAAAATAGGAATAATAATAGCACCTCCTTATAAGGTTCTGATGTGGATTAAATGAATTAATAAACTTAAAGCACTTTAATACAGTGCCTTGCATACAGTACACATGTATTAAGTGATAGCTGTTATTAGTCACTAAAGGGTAAAATCCAGACTGGGTGCGGTGGCTCACACCTGTAATCCCAGCACTTTGAAAGGCTGAGGTGGGCACATCACAAGGTCAGGAGTTCCAGACCATCCTGGCCAACATGGTGAAACCCCGTCTCTACTAAAAATACAAAGAATTAGCCGGGCATGGTGGCGGGTGCCTGTAGTCACAGCTACTCGGGAGGCTGAGGCAGGAGAATCACTTGAACCCAGGAGGCGGATGTTGCAGTGAGCCGAGATTGCACCACTGCACTCCAGCCTGGTGACAACAGAGTGAGACTTGGTCTCCAAAAAAAAAAAAAAAAAAAGGAAAATCCATAAACATAGAGACTAAAACAGTGGTTATCAGTGGGTGAGGAGAACGAGAAGATGTTAATCAAAGGGTTATAAGATTAACAAGTTCTGGGGATCTAAGATATAGCATGAATGGTGATAGATGTATTAATTAATTTGATAGTAGTTACCATTATACAAAACACATATCATTGCACTGCATTGATATACATATGTCATTGCATTGTATACCTCAAATATACACAATTTTCATTTGTCAATGAATTATTTTTAAAAATGAGAAAATAATGGCAGAACAAAAATAAAAGCGTATATAATAAAATTTCATGGAAATTTCCATTTTGATCTGAAGAACAGTGTTAAAGATGGTAGAAGCTAAAGCCCCCAACTCTATCTGGAGAGAATCAAGATTGTATTCTTGCTTCCAAGTCATGCATACGACCGAAGAAGCAGAAGACATGAAGTCAAGCTCCACACAAACGTGAGGAAATTTACTTGTCAGCCGGCTCACAGAGCAGCAATTTACTTGTCTCCTTAGTTCATATCAACATGCCTCCATCTCAGGGCTTACTGAACCTCTGCCTTTCCATGCATCTGTGCAGACTCGCTTTTTCCTTTATTCAAGTATTTGCTAAAATTCACTCCTTAGAGATGTTTTCCTGAACATATGATCTAAAATGCAGCTGCTATAGATTTTTCACCTTGTAATCTGCTTTCCTTAAACTGATTTTCTTCTAGGCATTTATCACTATCTGACATCAAAGTATACTTTGGGGAAGCTTGTTTGTTTCTTACCCAGGTTTTCCTCTAGGATGCAATCTCCAGGAGAGCAGGGATTTTGCCCATTTTTTTCCTGTTGCATCCTTAGTATGTAGAATAATGTTTGACATACAGTAGGTGCTCACTATTGCTGAATCAATGAAATTGGCTACTGATAGGAGCACAAAACAGTACTAGTACTGGAATTCTAATTATTTACTGTTTAAAAGGAATAAAGTCAAATGTATTATGTATTATTACTTTAAAAACAGAAAAGGAAATTAGCCTGGTAGTAAAACAAAGTAACCAGACATGTCATAGATTCCTCACTTTTACTGAGAAAATTCTTGAAAGCTGAGACATATGCAAATTTTGGAGCCCTAAGAAATTTCAGGTTTAGTTCATGGTATTCTTTCCAAAACACCTGATTAAAAGAAGGCTGAAATAGAAGAGTATGTAGTTTTTTCAATAAGTTGAAGGTAAACCCTTTCAAAGTAATCAACTATACTAAATTTAAAATCAATACATAAGTCTAATTGGTCAATTTCTGTTACTCAAATTCTTTAAAATAAAACCAACATTTTACTTTATATTATATTTTACAGCAGGAAAAGAATCAATCTAATTTGATTAGGCAACCTTTTAATCTTTTAAATCAGTAGGAAAAAAAAGCTTTCTTCTGTCAAGTTAATAATGAACTCTCATTTATTTCCTTAAAATTATGACTATCCGAGAAACAAGTTGCAAGATGAGTAGAAGTTGTTCTGGGTTTCCTGTGTGTATATGTGTGTGTTTTAACACATCTCATTTTGTGAGTTCGCTCTCTCTTCCTTTCCCTCCTATTTTTGTGTTCCATCAAATTTGTTCCCTTTCATGAAAGATTTTCTTCCTGAACCCAGATGCCCCACTGCGTGATCTTTCTTCACTGCCTACCCAAGGTAATAGTCATTTTGCCATCCTTGGTATAAAAACCAGTCCCTGACCTGCGGCTTCACAATGACTATATAGTTCGCTTATAGATGATTACTTATATCAGCTTATGGATTATTATATTGAGCTTGTCTCATCAGACCCAAAGAATGAAGTAATTCAATAAACTAATCTGTTTAGCAGAGACAGTATGGTAAGGTGGAAAGAGCATTAAATTTAAGAGAGAGGGGACTGTGATATGCATTCTGACACTAAAACGTATCAGATGGGTGATTTTGAACAAGTAACCTCTCTGAGTCTGGGTTACAAATCCTTAAAATGAGGATGAGGCCTATGACATAGGGTGGTTGTGAGACTTCACAATATGGGAAATTGTCCAGCCTTGAGTATAACATATGATTCACAAATTTCATAAATAAACACCTTGAGGGACATTCTGGAAAGAAGGCTATCTTTCTACTCTACCATGAAAGAAATGTGGGAGTAGGAGAAACTCTTCAGCACTTTTTCAGTCCCCCCACATATAAGTTCCCTTTATTCCTTCATAGTTATAGAGTTGGCAAAAATACAATAAATTAAGATTATCACCTTTTTAAAAGGGAGGAAACTAAAACAAATCATTTTTAATCTTTCTAAGTTAAAAATTCAGCAAATAACTTTTTTATTCCCTTTATCTAATATTAAACGAAAATGTAGTTTTGCTAAGAAGCTTAAATATGTAGATGTTTTTCCTAATTTTTTTTTGCTGCTCACCTAGACTGAAATCCTGAAAACCAATTTAGTTTGACTCATAGTTGAAAAATTCCAGTGCTCAAAGCACTGCAAGCTATGCTTCACAAGGTTAACTTGTGATCAATTCTGTATTTTTATTGTGATTATTCTGAATTTGCAAATGCACACAGGAGAGCCATGTTTCCCCCCACCCCCCGCCTCCTCCGTTTGAGCACTTAATTTCTTGCCACATGCATATGAGGGGGTTGTGCATTCCTGATTATTTGTTAAAGACTTTTAGTCAGATTTTTGCCAGCAGCTGGCAAAATGAAGTCATTTTATGCAACAGAATAAAAGGAAAATATTTTGGCCTTTACTTTCAGTGTAAACCTATGTTCATTAACAACAAAGAATATATGCTCCCAAGAAGAAAAAAAAAATCAAATGTGTACTACTTCCTTTCAAACAGACTTTTGAAAAATTAAGAAAAATCTGAAAATACATCCTAATGTATTTTAAAAAAACATGGTAAAATAGAAAAAGTATTAAACTCAGATTCAAAATACATTTAGTCTAAACTAGTTCTGTTGCAGCTGTGCATGTTGGACACGTAACTTAAACTCTCTGGGTCTCTGCGCCAGTTTCTATGGCTGTGTAATAAACCATCCCAAAAATGAGTTGCAAGAAGCATCAATATTGCTCATGAATCTGCATTATAGGCAATGCTAGGCAGGAGCAGCTCTCTCTGCCCTGAAGTCTCTGCTCCGCTTGAAGTCATCTGAGATGGAAAGAATGTTAGGAAATGTAGCCATGTGAAGGTTCCTTCATTCACCCAGGTGGCAAAACTCAAAACAGCTGGGGCTGGAACAGTTCGGGTTTCTTAGATACTCTATTTCTATGCGGCCTCTCTGCATGATCTCTCCAGCATGTGGATTCAATGTAGCTGAACTTTTTCACATGTCAGTTGAAGGCTTCCAAGGCATAAGTCTTGACAGAGAGTCACTTAGAAGCCATGTAGCTTATTATGATGTAGCCTCAAAATGCACATAGCACCCCATGGTCACAGTCCTGCTCATATTCGAGTGGAGAGAACATAGACTCCATCTCCCTCAATGGAGAAATTTCAGTGTCAAGTTGCAAGAAAAGCATGTGGTATGGGAGTTATCGGTGTAGTCATTTTTGGAAATACAATCTACAGCAATCTCCTTTAGCTTATATGAAAAATAATCAGGTTGCAATAGGTAAGGTCTTAAATCTCTTTCATCTCAGAAAATCTTGTGAAGTCTCTGATTAAATGGAAACAAGAATGGCTTAAAAGTGAGCTGAAACAGCTAGCATAATGTCAACATATTGGAATAGATAGGAGAACTTATAGGGAATGAGTAACTCTAAAAGTGTGTAAACCATTGAAATAAGTAAATCACCACATTTTTCAGTATCAAGGGTTATATGTGATTGCAAATGCGAGACTATTTTCAAGGTGTGCAATTTTCAGGACATAGGGCAGGTTTATTGTTCCATGCCATTTAGTCTTTCTGCTTAACAACATAGTTATTATCAGGGGTCATTTACATTTTGAACACCAGATGTGATACCAAGAGCTATTAACACAATATTATTGCGAGGAATTGTTTAAGTCCTATGAATATATATATATAATATATATATATGCACACACACACACACACATACACACACACAGTAATGTATCACTTAATAACAAGGATAATTTATTATGTGATTTTGTTGTTGTGTGGACATTATAAAATATACTTGCACAAGTCAAGATGGTATAAACTACTACACACTTAGGTTATATGGTATACAGGCTGTTGATCTTAGACTTAAACCTGTACAAAATGTTACTGTACTGAATACCGCAGGCAATTTGTAACACGCTGGTAAGTATGTGTGTATCTAAACATATCTAAACTTAGAAAAGCTACAGCAAAAATACAATATAAAAGATTAAAAATGGTACACATATATAAAGCATTTATCACAAATGAAGCTAGTTCTGGGTGAGCCAGTGAATGAGTGTTGAGTAAATGTGAAAGTCCAGGACATTAATGTACACGACTACAGACTTTATAAACCCTGCACACTTAGGCTGCACTAAATTTATATTAAAAACAAAACAACAACAAAAAAAAAAAACAAAAAAAAAAACCAAAACCTCTTTCTTCAATAGCAAATTAACCTTAGCTTGCTGCAACTTTTCTCCTAAGCTTTTAAACATTTATTTTTTTTACTCTTCTGTAAGAATATACCTTAAAATAGGACCACATTGTACAGCTGTAAATTTTTTTTCTTGCTTTATATCCTTTTATATAAACTTTCTTCTGTTTTAAAATTTATTGACTTATTTTACTTTTAAAACTTTTTTGTTAAAAACAAACACACATTAGCTTAGGCCTACACAAGGTCAGGATCATCAATGTCACTGACTTCCACCTGCATATCTTGTTCCACTGGAAGGTCTTCAGGGACAATAACACACATGGAACTGTCATCTCCTATGATAACAATGTCTTCTTCTGGAATATCTCCTGAAGGACCTGCCCGAGGCTGTTTACAGTTAACTTTTTTTTATAAGTAGAAGTATGCTCCAAAATAATAATAATAAGTATAGTTAATAAATAAACCAGTAACATAAACCATCATTACTATTGTCAAGTATTATGTACTGTACATGATTTTTTACACTATGCTTTCATATGACTGACAGTGCAGGTTGTTTACAACAGTATCACCACAAATATGTGAGTAACATCTTGCACTATGACATTATGATGGCTAAGACATCACTGGGCAATAGAAATTCTTAATCTCCATTATAATCTTATGGGACTCCCTTTGTATATGTTGTCCATCGTTGACAAAGATGTCATTAGGTGATACATGACTGTATATACTGCGCACACACACACACATATTTCAGTACATTATCAATACACACAAAAATTTAAGTCCTAATAATGTAGTCCTTTTTTCATATCCATCCTTGACCCTAATGCCCCATGTAATACTAACTGACTAATGAATAAAAATCAATGTTTCCAGTGGTCACCAGAAGTCTAGTAGACTATATATGGTACATTGATTATGGTGAATACAATGAAACAGGGCATGAAGAATTCCCTAAGACCAAATGGGAGGAATCTGACTATAAACAAATGTATAAAAAGTTAACCAGTCCATTTGTCCATTCTTATTTCAAGTCTCATATCTGTTTTAATGTATAATGATTTGTTTTTATATTTTTGTTATGCATCCACAGAGAACATTTATATGTGCAAACATATGTGTGCATATATATCTATATCTGTATCACTTTGAGTAAGTAAGATCACTTTGAGTAAGCAGATGACTTTCCAGTGTAGAGAAATGTATTAAACAAAACATGAATGCCCACTGTTACCCATTTCTTCTAATAGAGTTATTTGCATTTTACCAATGGAAAAACTTAATTCTACAAACGATAAACCTTACAAGGTCATATCATTTATCAGTCTTAACCTTGTAACTTACTGACTATAGTGACATGAATTCTGCACTTCATGGGACTCTATTATGTCATACAAAAAACATGACACAAACATGAGAGGACTCTCCTCAAGCATATCTAATATATGACCAAATATGCAAAGAACTTTATATCCCAGTGGCCTAAATTAAGCAATTCTTAGAAGTCTTTAAATGCTGCTTCTTTTGAATGAAGAATATTTTCCCAGTAAACTGAAACCACTCCAGACACCCATCTATGACCTGACATAAAATTAGAGTATTTGCCTTCACAGTTACAACCTTTTTTTTTTTTTTTTTTTTTGAGAAGAAGTCTCGCTGTTGTCCACAGGCTGGAGTACAATGGCACAATCTTGGCTCACTGCAATCTCCACCTCCCAGGTTCAAGCGATTCTCCTGCCTCAGTCTCCCAAGTAGCTGGGATTACAGGCATCTGCCACCCTGTCTGGCTAATTTTTGTATTTTTAGTAGAGACAGGGTTTCACCATGTTGGCTAGGCTGGTTTCGAACTCCTGACTTCAGGTGATCCTCCCACCTTGGCCTTCCAAAGTGAGAGGATTACCGGCATGAGCCACCACGCCGGGCCACAGTTATAACTTTTTAGGCATGCATTACATGTAAGTAGAATCTCCACAAAATATATATAAATGGAAGTGAACTATAGCAACATAAATGCACCTAGGATTTTTAAAGTTGAAGAAAAAAATCTTCAAAATCCTTTTGATGATCATAACAGCACACAATGGTCCTCCAATTTTCTACCATGACTTTTGAGATATTTTGAAGTAAAATGTTATCTTTAAATTTCATACAGAATTTTCATTTCATCCTTTGATACCTGAGTTGATGTAAAGAGAAATAATATTTTAATACCTTATTTTTCCTCCACAGATGTTAATTACAGTTGATGACATAGTCCCATGGTTTCAAGTTTCCTCTGAATTATTTGCCACATACACCTAAGACATATGCAAATCCCATTTTGATGAGACAGAATCTCCCTCAATAAAATAGAAATTTGATTTTTCAAGTTTATCAACCTTTAAAAAGAGATTCTCTAGTTGGAGAAAGATGTTTAAAACAAGCTGCCCTGATTGTTACCCCCAGGACTCATTTTTCCTTTCTGAAATATTTTTTAAATTAAAGCTACCACTATCATGGGGTGATCAGAAAAGTTATTACTAAACACAAGAGAAAAAAAACGAATACCCATGTAGAATATATATACATAGTACAATAGTAACAGGAGGAGAGCTTTATTATAGACAACATTTTTTGTTTTTTTTTTTTTTAGTCTGAATGGAAGAGGATTCTGTCAGTTAAGAACACTTAGCCACTGAATAAGCTGGGCACAGTGGCTCACGCCTGTAATCCCAGCACTCTGGGAAGTCGAGGCAGGCGGATCACAAGGTCAGGAGTTTGAAACCAGCCTGACCAACATGGTGAAACCCCGTTTCTACTAAAAATACAAAAATTAGCCGGGCATGGTGGCACGTGCCTGTAATCCCAGCTACTAAGAAGGCTGAGGCAGAATAATTTCTTGAAAAAACAAACAAACAAATAAAAAAACACTTAGTCACTGAATAAATAGAAATCTACTAAATCTAATTCTAGGTAATTATAACAACTTAAAAACTTAAAATACCTTTTTGTTTGTTTGTTTGTTTAATAGTCAGAGTCTCACTCTGTCACACAGGTTGGAGTACAGTGGTACGTTCTCAGCTCACTGCAACCTTCACTTCCCAGATTCAAGATAGTCTCCTGTCTCAGTCTCCTAAGTAGCTGGGATTACAGGCATGTGACTCCAAGCCCAGCTAATTTTTGCATTTTTAGTAGAGACAGGGTTTTGCTATGTTGGCCAGGCTGGTCTTGAATTCCTGACCTCAAGTGATCTGCCTGCCTGGGCCTCCCAGAGTGCTGGGATGACAGGCGTGAGCCACCACGCCCAGACATATATCAAATTATTTTTAAATATACTTAATTTTTTCAAACAATTTTAGATTCACAACCAAATTGAAAGGAAGGTAAAAAGATTTCCCATATATCCCTTGCTTCCACATATGCACAGCCTCCCCAACTATCAAAATCCCACACCCAAGTTGTATGTTTGTTAAAACTGATAAATCTACCTTGACACATCATTATCACCTAAAGTCCACACATTACAATAGGGTTCACTCTTGGTGTTGCACATTCTTTGTATTTTGACAAATGTATAATAACATATATCCACCAATATAATATCAAACAGAGTAGTTTCACTGCTCTAAAACTCCTCTATGCTCCGTCTAGTAATACCATCCTCCCCCAAACCCCTGGCAAATCACTGATCGTTTTACAGTCTCCATAGTTTTGCATTTTCAAAAATGTCATATACATCAAATCATTTTTAACTATGATTTTGGAATAGTGTGGTTATAGACACATTTTTCCAGTTTAGATCAAAGAAATTTCAAAAGTGTAACAAAATATTTATAATTGGTATTCAGTTAAATTTGCTATAATTTCATTTTTATAGCTATAACAATTACATAATGTTTGTACATTCATTTAAAGGCTTGTAGTAAATTCTACTTCAAACTCCTGTCTGACTTCAGTGAAAACAATATGATTTATCTCCCTAAAAAATATTATTTAAACTAAGATTTAGTTACTTGATCTCACATTTCCTATACAAATAATATGAAAACACTATTTCAGAGAGTTTAGACAATGTCACTGATTTATAGCATAATAGGAAATGTCAAGGAGTCCACTTTCAGAATGTTGGCGTAGCCCCCTACGTAGACTCAGCCCCCTATGTAGACTCAGTCCCCTACGTAACTGGTAAGAATTATTTAATTAAGAAAAAAATCTTGAAAATTTGACCTAAGGGCATAAACCAAAAGAAGATAAATTATTTAAGAAAATCTACTAAATCTAGGTTAGAACAATAAGAATCTGTGGCACTTGCACTAAATAGTATTACTGCTTCCTCCACCACCTCAGTTCAGCTTAATGGAAGTTTCACTATGGACAGGAGTGGCCAAGAAATTGGGGTCCACTTTACCTTTGGCTCCCAATAAAAAATCTCATTGGAAAACACGACACCAACTTTTCTTGCATCCTCCAACTCTAGATTGCTGAGCCTAAACTCCTGTTGAATATAGAAAGAGTTCAAGAGCTCTCTTCCTCTACCCATCCTGCACTCACATGGGGAAGACTTTCCCATCCAAGAAAGGCCAAGAACCCAAGGGCCCCACTGCCCTTGCCCCACCTTTCTGGCAGGAGAGAAGTTCTATGCCAAGAGAGGCAAACCAGAGGCTAACATCCTGCCTAGTGCTAGAGTACCAACTCAGAGATTTCGCTCACAGGTAGAAACAGTCCATAAGAATGGAGAACTTCAAACCTCTCCACAAAAGAACCGATTTTATTTGAAACAGAGTGTGCAGAGTTCAAGCCTAAGTCTGCTATCTAAAACAATGGAGGTTTTTGTTTTAAGAAATTAAGAGCCGGCTGTAGTTTTATGAGAACAGCAAGTTAAACGGTAGGTTCACTAACTTGTCCAACAAAACTGTGGAAAAAGACAGCAAAGAAGAGCTCTTCTGGAGTGAGAAGAAACTTCAACGAGTGGTCTCAAAAACTATCCCTGCCAGAATTTAATTGCATCAGAGTGGAGTAATTAACGTCAAAAGGCATTATCAGCCAGCAAATAGTGTATATGCTACCAAATGAAGGGATCAAACTCAATAAGCATTAAAATCATACAAAGTATGTTCCCTGACCACAGTTAAGTTGAGGTATAAATCAACAACAACAAAAAATCGTGGAGATTCACAAATGTGGGGGAAATTCTACAACACATTCTTAAATGACAAATGAGTCAAAAAAGAAATCACAAGAGAAATTAGAAAATACTTTGAGATGAGTGAAAATGAAGACTTTATATACCAAAACTTAGGGAATGATGTTCAAGTAGTTATTGGAGAAAAATTTATAGCTGCAAATGCCTACCTTAAACAAAAGGAAAGATCTCAAATCAATAACCTAATCTTCTCTCTTAAGAACTAGAAAAAAAAAATCAAACAAGCAGAAACAAGGAAATGATAAAGATTAGAGTACAAATTTTAAAAATATAGTGAGGAAAAACAACAGAGAATATTAACAAAATCAAAAGTTGGTTCACTGAAAAGATCAACAAATTTGACAAATCTGTAGCTAAGACTGACAAAGACAAAAAGAGAAAAAATCAAATTACTAAAATTAAGAATGAAATGAGAGACACCACTACTGATACAGTAGATATAGAAATAAAAAAAGAAATACAAGGGAATACTATGAATAACTATATGCCAAAAATTATATAACTTAGATAAAATCAACAAATTTTTCAAAAGACACAGACTATCAAAACTAACTAAAATATAATGGAAAATATGAGCAGATAGATAACAATTAAAGAAACTGAAGTGTAAATCAAAATTTAATTCCTCAAATCCCAAGGACTAGATGACTTCACTTGATAATTCTAGCAAATATTTGCAGAAGAAATTCTTCAAAAACCCTTCCAAGAACCAGATTATGAAAAATCACTTATTAATTCATACTGAGGCCAGAATATTTGTTACCCTGATACCAAAGCCAATGATATCATAAGAAATAAAAAATACTGGCCCATATCTTTTATCAATATAGACACAAAATCTTCAACAAAATACTAGCAAACTCAATCCAGAAAACGATTACATAGAATTATCACCATGACCAGATGGTATTTATTTCATTTGTACTCAAAATTAGTTAACTTTAACATTTTGGAAATATATTAATTTATTATATCATATCAACAGAATAAATGACAAAAGGTATATGATCATCTCAGTAGATAGGAAAAAAGCATCTAATAAAATATAACATCCCTTCGTGATAAGAATGTTCTACAAATTAGGAATAGAGGCATCTTTCTTAACCTGATAAATGATATCTACAAAATAAAAAGAGCTAATATCATATAGCTAGTGGATAATGATTGGATATTTTCCCCTTAAGATCAAGACTAGAACAAGAATAGGACAAGAAACATTTCTGTTTAACACAGTACTGAAGGTTCTATCCAAGGCGATTAGGCAAAAAAGAAGTACAAAGAGAAGGAGGAGGAGGAGTAAAAAGCACCTAAGTTGGAAATGAATAAGTAAACCTACTCTATTTGCAAATTATTATCTTGTATACAGAAAATCCTAAAGGATCCACTAAAAATATATTCTAACTAATAAATTCAGCAATGCTGCAGGATAGAAGATCAATATACAAAAACCAATTGCACTTCAACACATTTATAATGAACTCCAAAAATAAAATTAAGAAAACTTCACTACAAATAATATGAAATTTAGAAATAAATTTAATGAAAGAAATATAAAATTTATACTCTGAAAACTGAAAATCGTTTTTAAGAGAAATTTTTAAAGACTCAAATAAATAAAAAGCTATCGCCGGGCGCGTGGCTCAAGCCTGTAATCCCAGCACTTTGGGAGGCCGAGACGGGCGGATCACGAGGTCAGGAGATCGAGACCATCCTGGCTAACACAGTGAAACCCCGTCTCTACTAAAAATACAAAAACTTAGCCGGGCGAGCTGGCAGGCGCCTGTAGTCCCAGCTACTCGGGAGGCTGAGGCAGGAGAATGGCGTAAACCCGGGAGGCGGAGCTTGCAGTGGCTAAGATCCGGCCACTGCACTCCAGCCTGGGTGACAGAGCGAGACTCCGTCTCAAAAAAAATAAAATAAAATAAAAATAAATAAAAAAATAAAAAAATAAAAAGCTATCACATTGATATATTGGAAGATTTAATATTGTTAAGATCACAGTAGTCCCCAGTTATTTTCTACAGATTCCTCACAATCTCCCTCAAAATCTCTGCCAGTTTATTGCCAAAACTGGCAGGCTCATCCTGAAACTCATAAGGCAATACAAGGACGCAAAAATAACCAAAACAATCTTGAAAAATGAGAACAAAGTTGAAAGACTGACATTTCCAATGTTAAAACTGAATACAAAGCTATAGTAATCAGGACAATTGATACTCATAAAAATATACATATCGATCAATGAGATAGAATTTAGATAAAGCCTCACATTTACAATCAAATGATTTTCAACAACTTGCCAAGACAATTTAATAGTGGAAAGAATGATTCTGGGATAAGTAAATATCCATATGCAAATCCACATGGATATCCATATATTTATAACAAAATTAACTAAAAGTGGCTCACAAATCTAAATTTAATAGTGAAAACATTGCATTTAAAAAGAAACACAGAATTAAATCTTAGTATCTTTGGATTAGGCAATGGTTTCTTAGATATGATACAAAAAGCACAAGCAACGAAACAAACAAATAGCTGAATTATACTTCATCAAAATTTAAAACTTTTGTGATTCAAAAGACACCTTTGAAAAGAGAAAAAAAAAAAAAAACTACAGCATGGCAGAAAACTTTTGCAAATCGTATCTTACAAAGGAGTTTCATCTAGAATATATTCAAAATTCTAGCAACTCAATATTAAAAAGCCAAAGACCCTAGTAATAAAATGATCAAAATCTTTAAATAGACCTTTCTCCATATACATGTACAAATGGCTAATAAGCACATTAAAAAGATCCTCAACATCTTTAGGCATCAGGAAAATGCAAAGAGAAACCACAATGAGATACCATTTTATATTAATTAGAATGGCTACAGATCATAACAAGGCTTAGAGAGAATTTGGAGAAAATAGAACCCTCACACTCTACTGATTTGAATGCAAATATTTCAGCCAGTTTGGAAAACAGTCTGGCAGTTCTTCCAAGGTTTGAACAAACAGTTACCATATGACCTATCAAGTTCACTCCTAGGTACATACCCAAGAGAAATTAAAACATATGTCCACACAGAAATATTAATGATCCTAGCAGCTTTATTTGTAATAGTCAAAAAAGTGGAAATAACTCAAATGTCCATCAAATGATAAACGCATAAATGTCTTATAGCGATAAAATGGAAGATTTGGCCAAAAAAAAAAAAAGCAGTGAAGTACTGATATATGTTACAAAATAGAACATTATGCAAAGTGAAAGAATCCAGTCATAAAGGACAACATATTATATGATTCCATTTATACAAAATGTCCAGAGTAGGTTAGTCTGTAGAGATAGAAAGCAGGCTGGACATAGTGGCTCACACCTGTAATCCCAGCATTTTGAGAGGCCAAGGCTGGCGGATCATTTGAGGCCGGGAGTTAGAGACCAGCCTGGCCAACATGGCGAAACCCCGTCTCTGCTAAATACACAAAAATTAGCCGGGCGTGGTGGCACGCGCTTGTGGTCCCAGCTACTCAAGTGGCTGAAGCATGACAATCGCCTGACCCTGGGAGGTGGAGGTTGCAGTGAGTTGAGATCATGCCACTGCACTACAGCCTGGGGGACACGGCGAGACACTGTCTCAAAAAGTAAATAAAAATTTAAAAAAGATAAAGTGGTTGCCTTGAGGCTGGGGAGTTTGAAAAAATATGAGTGATACTATTAATAGGTGTTGTTTTCTTGACAAAAAATTCTACAATTACATATTAACGATGGCTGCACGATTCTGTAAATATACTCAAAATCATTGACTTGTACGTATGTAAAATAAATCCCAATAAAGAGGCTGCACGATTCTGTAAATATACTCAAAATCATTGACTTGTACGTATGTAAAATAAATCCCAATAAAGATGTTAGTTAAAATAAAGAAAATTCTATTTTGAGACATTATCACAAATGATAAAAATTTACAGCCAAAACTTGGAAACAATCCAAATATCCGAAAGCACTGGAAATGTTAAAAAAAAATTTATGTTAATCCACATAATATAATGTATTACTATTAAAATAGTATTTACAAATTGTTAATCATAACATAGGAGAGTGTTCATGTTAGAATGGTAAGTAAAAAAAACAAGAAACAATCACATCAATAATAAAATTTATTTGTATTTTTAAAATAGCATGAAAATTAAATACCAAAATATTAATAGTTGCTGTCTGTGCTGTTGTAGTATTGGTGATTTTTATTTCAACTTTCTTTCACGTTTTCTAATTTTACAAATTTGCTGTACATTTAAATTTTTAAAAATTTAAACAAAGTATTTAACCATGGATTGAGGTTTGCCATCAATAAGTGATTGCAAAACTGATATTATTCTACCAACTCATTTTAATAATGTTTAATGATGATTGAGCTAATAGATGTCTATTTTTTAATTTAAATCATCACTCTTTTTAGTTAATAGGGTTTTAAATGAATATTAAAAATAATTGAGTATGCAAATAGACCCATTAGTATCCTTTATTGTTATCAGTAAATTAAAATCTGAGCCAGTGAGCTCAAAACATGAGTTGTTTTACCACTGAAACAATATTAGGAGAGAAGAGTAAAGAAAAAAAAATTATAAGGCTATGGTCATATTTTAAACAAGTTATTAAGAATTGCTAATAAATCTTAGCTCTTTTATTCTCTATTAATGAGAATAATATGTGATACGAAACAAAAATAAAAACTATGAATCGTCTTATTCAGGATTTAGATAACTTTTTACATATGTTTAGAGCTTTGAATTACTAGATCGGATCATCAGTTTTATCATTATCTCATATTTAATTTGTAAGGAAAGCAGCAAAATATAATCCCTCCTGTGAATGTTTATTTGGTTTTTTCCCCCTGAAGAACAGAGCAGATTTATACAATACAATCTATATTTTTTGCTCAAACTATTCAAGTCTAATTCTGCTTCTTTTCACATAGGTTTTAATGACTTTCGACTGAGAAAACATTTTTTTTTTTTAATAGCCTATAGGTTTTTACTGTTGATGCTACTAATATTAGAAGTTGAACAGTCAAAAAGCTGTTAGAGACCCAGAGAGATCACTACTGAGAAGAGGTTGCTTTGTATAACTCTAAAATACTCCAACTCCAGAGATTCATAATTTTTAAGTAATCTAGTCTAGTATTTTATACTAGACACTGATAATCAAGTTATATTTCTGGTTCCACTTCAGTTTTTTTCCTACTTAATCTCTATCTAGCTCTTCTCATTGAATCTTCAGTAAAATTGAGTAATAAATAAAGGAAACAAACTTTAAGACTAATGGAACTAGTTTTATTTGTTTTATTTTCTTTAACATAGGCTTTGATAAATTCACTGACACATTGAGTTAGCCATAGCATGTGATGGGAGACAGCCCAGTATCCTAGAAACTGATTTATATCATTGCTCTTGAGCGCCATTGCAAGCATAAAGAACTGGCAATTGTTCCCAGGTACTTTGGAGCTCCCTTTCTGGCCAAGGAACTCTGGAGAGGAATACTTGAGGCAATACTAGAACTCAGTCTAAGCATAGTGAACACCAGTAAACACTCAGCACGCCTTGGTGACAAAGAATGAAGTCACTACAATAATAATTCTATTGGTGATATACACAAAGGTGTATATGCACATACAAAGGTGTTCATACAAATACAAATACACAATTTTAATTCCCAGGCAATCCTAGACAGCTATAAGCAAATTCTTGAAAGAGCTTTTATTAATTAAAGAGCTACAGTGCTGAAGAGTCCTTAAGTAAAATATTTGGCTTAAGTTACCATATCATGAAGCCTTTTCCAGACACTAGACAAAAACTTCAAAGAATGGTTGGAAGAAGTTTCTGACTTTTGTTGAAGGACTCTTCTGGAATGGTAGCCAAAAGCAAATGTGGCAAACTCATGACATGAAAAGCTAGGTACTAATGAACAAGATGCTGAAGATAACAAATAGCAGCCTAAAGGAAAAGACCA
Organism: Mandrillus leucophaeus; assembly: GCF_000951045.1. Classification (NCBI taxonomy): domain Eukaryota; kingdom Metazoa; phylum Chordata; class Mammalia; order Primates; family Cercopithecidae; genus Mandrillus; species Mandrillus leucophaeus. The sequence continues at coordinate 622,811 of NW_012098777.1, forward strand.
GTGGGATTTGCTACTGCCAAGGAGGACAGTGGATCTAAAGCAGTAGAACACATCAAAATCACCTAAAATAATCTTAGTTTTGCCCTGGTATAGGTTTCTTGACCTTAGGACTATTTGTATTTCAAGATGGATAATACTTCGTTTTGGGAAAGGAACAGGACACTAAACATGCACAGGGCATTGTTTAGCAGCATCCCTGGCTTTTTATTCAATAGATATCAATATGACAACAATGTTTCCAGATATTACAAAGTGAACTTTGGGGTCCACAATTTTCCACATTTGATAAACAATTATAGATCAACTAAGTCAAATTCTCAGTACTAGGACTATCTTGCTTCCTAATTTGGCCTTCTGAATCCCACACGTGGAATGGTTAGATATTTCTGGCCCGTGGCCTTATATTGCATATTTTAAATTTGTTGTTGTTGCTGTGAAACACCCATTCTGGCCAGGCGCGGTGGCTCACACCTGTAATTCCAGCATTTTGGGAGGCCAAGGTGGTGGATCACCTGAGTTTGGGAGTTCAAGATCAGCCTTGCAAACATGGCAAAACGCTGTCTCTATTAAAAATACAAAAAATTAACTGGGCATGGTTGGGGGCACCTGTAATCCCAGCTACTTGGGAGGCAGAGGCAGGAGAAATGCCTCTTGAACCTGGGAGGCAGAGGTTGCAGTGAGCTAAGATAGCACCATTGTACTCCAGCCTGGGCGACAGAGCGAGACTGTGTCTCAAAAAAAAAAAAAAAAAAAAAGAACAACAACAAACCGTACACACACAGACACACCACACACACAAAATCCATCCTTTCTTGGATATTTGTGGAATCTTTCCTTACTCAACTTATGAATGGCAGTGTGGAGAAAGCAAATGATGAAAAAATATATATGTGTGAATTTAAATCCCAGCTTTGTTCTATTCCATTTGTGAAACATTGGGCAGTTTATTTAAGCTTTGTCTTTAATTTCTACCTAAAGGACTTCTCCAGTCATCTACAGTCTACTATTTATTAACTGGAGGCAAAATGAGGATCAAGACAATGACCATAATGTTTCACATTAATAATTCATTCTCACATGGTTTTAGCCAGAACACAGAAGCTGTCCGTACAGGAACATCACTGATATTTCAAACCTGCCATCAGAGTTCACCCTTCAGAAAATAATGTGTGGGAATAAGATACATAAAAGGTCTATAATATTGTGATAGGCAGTCCCTAATGTGGACCCCTTTTACCCCTACCACTTGGTAGTCACTTCTTGCCGAGTCCCTCTCTCTGAGTGGAGTATGGATCTACTTAGTAGCTTCTAATAAATAGAATATACCAAAAGTGATGGGATGCCATTTCTGAGATTGGGAGACAAGAAGTCTTACTTCCATTTTGTGAGTGCCTCCTCCCACTCTCTTATTCACTAGCTCTACGAGAAGCTCGTGGTCATGCTGTGAACTGCCCTGTAAAAAGGCCCACATGACAAAGAACTGAGAAAATATTCTGTAGAGAACTGTGGTCTTCTATTCAACAACCTGCAAGAAACAGAATCTTGCCAACAGTCCCATGAGCCAGCTTGGAAGTGAATCCTCCCTAACTGAGCCTTGATGATGTCACATCTCTGTGCAACACTGTGATTGCAGTCTCATAAGAAACTGTGAAGCAGATGACACAGCAAGCTGACCAATAGAAACTATGAGAGTATAAGCATTGTTTTGTCTTACCAAGTGTTAGTAATTTGTTACACAGTAATAGGTAACTAAAGTAAACATAGGAGAATAAATGATTTTCTCTCTCTTCTCCTCCTCCATTCTATGACAATCATAATAGTGATAATGATGATGGTGATGGTGCCCTCCTTAACTATCTGAGTCTCAGATGAAGCTGTGCCATGAGTCTTCTGCCCCTCAATCTAGCAGGGGTAATCCTACACTGACCATATTATCAAGATTCTCTCAAACTCTGAGCCCTAATATGGCCCATCAATTATCTTTTCCAATCATAATTACAATAAGATTAAAATTCTCATTATGAAACTATTAGGGATCAGATGTGGATTATTTCACATTGCTTATGCAATTCGTGTTTGAGGTCAATCTCAGGGGCAAAAACCCAAAAGAATCCTGAATGCAGAATTTAATTAGAACATCTCAAAGCAACCAAGTCTTTCCTATACCCATATCTCATCCTGAAACCCAGTTTAATATTAAAATAAAAATACCACTTTCCTCAAAAGATTATTTTGATCAATTAAATGACATAAATGCACAAAGTTTCCTAACCTTACTCCTGTGATGTAGTAAGTGTGCAACAAATATTAAGGGTTTCTTGTTATTTTAATTTCTTCCTCTTCCAATCCCTCAGTTTTCTAATCCTCTTATAGGTGTTTAATTCCATTACTAGGCTTTTTCAATTTCTGCCAAGGTCTTATTCTAAAAATACCAAGGAATTCACAGAACCAATTAGTTCTTTTTTTCACCTTAAAGTTTCAAAATGATCCACTTACTCCTTGTTGCCCTTAGATAAAAATAATGGCAAATGATAAAATGAAATTAAAGATCCATTGTTTATGACCAGTCCATAAACAAATTAAATAATTTTCCTTTTTCTTTAACTAGAATATTGTCTACTTGATTAAAAATTAATGGCCCAAAAATTCAGAAGCTGAATCACAGCTTTTTAAAAAAATAAATGCTATCAAAAAGACAAATGGATTAATACATATTCAGTTTTCTTAAAATGGGAAGAAAAGCACTTTTTCAAGTTTAAGTTTACAGTTAAACATAGCAAAGGTACCAACGTACCTAAGCTAAAAGAGATCTCCTCATTATCACTTAATCTGTCAGCATATCTAGGGCTGGGTTTCTGGAAATAAACAGGTACCAATCTATCCTCTAAAGATCAGAGCATGGAGTAATTTGAAAATTATAAAATAGCTTGACCTATCTATAAAAATACTTTTTTCACATATCTTTAGGGGTGTTTTATCTGGATGTTGCCCGTGGGTTAAGACACTGTGATCTGCTCAAACACATATAATTTAAAAACTTGTCAATCTCTAAGCAGCTACTAATAATTTACTGTGAATTGAAGTAACCAGGCCTTTAGAAAACAGCTTGAGAAGCAGCTCCATTTTGATAAAGAAGAGTGGGGAGAAAGAGTGGTACATTCAATTCTGAATGTACCACTGTAGAGAAGTCTCAGTAGCTAAAAAGAAATACAGCAGCACAAAGTAACTCAGGTAGGGAAAAAGAAAGGTTTCCTAATGCAGATTTGATGTGCTTCATGCGGATTAATCTAAAGTTGATGTCAAGATCTTTCCCTTTCCTGAGGAGTGCTGAGTGCCTGAAGTTGCATGAGACTTGCCTAAGAGATTCTCTTAATAATATGGAAAATAATATAGATCTCAAATAAGTTGACCACAGTTTTAATCTTAGTAGGTGATCACTGTGCATCTTCTCGGGCTTTTAATTTCAGGTAACATACTGATAAATTGAGATGCCTAATAGAGGTTTGTTTTTATGTTTTGAGTTTAGAAATTACCCAAAAAGGATCTGTGAGATATTTCCAGTAATTTACTTAACATAAAATGCCTTATGTTATGCATGTTTATGATATTTATATTTCAGGTAGTATTGATAAGTTTTTATTTTCTTGTGATATTACATCTTGAAAGATTTACTGAATTGACTACCTACAAATCTATACAAACTGCTTACATGATTAAAAAATATATTATTGAAGAAAGTTTGAAATGACAAAAAGTAGTTTTAGTTTCACTGTCACAAGAAGAAATTGAAACAGCCCTAAAAATTCACTTTGTAGCCAAGAAAATGGTTTTCATAAAACTGCAAAAATGTCCCAAAGCAACAATATTGTATTTCTTAAACTATTGCTGCTACTGACATAAAAAGAATTCTTTCTATAATTCTTCTGTGGCCTTGGTTGGTGACAAAGTGGTTACTAGAAAACTTTTGTAAATAGTTTCTTTTTATAAGCTTCCAGGCATAGAAACTAAAAAAAGAGAGAGACTCATTTGAGTGTCACTAGCTTCAATTATTAAATGGGTTTAAAAATCGCATGATTCAGTATATAAATCAAAATAATACACGATCTTCTACTAGCACAAATTTGCAGAAGTGCAATGTAGCATCATCAAGTAATGCCAACAATGGTCGAAATAAACTTTTGCTTCAGTGGTTACAAATGCAAGATGGCACAGTGGAAAGAACTGGGAGTAGTATACTCCATTAGTATATGGCCCCTTGATCTCTTTGGGTTCCAGTTTCCTTACCTGTGTCATGAGGGAGTGCTACAAATGGTGTCAAATATTCCTTCTAGTTCTATGTTTCAAAGATAAATGTGAATGTTGTGGGACTATTAAGGAGGGATTCTTTCATATAAATAGATGACATTCACTATATAAATGTGGCAATGATATTTTGCCACATATACTCCTTTAGTGTTTTTTAAATAGGTTTTAATTTTTAGAGTTCTAGGTTCACAGCAAAATTGATTAGAAAGTAGAGTTTCCACATATTGCTTCCCCCATACCCAAACAGCCTTGCCCACTATCAACATCTCACACCAGAGTGATACATTTGCCAGAGGTGAATTTAAGCCAACACATCCATAGTTTATATTATCATCTATCGCTAACATTAGGGTTCACTCTTGGTGTTACACATTCTGTGGATTCAGATAAATCTATACTGATATGTTCCTTCAGTGTTTTTATTGTCTCAGCCAGATCACTATGTGATGGTGAAAAAAAATATTAAAATATTTCCTATAGTGAGTGCCAAACAGTGACATCCAAATAATGACCCTTATTCTGTGTTTATTTTTTTCTTTAAATAGAGACAGGGTCTCACTATATTGCCCAGGCTAGTCTCAAACTCTTGGACTCAAGTGATCTTCCCACCTCTGTCTCCCAAAGTGCTAGGGTTACAGGTATGAGCCGTTACAGCTGGGCCCTGTTTATCTTTATCTTCCCTAGCAACTTAGATGTGAAATTCTAAACCTGGTAGATATTATAGTAACCAACAGTTGTTGCATCATTGAGTTGGATGACCTAAATTTGAATAAAAGAGATAAAAGATTAAAAAAGAATATAAGTGTGAAGTTTTCCAGATGAATAATTATTCTCTGAGTAGAATGTCCTCTTCAAGTAGCATCCTATCGTTTCATTATTAAGGAAAAGTCATAAGTAGTCCAAGGGGAGGGAGGACTGAATTGAATAGAGCATTACTTACTGAAGATCACTTAACTAAGTGGAGCAATGGGCTTTGTTTTGAAGGCTTTTCTCCAAACTAAAATATATCTGTTAAAGCATCAAATGCAGTATTCATTTATCAGGAGGAATATCACTCAGCAGGCAAGGATTTTCAAAGTTCATTTTTTTTTTTTTCCACTGGAATGGGACTTTTCCAGTGAAGAGATAAAAATGCTTTGAACATTTTAAATCTAGCCACAGTGTCTTATTTACTTCTGTGGAGAGTATCCAGAATTGCTTCATCTGATAGAAGAAACAATTTGTTCATTGCAGAAAGCTTTAATTTATTACGACCAAACCCAGAAAGATTCAGATTTGTTAATTCTTATGAAATGCACAGGTTTTGACAATACATTCATTGTGTAATATCATGGTAATGAAATAGTATTATTAAATTACGATACTTGTACTGTGCAAATAATTCTCTTCCACTGCATCTCCTTTGTATGATTGGGGCTGTTTGTTTAGAATAAGGGGCAACTGTGCCTTTCCATTTTGATCCTAATGTAGAGGTAAATGGGGTAAATGTCATTAAGGGAAGAAGAGGGAATAAAATATCTGCAAAAGAAATGAATCGAGAAAGAACCTATAGTCAGGTGAAATATGAAGGCCATAGTAAAAAATATATATATATATATCTTAATAAGTAGAGATTGGCACAACAAAAAAATGTTTGTTTTCTCTCTTTCTTTCTCTGAGTAACAATCCAGGTTTTCCTTTCTCTCTCTCTGTAACTTCCCTCCACGAAGTCACAGAGCTTGTATATCATCACTATAAAGATAATATAAATCAAGCTGCTGACACTTATTCTGATCCTAATATATTTTCATAAAACACAATTAATAAAGGATCAGACTGTAAAGCAGATGGAAGTAACAAAAGTCATGAAAAAAGGCATTAGAAAGCTCCAGAGAGCACCACCACCATCATGACCTTCATTAGTGTTTCAGTTAGTTCAGTCTAAGCACTGGATGCCAGCCTCTTAGATTGACATTTAATATTGTAAATAGTTGCTGATATCTAATCTTTAAGCATCAGCTCTGCAGACTGATGATGATGATGATGATGACGTTTATTCTCAACAGGGAGATTTTTTTAACCTATGTTTATCACCCCAGAGTAGTGAAGAAACACCCATTTTTCTATTCAAATAACTGTATAGAATATATAATATTAGTTGAGAAAACAGTAAAACAAAATCCTAGCTAATTAGAAATTTAAATGTAGCTTCCAGGGCATCTTTGTAAAAATATATATATATATATTAAAAATATGATAATTTCTACAATATTTTACTTCTCACTTATTTGATACTTTTGTTACCATTCTCTGAGCACCAACGTATATCAGGTACTTTGTTAAACATTTGCTTACTTTGATCTAAACATGCCCACACCCCAAAAAAGTAAGGAAACAGAGCCTCAGAAAAATTAGGTAACTTACCCAAGGTCTCAAAGCTAGTAGTGGTTGAGCTGGCATTAGAACCCCAGGTTGTCTGTGGCTAAACTCTGGTTTCTTCCAACTATGCTTCCCTGGCCTGTAGATCTCTAACCTTCTTTGGTTTTAAAGAAAGTTTTTCACTGCTGTATTCTGAGTAACAGTAGGGATTTTAATAGATTCTTGAACATTCTACCTACATGACTATTCCATATGCTTGCATCCCTTTACATTTAGAAGAAGAAATAGCTTTTCTGAAAATAATTTTTCTCCAGGAAATAAAAATATGGTAGGCAAAATGTATAGAACAAAGTTTTAACTAAAACAGGTAACTTCTCCTTAGGAAAAGTCACTTTGACATGAAATAAGTTTATGATATTAACAATTTTTGGGCATTTTGAAACAGAAAGTCCTATTCTCTGAAAATAAAAATATCCTCCATCATGGTACATGATATTAAACGTAACCATTTCAGGGCCAATATAAACCTTGGAGAGTGAATTTAACTCATTCAAATGATCTATTTACCCTTAAAAAGCGAAAGATTTACTAAGGATCTTATCAGGACATTTAGATCAAATTGCTTATATTAATATTTTTTCCTCATGGAAATTTATGAAATATTTACAAAACTCATTATGGAGTATTCAAAATAATTGAATATATGCTCCAGCTGAAACAAAGGATTATGTACCTAGTAAAAATATATGAATGTACTGTATGCATAAGATCTTTTACAAGTTCAAGTTTTCTTAGTTTTGCACTTAACAAATCCTATACAATAAAATTCTAATGAATAAAATGCATGTACCTAACAGACAAGGTAGATTATTCATTGCAGAGGTAATTAGCCTTCCACCAATAATGAGATTTGATTAAAGTCTGATCAAAAATCACACTGAGATTTTAGCAAAATTAACATGTTGCTTAATAAAATGTGTTACACTTCTTTGTATTTCCTTTTGGTAAAGGTGGTTTTAAAAATTTGCCTATTTTCAATTCCAAACAGTTGGTGCAAAACAATCTGCTTAAGAAAAGTCCTTTCTGAACCATTTGTGAAGATCCCCAGTAATTCACTAACTTGTAGTCAAGAATTTTATTAATACATGATTAAACAAAATGTGTTAGAGCTGAGGGAAAATAAGCAACTACCAGAAGCCCACATGCTGGGGCAAGATTACAAAGATTCTTTTTTTTTTTTTAAGATTATAAATCAAATAGCTATTTGTGTTTTAACATTAGATAAAATTAAGTCTTTACACAGATAAAAACACTGTAGACATGCATTTACACGTTCAACACTGAAACGTGAATTCAGGAAACGTACGATTTAGCATTTCTTTTTATAAGTTTAAGTCCTCAAGTGGAAGGTAGTAAATCTGAATTTTAATGTGAATACCAAATATTTATGCTATGTCAGAATTTAGCAATTAGCACCAAAAAACTTGTTTACTTCAGCAAATTCAACAGTGTCTACCATTAATTCCCAATCATTTGTTCATATTAGCCGCAGCAAAATGTTAGTGTCCACTTTGCTTCCTGTTGCTTCCTTTCACTGTTTGCTAAAATATAAGAAGGTAAAGTAAAATCTGACTCCAAATGATACATACTATATTCAACAATAATTTTCAATGGTTTAGCATGTATAATTGTTTCTATTATTTGGATTTCATTTGCCACTGCTTGTATTACAATAGAAAATCACATCCTGATTATATTTTAAATAAGATTATATTTTAGTATATAATAGGTCAACATGCTTTATATGTCTTTATATTTATAACTAGATAAAAGTAAAGTATCAAAATAAAAAAGAGAGAGAAATAAAAGTAAGCAACCAAGTGCCAATCATTATATGTTAATGCAATTACAATTCAAATGCTATACTTTTCGGACAATTTTACTTGATTGTTTTTCAGACATTACATATTTAGAACAATTTATGATTGGCTTTAAAATTTATCTATTTGCTGCTTTCTTATTTCTCACCTTGACTGTTAAAGTACAGAGGAAAATGTTGTATTCTCATCATGTTTAATAAATCAGGTGAATACATTATGCATAAATTATGACTAAAAAGCTATTTACCTGCATGGAAATCTATTCCCACGGCAAATGAAGTTCCTGATATAGGCATCAAAGCATCCATTTTGTCACTTGGTTCAAGAGGTATTCCCCTGATTCCTTCATGAACAGAGTACATAAGAAATGATTCTATACCTAAATGTAGGGCAAGAGATAAGTAGGGGAAGGGAAGCCCAGGATGAATATTTAAAATAAAAATAATTTCATTTGTATTATTTTTAAAAATCTTAATTTATGTTAATAAATGTATTTCCTAGCCTTTTTAAAAATTATTGTGCACTACACTTCCTGACTAATGAAAGGTAGGTAGATTTGTAGTTCTCAAATTTGTTTATGCATAAGATTTATTAAAATAGGAATTTATTAAAATGAATTAGTGGGCACCATCCCCCTCCCAGAAGCCTGATTATTTAAATTTCTAAAAATCCTCCAGTTGGTGCTGACGATGCTGGTACGGGCCCCACACTTTCATAAGCACTGAGTTAGATTATTCGCGGAAGCCTACCTCATCCCTCAACCAAAATTTATTCCCTCTTCCTTAAAATCCAAACATCTCTTTACTTATAGATGATAATAAACCTGATTTAAGATTACTATATCACTGATATTTTAATAGGCATTTAGATTTCTTAAATTAAGAAATTTATGAAGATAGTCTTCATAAATCTTCGTCATACTAAGAATACATCAATAGCTTAATTAGCTATTAATATCTCACTTCTGTAGCATCAGAAGCCTGTCCTAAAACAGGCACATAAATATTAAGCTAACTACCAAAAGTACACTCGCTAAAGCTTATGCATTTTGCCAACATATTAGAAAATATTTATATATTTTTTCTTATTAAAACTAGAATGCCTAGAATTTAATCTGTTTCTGCTCCTTCCTATCCATGTAACCTGATTAAGTTGCTTAATTTCTCTGTACCTCAGTTTCCTCATTTCTGAATAAGAGACCTACCTCATGAGGCTATGATGATTAAGTGAATTAATATGTTTAAGGTACTTAGAACAGAGCCATGTATGTAATACGTATCATATAAATATTGGATTTAAAATAAAATAAATGATAATATTAATATACATATATATTTCTCAAATAAGATTGGAACATTTTTAAAGATAAAATTAAGTGATGATCATTAGATATAAAAGATCATCCTAGAAACAAAGTTCTTTGGGACTAATAGAAGTAGAGACTGCAAAACAAGATTTCTTAGGTACCAATTCTCTTACAGTGCTTTTCTCCCTCAGTTATGCAAACCTGAGACCTCACGTTCTCTCTAGTGCTTTCTCTAATATAGTCTAAAGTAAACATTATTTAGTTCAAATTCTACATTAATTCCAGCCAATCAAGCACTGCTTTTCACTATAACTTTTGCCTATTCAGGTTGAAGGTAGCTTCTACTAGATTTGGTTAAAGGTTTGATAATAAACTGCAGTTGTTAAAAATAACTAAAAAATTAGAATGTCTTATAAGGCAGAACAATATTTTAAATCTTTCAAATATTAAAATCTTACACATATGAGACTAAACAGTATACCATTTCCTAATAACTGGTTAATATTTTTTCTAATGTTTAACTGACTTTGGTGCCTAAAGTCTGCATGGTATGTAACGACTAATGAAGTAAATGAACCAGAGGTAAGGTTTTCCATGAACTCATACCTTGACATGACATGCGGTTCTTTTGGAGATAATATCCCACTGTGCACATACACGTCCTTGTAGTTTCAGATGTGGGTAAACAAAGTTGAGAGCATCCACCATTGTTTAGTTGGCAAGAATTGCTGCCTGCATAGAATGAAAACAAAACACATTCCTTTAATGAAATTTTAAAAAATAAAGTTTTAATATCAATAATTTAACAAATATGTATGTTATTGATTTTGAAATGCAGCTGTTTCATATTGGTTAGGATTACATTTTATTTTCTTGAATAATTTAAAGTAGCAAATTATGAGAATTTGCCCTTTCAAAAAAGTCAACAGAGATACATCAGAAGATTAATAGTTACAGAAAAGCAAAAAGAAATTGATTTGTCATAAATATTTTCACAGACCTTTGTAATATTTTAAGATCAGACAAACCAGAATCTTTTTCTCTTTTGATTTTTAAATTTCACTTCAACTCTACAATTACTTCCTTTGCAAGAATATTTCATCCGAATGTGTCATATAAATAGCTGTTAAATTATTACTAACCACTCAAAGATTATGCATCTAAGAGAAAGGAGGTATGTATGTTTATATGTATTCAATTAATTTTTAAAAGCAAGGAAATAAATTTTCTCATTCATAGAAACATAGTTCTCCCAAAATGTATGAAAAACACAACCATAAGAGTCATCTAATTAATTGGCATGTTAATTCCTCTTATTTCTGTATAGTACCAATGACAAATATTAGCCAGGTAATCACAGGTAGGCATTCTAGAATCCCTGCTGAAGATGATCCACTGAATTTACTAGGTCAATGTGCTAATTAATGCTGGTAGTGTGAAGTTAAGTAATTTACAATCTTACCAAGAAAGTTCATTAAATATCCCATTTTTACAGCTTTTTTATTATTCTAGAGCATGCAATGCCATTTACTGGATGTTCAAGCACTGATATGAAGTACAATAAATCCAGTGAGAATTACAAAGCATGATGAAAGCTCTATATCAATAGTTCTCTGTGGAAATTTCAAAATACCAATGCAGCTCATTATTTCTCTCCTTCTGAATTCAATATAGTCTGATGGGATTTAATTGTTCAATCGAACCTGTCATGAGGGCTGTCATTTTTGAAGTGTGAAATACTCTCAACTTGGGAGATTTCTCATCAGGAGATCTACCACATTCGCTGCTCATGTCCTGTATCTGCCAGTTCGGCCATTGATGAACTCCATTTTATGTAGGGTCACATAATGGCCCTGAACTTTTGAAATGATTACATTTATCCTATATAAACTAATAAAAAATAACTGATTCACTCCACATTTTTTCCAAACTGACGTATAACATTAAGATGAAATTTCATTTCTCTAATTTATCAAATAACAAAACAATTATATTTATAGATTTTTTTCTTTTTTTTTGAGACAGTCTCACTCTGTTGCCCAGGCTGAAGTGCAGCAGTGCAATCTTGGCTCATCGCAACCTCTGCTCCCTGGGTTCAAGCAATTCTCCTGCCTCAGCCTCCCGAGTAGCTGGGATTATAGGCACCAGCCAATACGCCTGGCTAATTTTTGTGTTTTTAGGGGAGACGGAGTTTCACCATGTTGGCCAGGCCCGTCTTGAACTCCTGACCTCCAGTGATCTGCCCACCTGGGCCTCCCAAAGTGCTGGTTTTACAGGCATGGGTCACTGCCCCCAGGCTAGATTTATAATTCTATATTGACAATCTCCATATTTCATTTTGTAGAAATCATAGGTATATTCATGTAATGCCAATCTTTTAGAGAGATGTATTTAGATGCAGATGTATTTCAACTACCAACACTGAAAGGCTGGGGAGAGATCGGCAGATGATACTTAACTATAAAGCGTGAAGGACAACATTTGGAGAGAAAGAAAAATAAGGGAATTGAAGAAGCTAGGCACAGTGACTCATGCCTGTCATCTCAGCACTTTGGGAGGTCAAGGTGGGCAGATCACTTGAGGCCAGGAGTTCTGAGACAAGCCTGTCTTGAAACTCCATCTCTACTAAAAAAGCAAAACTTGGCCGGGCATGGTGGCTACGCCTGTATCAGCTACTCGGGAGGCTGAGGCATGAGAATAGTGGAACCCTGGAGGCAGAGGTTGCAGAGATTATATCACTGCACTGCAGCCTGGGTGACAGAATGAGATTCTGTCTTAAAAAAAAAAAAAAACAAGTAAAGAAAAATAAGTTAGGAAAGACAATGAACTTCTAAAAATAAGAGAATGTGGCCTGGCACAGTGGCTCAAGCCTGTAATTCCAATATTTTGAGAGGCTGAGGTGGGCAGATCACCTGGGGTCAAGAGTTCCAGACCAGCCTGGCCAACATGGTGAAACCCTGTCTCTGCTAAAATAATCCAAAAACAATTAGCCGGGCATGGTAGTGGGCACTTGTAATCCCAGCTACTCAGGGGGCTGAGGCAGGAGAATTGCTTGAACCCAGGAGATGAAAGTTACAGTGAGCCAGCATGGTGCCACTGCACACCAGCCTGGGTGACAGAGTGAGACTCCATCTCAAAAAATAGAGAAATAAATAAAAGAATGTGAGGGGTTATATAGCCTTGATAATAGCAAAAATACGTGAAAAAAAAGGACTTTCTGGGTCTGGGGCTGTATATTTTAATATAATTACAAAAATAGCCATATATAAGTATTATATTTAATAGTTCAGATAAATATTCAGATATATATAGAGATAATTATATTTTTGATAAACAATAAAATATATTTCAACAATTAATGTTAAACACTAACCATATACATTTCCTGTATCCTTTGTTTAGTCTCTAAGAGGAAATTAATAGTGAAGCAGAGAAAAAGTAAAAAATAATGAAATGAATTATTATTTACAATAAGGGTCTTTTTCTGTTAAATTTAAAGTAGAAAAATATAGTAAAATTAAAAAGTAATAATTTATGTAACAAATTTATGTTTTATTTTTAAATTTTTGTTATCTATCAAATTATAAATACCAGCTTGGCTTAATAATTTATAATGATATGGATGTTGAAACCTCATGCTCCAAATCTCTAGTGGAGCTAAAAAGTACACTTGACTAACAAGAAGTCTCAATTCTCCAGTGATCTTTGTCAAAAATGATATATTAAGTCACTAATTGTACTTTGAAATCCAAATAGGTAGTAATGTTAACACCTTAAAGAGTCCTAAATTGGTCATATTTCATACTAATGAAGCTTTTACGCTACCCGCAGTAATTCTGTTAATGGGATTGTCTTTAATACAGATGCCTTTATCAGCATATTCTAGTAGAAATGGTATTTTCACTGCTTAAATTTTAACTTTATTTATATTATACCATTGATTTCTAAGTGCTAGAGGTCCTTGTTCATTTGGCAATACTTTCATAGAGCATAGAACACCCAATTATACCTATAGAATCAAATCTTTAAAAGATGAGGAAAATCTTGTTAACAAGGGTAAAGTACGCTGAGAATCATATACTAAATGTTTCCCCCTACAAACTTCATTGGAATTATATCTAGAAAATTTGACATATTAATTTACAGCTTAAAACAAAGCATATGCTTGTTCACAGTTTGGAAAAGTGGGTAATTTTTTAAAAATACTTTGTTTGGAAATTCTCTCTCTCTCACTCTCTTGCATACCCTCCCCCTCTCTCTCATATTTTCTAATGTTATGTTTTCAGATACAGTCTCATATATATGTGTTATGCACTAAGATTTACAATAGTACTGTGAGTTTTTACACATAATTATATTCTATGGAGATCTGAGAAAATGCCTCGATGTTTTATTTACTGAGTAGCAGTATTTTATTCTCAATTACATAATCTATTTCCCATGACTTGAATGTCAGTATAATTATTATTTTGATACAGAAAAATTTCATTACTGAATTGCTAGTGAAAAATATCCTTGTTTATTGTTGTGGACATGACCCCAAAAATTCAGAGAACACATAGCTAACCGTTTGGGTATAATACACATTCTCAGGTTATACATGTATGTATATGTATGTATATTCATTCTCTTGGGTGCAAGTACATTCTGTATATATGAATTGACAAACGTTCATAAATTCTCAACAATGAAAGGAACCCAACAAATACTTTAGATAAATGTTTAAAGCAATTTTTTCTTCTAAAGTTATTAATTTTTATGAATAAGTAATATGTTTTCTTCTGCCTGGGGCAAGTAAAGATTCCAAAACCAATGTGATCCATTGCCTGCACAGGGAAGGCAAACCCTAATCTGATCTCTATTTTATCTCCTGATGTGCAGACAGCGCTCTCAATTGGTATGTCCAATAAATTCTGCTTGCTTGATGGTCATCACCTATCTTCAGAAATAGCAGTCTCCTTGGTTTTCTATTTTTCCCCTACTCTTCTCTGCTTTGGTCGACATACCCCAAATCCTTCAGATGAAAATCCCTTTCTTAGCGTTCAAAATCATTCTGGAAAATTTTTCCTAAGAAAAGTATGTGAAGCTAAGGATTTTCATAGAAGAGAATAATGTATGAAAGTAGAGCACATTTTTTGGGGGCGGGGGTTGTTGTTGTTGTTGTTTTAAGAAAGAGAATTCTGCTAATGTCATGGATTATGAAGCAAAAAGTAAGAAAGGACTAGCAGATGTGGGGCTGTACTGGCTGCCAGCTCTAATCCAATTGCCACTTGGGCAGTGTGACAAGTCTACCTATGTAAACCATCTGTTATTTCTCTCACTCCATTTCACTGCACACAATTTGGAGAAGCAAAAACAAAAATGCAGAACGCTTAGAGCCAAACAATGCAGTGCTTTTGGATATGGAATTCTTTTGTTGATGTAGTCCATTTGAAGGCCCCTAGTTCATTCAGATTCTGGGCTTAAATATACATTGTATATATTTTGCCCAGTTATATTTTCTTATTCTTGTATTTTTTTAGTCAAGAACAGGATAAGACCTCTTTGAAGACCTGACAAATTAAGACTCCTAAGGCAGGTTTGCTAATGCTTTCAAAGCTCATTATGCACCTATGTTAAAGGCATTTCTCCTATAGTAGTAAGCAACATTTTCCTTTTTTCTTTTTTATTAGAAGCAAGAATAGAAACTTTCTATTGTTGAATTGAGGAGCTAGTATGAAAAAGAGCACATTATGTATTCAAAACCTGGCACAAATTCACTAGTGTGACTTACCTTGCTGTGCTTCTTTATCATATACTTTCATATGAACTACCCCGGATGTTTTATTTCGTAGGATGGTGGGGTTTCTTCCGTCTCTTTTGCTGCAGGTTCCCAGCTGAGCTAAGTTTTGGTCTGCCCACCACAGTTTCTTATCTAGTAAAAGAAAAGATATTATTTAAAGGAAAGTATAATTTTCTTATTAAATAATAATAAATAGTTAGTAAACTATAATACTTTCTGATTTCTTTTGTTATATTTCCAAACTCTGTTTCTAAGGGTAACAGTAAAATCACTGTTACATTTAAAAATGCAGCTCCCAGTGACGTTTTATTGTTCAAACTTTCCTCCTCCTCTACAGTTAGATTTTTCAATTTAACTTTTTTTCCTTAGAAAAGAATATATAATATTTTTATATTACATTTTACATAATATGTAAGTATAAAGATATAAACAAAAACATATTTAAAATTAATATAAAATCAGCTTTTATTATTTACATACTTAAACATGATCATGTAGTTTTGTACTATACGTATTTGTAAATAATGGCAAAATCTAACAAAATAGCTAAACAACAATTATAAAATATACATTGTTCTCCAACCTTCTATTTATTAAAACTGTGTAAGTTTATATATTTTATTATTTTATTTATTTATTTATTTATTTATTTATTTATTTATTTATTTATTTATTTATTTTGAGATGGGGTCTCGCTCTGTCGCCCAGGCTGGAGTGCAGTGGCGAGATCTCAGCTCACTGCAAGCTCCGCCTCGTGGGTTCACGCCATTCTCCTGCCTCAGCCTCCCCAGTAGCTGGGACTACAGGCGCCCGCCACCGCGCCTGGCTAATTTTTTGTATTTTTAGTAGCGACGGGGTTTCACTGTGTTAGCCAGGATGGTCTCAATCTCCTGACCTTGTGATCCGCCCGCCTCGGCCTCCTAAAGTGCTGGAATTACAAGCGTGGGCCACTGCGGCCGGCCAAAAGTGTGTAAGCTTTTAATCATCTGTGCTCTCCGTTACTGGTCTCTTCACAATTTTTAACCTTCTCTATTTCTCCTAGTGACCCTTTCTCCAAAACTGTATTAATTTATAGTTACCACCTACTGAATGCTCATTTGATATCAGATAATCTACAGTGTGCCACGGATTAAAAAAAAAAAAATAGAGCTCTCCCCCTCATATTGTATTATTTCAAATTGTGAAAGCAAAACTGTAAGGATACTATTATCGTTCCATTTTATAAAGAATCTGAGACTCTATGAAGATTAAGTAACTTAATCAAAGTTACATACTTGGTCTCCCTATCTGCAAAACGTGTGTTCTTTCCAAGACTCCATGAGAACATTGAAAATATTTAAGGCAATGCGGGAATTTAAAATGAAGTTATAATGTAAAAGGATTTGAATGATGTAGACTTATCAATAAGAAAAGAATTAATAGCCACAAATTGAGACTACAAATCAATTTCTACCTAGAAGTTGAAATAAGGTTATTTAACTCTATTTGGGCAATGAAATAAAGATATTTTTATATGTAATGCTACCTCCATCTCCTTAGCTCTTTGCCCTTAGTTCACAGAGGGCTGACAGCGGATAAAATGTCTCAAATAAGTAGCCAGAGCTCTGTAGTAAGATATTCAGTGAAGAGGTTTTGAATATTAAAGCTGGTGCCATGCAACACAGTTCTCTTCATTCTGGCATTCACGGGAATCAAATCCTGACCCCCAGGTCCCTCCCAAAATAAACTTGCAAGTTACGGTATCCAATGCCTTGCAGAGCTCCTCTCAAGGAAGATACCAAGTGAAAAGACTTCTACTCTCATAAAGGTAAAAGACATCCATGAAAGATACACAGTCCTTCTTTGTTAAACATCATAGGAAATCAAGGCTCTCCAGCTCAATGGGAAAAACTAGCACAATGAAAAATAAACACTAAGATAAACATAGTTGCACAAATAATAATTTAGAAAAAATCTTATTTTTTAAAATTACCTAATATCTGATTAACATACGCAAGAGATTCTAGTACATACGCCACTCAAGAAGATAAAAGATGCTGTAAAAAATGAGCAATTACAAAAGAAGAGTCTTTAGAGATTAAAAAATCTACTAAGAAGTATTTTTCAATAGAATCATCAGAAAATATGGTGGAGGCAACCTTCCAAAATATAGAGAAAAAAGACCAAAGAAACCTCAGAAAATAATAGGGGGAAAAAAAAAAAAAGTAGAATATTTGTTTTAAAAACCCAGTAGCCAGTAGCATTAAACTGTACTAGGAATCACTGAATTCACTATTGCCATACACTCACAGGGGAAAAAAAAAAAAAAAATGCCAGTTTTATTTAAAAGTTACCTTAATTGATCAATAAAAAGTATTAATTTTATTAAAGCTAGGACATGACATTTGAATATTGTGTCATAAAATGAAAAGTGTGTAAGACCCTTCTGCTGCATACCAACATATAATTGCCTGGAGGGAATGTCTTATGAGATTGCTTGAGCTGCAAAAAGAATTAGCTACTTTTTTCATAGAACATCATTTTATCTTTGAAGAATGACTGACAGACTATGGTTATTCAGAGTTAAATATTGAAAAGATGTTTACTCAAAAATGAATGAAATATAAAAAACTGTCATATAAGAAAACTGAGATAATTTATTTTCAATGATAAAATTAAAGCTTTCAAATGAAGATTAGAGTGTTGGGAAACTTCTATCAATACCGTAAGTTTGACAGTTTCCTAATACCTAAAAATTTTTCTAATGAGATTTCTGGCAATATTCATGAATGTATTTTTTTTGATATGGTACAATGAAATATGTCTACACTGGGAAGATATACATAACTGAAGGAAGCAATGTTTTTCAAGTGAACACCACAAGCAAAGTCAAAATCATGCATAGTAAATGATTAATTTGTAGTGAAAACTAGTCCAATAAATTATATACGAGAGGAAATAAAAATTTAATGATATGCTCTTTGCTATTCACCTTTAAGAAAGTAACATTTGTTGAGTTTTGGTGTAGTTTTAAAAGAAGAATGTTCACGATCTGAAAAAGCTTTTAAAATAATCCTCTCTATTCTAATGGCATATATATGAACCCACACAACATCTCCTGAAGCAGATATGAAAATTCAGCTATATTATATTAAGATATTCAGAAAATTTGCAAAATGTAGACCATTGTCACTCTCCTAATTGTTTTAAGAAAATATAATTATTAACATTAAAAATATAACATACAAACCTTAATGTTTATTTTGTAATGTTTAAGTGAATTTATAATAAATATTTTTTTAAAATTTTATCAGGTTTAATATCTAATATTGTTATGTATAACCCAAATCTAAAAAAGCTCTTAGGGATCTCAATAATTTTTAAGACTATAAAATGGTCCTGCAACCAAAAAGTTTGAGGATGACAGTTTCAAGTGATTCACCAGCAAAAAGAATAGAAAAAATGAATATATGCATGTAACATTTCAGAACACTGTGCTTAAAAAGAAAAATCTTTTTTAAAAGTTTGGAGATAAGAAAAAGGTAAGTCACTTATAAAGGATTACCCAGTCCTTCTTTGCTAACTATCATACTAGACTTCTCTTCACCATTGCTAGAAACAAGAAAACATTGAAGCAATGCCTGGGAAATTCTTAGGGGAAATTACAATCTAGGTAGAACTGTATAGTAAACTATTAATTAAGCGTAAGAAGTGTGGCTGGGCATGGTGGCTCACGCCTGTAATCCCAGCACTTTGGGAGGCCAAAGCGGGTGGATCACAAGGTCAGGAGTTCAAGACCAGCCTGACCAACATGGTGAAATCCTGTCTCTACGAAAAATACAGAAATTATTTGGGCGTGGTTATGTACGCCTATAATCCCAGCTACTCAGGAGGCTGAGTCAGGAGAATCGCTTGAACCCAGGAGTCAGAGGTTGCAGTGAGCCGAGATCGTGCCACTGCACTCCAGCCCAGGTAACAGAGCGAGACTCCATCTCAAAAAAAAAAAAAAAAAAAGAGTGTGTGTGTGTTTGTCTCTCTGTGAGTGTGTGTGTGTGTGTGTGTAGCAGTGCAGAGGGGAGACAAATATCATAAATTTACCTCCCATGAACTCTTTCTTAAACAGAAACTGAAAGTTAAGCTGGAACAAAATGAGAAAATAAGTCAAGATAATGAGAAGGAGTCTAAAAAACAGGAAACTTAACAAAGCCAGATGGCAAAGGAAAGCCCCAGAATAAATGCTATGAGGCAAACATAAAAAGCTGTCTATATTGGATCATAAGAATAGAAGACTCTGGGAGTAGGAACTCCAGGAAAAGAGAAAGAAAAAAAGGAAGGAAGAAGAAAGAAAGAAATGAAAACAGAAAGGGAGGAAGCAAGGAAAGAAAGTAGTACAACTACAACTAATAATAGACAGCTATAAGAGATTTGTCCCTGAGAAGTAGGAGTGGGTTTAGAAAGATTAGAGTAGGACACATTGCTATTGATAATTGATAAGAATTTCCTCTGTATTATTTTTTCTGTTATTATGTGTATATTACTTCAGAAATAAAATTTATAAATATATTAAAGCATAAATTATGGACAAAATTAAAAAAATAACAACAGGAATTTACCTGAAGTGCAGAATTGAGGGCCTACTGGGCTGGCTGTCTAACTAAAGAAAAAGGCCATAGTTAAAGTCCAAATCAAAATGTGTTCCATTTCTGTCTCCTAGGCCAAAGCCCCTCACCATGGGGACATGGGTGATTGAGTGAGGCTAAGACTACAACACTGAAGCACAGGGGTGTTTTTATTTGGACCACCCCTAACTGAATGTTAGGGAAATGAAGACATTCCCTCCTTACTCACCCACTCAGACCCAATGTGTCTTGAACAGAAACTACATACATTAAAGCTAAAGAGAGCTATGGGGGTAGATGATTCTCCAAGATGTTTCTCTCTGCAAATTATCACATTCAGTCAGCTAAGTAATTTATTATGGGCTTTGGTTATATTCATTTAAAACTGAACATTTGAACACATCTCTATGGCAAGATAATAAAAAAAAAATTGTTTCTGATTGCATTATTTTTATTGCTAGAGGAGACTAGAAACAAGACTTTTAAAAAAATCTGTCTTCCTTGACCACCAGAAGGTAGCCAAACTGTGGCAGACACTGTGGTTGTTTACCCTACCTTGTGGCCCTGGAGAAAACTAATTTCCACAGGCAACATGTAAAATGCCAGACTCACCCTTTTTTGGCTCCCTAGGCAATACAGATGTCTATGAAACCCAGTTCTGGATCATAGTTTTGGGTGGGTAGGGCTTCTAAGAGTAGCACAAAACCACCCTCCGTTCACACATAAAGTTTCTGAGCATGATCAGTTGGATTCTGATGGCATGGTACAGAGTCGGTAAATAAATGGGTAAAGGAGCAGACTACAAAGAACCACGGCCTTGAAGACCATGACCAAAGAAGCTTGTGCTCATCAAGGACCATTAGGACTCAGACAACAGGCATCTCAAGAATGACCAGTGTCAATCTAAGACCCCAATTGTCCTGGAAAAATTATTCCAGGTTGTTACAGTCATCTAAAACTTATCTTTCATCAGGCATAATTCTTGCTTAAGATTCTTCAAAGCCTCCTCATTATATACAGCTTCAAATTTTAAATTCTCTATCAGATTTTTAAAGCCCTACAAATCAAATTTATTCCACCTACTGAGACTCCTTTCCAATTCCAGTCTTATCATCTTACAATATTCATTAATCCATTGATTCAATTAATGTTGAGCATCTATTATTTGTAAAGTATGATTCCAGATGATGGAAAAATGACAGGAGACAAGAGTAGTAAGATCTCTGCCATTATAGACCTAATATTCTAGTAACAGAGACAGACATACATAAATAACCAAATAGAAAAGAAATAAGTGAAGACTGCTATTAGCGCTTGAAGGAAATAGTCATGGTTCAATTTTTATTTATGATGGTTTCCATACATGTGTCTGCACATAACTCCACTATATCCACCTTTTGGTGCACGAGTATAACCACATCCTAAGTATTTCACACTAGCATAGCCCACACTGATGCATCCTTCTCCCTCATTCTAAGGCTCCTCTACAGACAGATTCACATGATTTTATATTTAATGGTTGCTTTTCCTTATTGTTTCACTTGTACTAATTTTGACTCCTTATCCAGGGATGAAAGCTCTTGAGAACAAGGATCCTGTCTTGTAATTCTTTATATTCTTCACAGTGTTTTGCATTCTTTTGAACTTTGTTTTTGACTGCATAATTATTACTTGGAATCACATCTGTTCATCTCACATTTTTTGTTGTTATTGTTTCACACTGTTATTGACATGAAGATGTTACAATCTTCAGAAATTATTGAAACTCAAACACTGCTTGCTTAAGCTGTACAGAAGCAAGGAGCTAATATAGGGTAGGGGTTAAGCTGTGTATAAGTAATAATGAGTAAATCTACTTTATGGTTAGGGGCTAAATTGTAACTCCCACCCAAAATTTATATGCTGAATTCTTAAGTCCCAGGACTTCAGACTGAGACTGTATTCAGAGAGAGAGTCTTCAAAGAAGTATTTAATAATTAAGTTTAAATGAGGCCCCATTAGGATGGACCTTAATCCAGTGTGACTGGTTTTCTTATAGGAAGAGGACATTGGGACACAGATATACACTGAGGAAAGGCCACGTGAAACCACAGGGAGAAGACAGTCATCTACAAATAAGGAGAGTGACCTTAGAAGAATCTAGCCCTGACAACACCTTGATCTCAGACCTCTCTCCTCCAGAACTACTAGAAAATCAACTTCTGTTAAGTCATCCAGTCTGTGGGAATTTGTTATAGCAGTCCTAGCAAAATAATACATTCACTAACAGGGATATTAAAGGAATTAATGAAATATTTTAATATTCATATGTTAAATATGTTAATATTAATAATTAACGTAAATATAAATTGACCCTACCATACAGTCTCCAAAATCTTCTCCAAAAGAGAGAAAAAGAAAAGAAGGAAAATGATATTTACCAAGCACTTACTAAGTTCTAGGCCCTTTGCAAGTCTCCAAATTCAGTAAATACAATTGTCTTATTTCATTGTCATAAAAGCAATATGATGTGTTAACACACACTCTGTTAAAAATAAGCAAATGGAAAAGCGAAAGGTGGCCTTCCTGAAGGTCACACAGCAGGAGTGTGGGGTTAACTCCCAGTCGGCATTACTAGAATTTCAATGCTCTTTCCACTACATTGCCCTCCCTATTCGTAAAATAGTCTCCCATTGAACCTAACAACACTATACTACTCAGTGCAAACATAACTTGATTAATATAAATTGAATTAAAGTTTCAACCCAAATTAAAGGCAGTTGCAATACATATTTCAATTGTATTTTGGAATTATAATTATTAAATTTTGATAACGCTTTACCTCTTAAGATGTATCATTAAAATAACTTATTTTTGAAATATTCAGAATATGTATTTTTACTGCCCTATGCCAGAATTGTTGAGATCCATGATTTAAAATTAGATTTTTCTCAAAAATCAGCCCTTCGTGTTTAAAATAGAAAATATGCCTAGTTACATTTGAATTTCAGATAAATGAAGAATAATTTATTAAGATATACCAAAAAAAAATCTGTTATTTATTTGGAATTAAATTTTAACTGGGTGTCTTGTATTTTATCTGGCCAATTTTATCTCTTCTCTCTCCTGGCAAACCAAAATTTATAAGAAAACAATGAAAAATTCATAAGGCTACACATACGAAGAATAGGAGAGAAGCCTATGGCAATAAAAAACAGAAGTAGATTGAAAGTAAATTATAATTGGTCATGATTTAATCGATAAAATTAAAGTCTAGACCTGCAATAGGAGGTCAGATGCAAGTTAATTTGTACTGCAGAAGCTCAGACTAGATTAGAAATTGTGGGCCTTAAAATGTCTAAAAATAGGGAGATAGATGCAATTGAAAATAGGAGGATCACTTCAGTCTATTAAAAAAATGGTTAGAACCCAGAGTACACTGCCAAGGGAGTGCCTTTCCTCAAGTCTGGTGAAAGATTAGAAATTCACCCAAAAGGATTTCCGAAAAGGACACTGAGAAGAAGGATTAAGCGATAATCTACTTTAGAAGTTCTCAAATTTCAGCCTGAATTAGAATTACCTGGAGCGCTACTTAAATCATAGATTGCTGGGTCCCACTGCAGACTGTATGATTCGGTAGTTCAAGGGTGGGGCCCAAAATTTTACATTTATGAAAAGTTCTCAGGTGATGCAGATGTGCTGCTGGCCGGGTAGGTCTTCACCTGAGACAAACATTAGCATCAGCTGGAAGACCTTTTTAAAAATGTCTGGGTGCCACCCCTAGAGATTGTCACTGAATTGTTTTGGCCTATGTCATGAACATGAGACTTTTTCAAATTTCCCACTATCATGTGCAAATAGGGTTAAGAACCGCAGACCTAACTGGTAAATTAGACCTCAGACACCTACCTCTACTTTTGGGGAGGCTGACATCCAGGTTTCTATGCCCCATGTGAGATGTTAAAAAGTTTCCCCCGTTGGGGGAATCTGTCTAGACCGATGCTCTGAAGAAAGAGATAATTGGAGGATTCTGCTTCCTCACACACATACACAAAAGGCTCGGTGCAGCTATTTTTAAAGATGTTTATCATTACATAAGGTCTGCTGCTTGAACTCAGAATTTCTGATGATCTTTAGAAAGACGAAGATACAGCCCAGAAACACCAGACAATTAAAGAATGACTACATCATGAGCAAGAAATGAAATTAAATAAACAGAAAAAAAAAAAGAAGAAACAGAAGCAGCTGCAAAAATAGAAAACAACAGAGAATAAAATGAAAACAAATAAATATCCCCAGAGAGATTACAGAAATGATATACATGAAACAAGAGGAGGTTATAATGAAGAAAAGGTTAAAAAAAAATTTGAACTGTGAGAAATTAAAAGGAGTACAGGTGAATTTAAAATGTTGATAGAAAGTTTAAAGTTGAAAAAAATCCTCAAGGAAATATTCTTTAAGGAAGGAAATAAACAGAAAATGAAAGTTCACCCTCTAAGTGATATGACCTTAAGAGATTATTGTAAAACAAATAAAAGAAACATTTAAAAAATAATCTGACATTATTTTTCAGAATTGAAAGACGTCAGTTTTTAGATTGAAACTGCCAAATAAGTTCCCAGCAAAACAGACACATGTTGTCATGAAATGCCGGAATAAAGGGAAAAAAAAAATTCTACAAGTTTCTAGAGTGAAAGAGTAATGATCAAAAGACATAATAGTATGGTAGCACTGGACTTCTCAACTGCGACTTATTATTGAGAAGACGAGAATGTCTGAAAAGATTTGATACCAAATTATTTTCCATCTGGATTTCCATACTCAGTTAATGAAATGTAAACATAAAAGACAGCATTGTCTTGATAAATTTGCTTCACAAACACCTTTCTCAGAAAGCTGCTGGAAGCTGTACTTCACTAAATCAAAGGAGTAAACTGGAAAAAGTATATGATATATAGGAAATTGAGAGAGAGGCAAAAGAGAACCTTCCAGAGTGACAATGATTAGAGACCGAAGCAGGACAGCAGCAAATCTAGAGCGCAAGCTGCCACATGGAAGCAGGAAATCAGAGAACTTCAAGAAAAATGCAAGTTGAAGGGTCAGCCATATCTTGAGATTCCATAGTATCAAGTCAAATAATATCTACAACTTTTAAAAAATCAATATATTTTTTAGAATATCAAAATCAGTATCACCAATATCAAAAGGCACCCTGGGAATTTGGGAAGGGTGGGGAGTGTTCTCACTTGCGACTTCACTAACTATCCCCTATGTCACCCCAACAGCTCCCAAATCTCAATGTTATCCCTAAATATCCTCCTCATGTATTTAACTGTAGAGTAGGCCATTTCTACCTAAATACAACAAAGTCACCACAACTTTACATTACCAAAATAAAATTTATTTTTCCCAGTCGTGCGTCTTTCCCAGCAGACTTTTCTCAGCGAATGGTACCCACTCAGTCATCACAGGCAAGGCCAGACAGTCATCGTTTCTTCCCTCCCCACCTCCATTGCTTCTCCTAGACCCTGATCTAAACTGCCCACTTAACTATTTGTCCTCATTGTCTCAGGACAGCTTTACTTCCTCATCTTCCCCATAGAAACTGCTTAGCTCAGGGTCTCATCTCTTCTCATTCTCCTGACTGCCATTGCTGAGGGAACACTGGAGCCATCATTCTAAAATGCAAATGTGAGCATGGCCCTCTGCTGCTTAAAACTCTCCAATGGCTTCCCCCTGCCAAAGGCATGGCACAAAGGCCATCCATGATTAGCTGTCTGCTTAATTTTCCATCTCCAGATCTGTGACTGTCCAAAGTGCTCTGTGTTCCAGGAATATTGAATTGCAGTCAACTTCCAATTTTCCAGGGATAGACTAACCATGTTATGGCAAAACATGGAAGAAAATAACCAAAAGGCAGCATATTTATAAGGGAAAATAATTAAAACTATTGTGAACAAGAGAAATATCTACATATCAGAGTGAATTTATTATTTATAATTATGTAGGAGCCATTACATTTTTACACTGTATCTACTGCAAATCAGGAACGCCCCTCCACCTGGACAATCAGAGGTGGCTATGTTTGCTTACAGCAATCTGTTAGTCTATTAGCTTCTCTTCTGTGTGGGAGCAGCTCTCTGCAGTGTGTCTGAAGCTCTGTGCAAAAATCTCTTTCTTGTGGCAGTGGCGGAAGTCTCTTTTCCATGCCTTTTCTCAAGATTTTTTTTCTTTCTTTTCTTTTTTTTTTTTCTTAAGCAGAGAATTTGGAGGACAATGAAGATAAGATGGAGAGCATTGAAGAACAAAGCCCAGAATTTGCTTTCAAGCCTTTGTGGCCTTGAACTGACAGATACGGCCCTAAACTCTTTCCATGCATTGTTATATTGACAGACTTTCCTCATGGAGAGCTGAGGGGGCAGTCTGGGGTTACACAGAGAAAAACTGGAGAATGGCAGGTAATTTAATTTCCCAGGTGATGGCTTGACTGTTGCCAGCTAACTAATATTTGTGCAATGTGAAGGGGAGAATGACAGTGAGCGCGAGGAGTTAGCTGACAAACACAAGGCAGCTCTGAATGACTGCTTGCTGGGATATTTAGAAAATAAAATGTAGAGTTCATTCAATGAAAACCGATGTTACCTAAAATTATTTTCATTTGAAAAAGGAAGAAGAGGAAGAGTAGGATGGGGAAGAAGAGGGAAATAACTACTCAGCTAACACAGCAAACTATTTAAACATTTTAATTTAATACATTTGTATTAAATATCCATCTGAAATCACAAATGGGGATTAAGTGGGTCTGAACCACATTTTATCCGTGCTCGCCTCCTATTTTCCACTACCAGGTAATGGGTTAATATAGAGTTGATAGTATTTCTAGTTTCCAAAAGGATAAATCCGAAACATCTCTGTGCCATTTTGAGCTGGCCTCAATTTACTTCTTCCATCTGGAATCTTTCCCTCCAGTGCTACTCCCTCCACTCACTTCTACTCCCATTATCTGAATAATGGACACATACTTCCAGATTCGGCTCAAATGGTATCATTATTTGGAAAGTTTACTAGTCTCCAAGAGGTAGAAGGATTCACCTGATCCCTTACGGGTTTGTGGTCTGTGTATAATTATATCATAGCATTCATAGTCTTATAGGACTTTATTTATTTATTTACATGTCTATCTTCTTGGTTAAAACATAAGATTTTTTTTTTTTTTTTTTTTTTTTTTTTTTTTTTTGGAGACAGGTTGTCATTCTGTTATTCAGGCCAGAATGAAGTAGACCAATCAGGGCTCACTGTAGCCTCCAACTCCTGAGATCAAGCAATTCTCCTAGCTCAGCCCCCTGAATAGCGAGGACTACCGGCACGTACCACCCTGCCCAGATAATTTATTTTTTTTGTGGGGTCAGGGTTTCATTATATTGCTCAGGCTTGTTTTGAACTCATGGCCTCAAGTGATCTTCCTGCCTTGGCCTTCCAAAAAGATGCAATTACAAGTGTGCAGCCACCAACCTTGACCTAAAACATAAGATTCTTCAGGGCAGGAGATAGGCCTTTATTAATTCTTTTATCTTCCACTCACTCTCCAAAATCAGGCACATGGGTGATTTTCAAGGTTGGTTGAAAGTTACATTAGGTAAGGTACTGCAGTTTGGAAGCACACAAACCTGGTGTGAAAATTGTCTGTGACACTTACTCTCTGGATGATCTTAAGTTACTTGGACTTTTTTTTTTTTTTTTTTTTTTTGAGACAGAGTCTCGCTCTGTCGCCCAGGCTGGAGTGCAGTGGCCGGATCTCAGCTCACTGCAAACTCCGCCTCCCGGGTTTACGCCATTCTCCTGCCTCAGCCTCCCGAGTGGCTGGGACTACAGACGCCCGCCACCTCGCCCGGATAGCTTTTTTTTTGTATTTTTTAGTAGAGACGGGGTTTCACCGGATTAGCCAGGATGGACTCGATCTCCTGACCTCGTGATCCGCCCGTCTCGGCCTCCCAAAGTGCTGGGATTACAGGCTTGAGGCACCGCGCCCGGCCTTCTTGGACTTTAATAATAGTCCCCTAATACGTAAAAGGAAACATTCCACCATATTAATTCAATATGTAAATTATTTAGCCAAATGGTTCAAATGGTAAGGACAATAATTGGTAGCTATATGGAATAAACAAATGAATGAGTCAACAAAAAAAAAAAAAAAAAGAAAACTTACATATAACTATACTGATTCTGCTACATAAATAACTCAGAAAAATATTTCCACCCACTATCAATGAGAATGTGTGTGGAATTATTTATCAGAATCATGGATGGATTTGCACAACTTTTCTATAATTTTACACCACTTCTCTTTTGTCTAGAGACATAAATTTTCATGGAGGCTGGTTGAGACTAATAGCGTAATTACTGTTGGTGGCAAAAAATAAATAAATAAATTAACTGTAGTAACCACTTGCAAGGTCTTATGACCATTCTTGTAATGCAGTGGTCTCCAGTTTTACACAAAATGATATTAGAGTAGGGGCAATAAAATATTAGAACCTCTCTATTTGTATAACAGCTGAGATTAAGAATGTTAAAAAAATTAATCTTTATTTGACATTTACATATGCTCAGTTTAGGAAAGTAATGAATTATTTATCTCTTTGCTAAGAGGGCTCTGCTTAAGCAAAGTCTAAAGAGGGTTAGATTAGGTGATAACCCTCCCTGTTAAAGACTTTATTGCATCCCCACAAAATGTGTATGCTGAAGCTCTATCCTCAATGTGACTGTATTTGGAGATTGAGTCTTAAAAGAGATAATTAAGTTGAATGAGGTCATATGGGTGGATCCTAATCCAACAGGAAAGATATCCTTCTAAGAAAAAGAGACCATAGGGATGTGCACACAGAAAAGACTGTGAGGACACAGCAAAAAGGTGCCCATTTGCTAGCCATGGAGACCTCAGAAGAAACCAAACCTACCAACACCTTGATTTTGGCTTTCTAAGCCTCCAGAGCTGTGAAAAATAATGTCTATTGTTTAAGATACCCAGGCTGCGGTATTCTGTTATGGCAGCCCTAGGAGAGTAACATACTCCCCCATATCAACTTACTTATTCAGGGCAGGATAAAGTACTGTAGAAAATATTAACAAGAGTCTGAGACATTTTTGAGGTCCAGTCTGAGAAACAAAATGGGAGCCAGTGAGAGAAAATTCACCCTACATTGAAGCAGGAGTGTGAATATTACCTTAACAATATAATCCAATTACCTACCTCCAAATTACTTACCTGGGTCTTGGTGCCTTCTATTGCCCCTACTACTGCACTAGTTCAAGCTATCATAGTCTCTCCCATGAACTCCTAAAGTTCTCCCCCACAGTACAATTGGCACACAATGCTGAATACTCCTTTTAAAATCTAAACTAAGTTCTATAACTCCTCTGTTTAACCCTTCAATTGGCTATGAAAGTGAAGCACTAAGGTTTTACTATAGTGTGTACATTGTTCAGGACTTTCTCCCTTGACCCTCCTCTTTTCTGAATGAAGCTCCTGTCCCTCTCTAGCTACACCAGCTGGGACATGCCAAGCACGATCTAGCTTTAAGGACTTTTTATTTGCTATTTTATCTGCTTGGTAAGCTCTTCCTTAGAAATTTTCACAAGGCTGATCTTTCTTGTCATCCAGGTCTATGCTCAAATAGTACCTTCTCAGAAAAAGTCTTTGGGAAGCTATCTTATTTTATTTCACACCGTTTTTCTCTATCTGACATTTTTGTATATATTTATACATTTACTATCTACCCCAACTAAATGCCATGAAGGTGGGGATTTGAGTGGCCTTTTTCACCTCTATTTTCAGCTCCCTGCAAAGGTATAACATAGATATATAATCATGAATTACTGCTCAATATTCTGGTGGAAATTCTGGTCTGGAAAAAATTGGGGCTAATACTGAATACACTCCATATTTAGTTACTCTGGTGCCCAGGGCATGCTTTGGGCAAAAACAGCTATGTGTAAATGAGAGAGAGAGGTAAATAATCAGAAAGCTGACCACCTAGAATTATTGTCTGCTAGAGCCTGGGCAGCTGTTTCATGGATTTTTCTCTTTAGTTTCATTTTGATATCCTTAAGTAAGTGTGACACTGGAGAACAGAACTTCCTCACTTTTTCCTTAAGTACCAATAGTGCTTTGAGCTGCTGACATTGAGTTTCAGCAGTAAACCCGGAGCAGCCTTGTACTGCTCCTTCCGTGTCAGCCTTGGTAAATGGGGACATTTCTGAGGTTGGGTTCAAGTCTTCTCCTAAGTAATGAGGCCTGTCTGGAAGAGGGAGCACCTGAAGGTCAGGGATTAAGATTTCCTTCAGGATGTAGCCTTGGTTTCCTCTTGGAGATTATAAACAATGGGAAGATCAATTTTAAATCAAAGTAAGCAATTTTAATCACCCTGCAAAATATCTGAGGCAAGTTATCTTAAGAAAAGATTGGGCCAAGGTAATGGCTCACACCTGTAATCCCAGTACTTTGGGAGGCCAAGGCAAAAGGATCACTTGATCCCAGAAGTTTGAGACCAGCCTAGGCAAAATAGCAAGACCCTGTCTCTACAAAAAAATTTTAAAATTAGCTGGGCTTGGCCGAGCATAGTGATTCATGCCTGTAATCCCAGCACTTTGGGAGGCCAAGGCAGGCAGATCCTGAGGTCAAGAGATTGAGATCATCCTGGCCAACATGGTGAAATCTTGTCTCTACTAAAAATACAAAAATTAGCTGGGCATGGTGGCGCATGCCTGTAGTCCCAGCTACTCGGAAGGCTGAGGCAGGAGAATCGTTTGAACCCAGGAAGCAGAGGTTGCAGTGAGCCGAGATTGTACCACTGCACCCCAGCCTGGTGACAGATTGAGACACCGTCTAAAAACAAACAAACAACAGCTGGGCTTGGTGGTGTACCCCCGTAATCTAAGCTACTCAGGAGACTGAGATGACAGAATCACCTGAGCCCAGGGTGTTAAGGTTGCAGTGAGCCATGATCTCGCCACTGTAC
Organism: Mandrillus leucophaeus; assembly: GCF_000951045.1. Taxonomy (NCBI): domain Eukaryota; kingdom Metazoa; phylum Chordata; class Mammalia; order Primates; family Cercopithecidae; genus Mandrillus; species Mandrillus leucophaeus. The sequence goes on from NW_012098777.1 coordinate 654,037, forward strand.
TCTAGCCTGGGTGACAGAGTGAGACCTTATCTCTAAAGAAATTAAAAATTAAATTAAATTAAAAAGAAAAGATTGGACTTTCTGGCATTCTAGACAAGTTGTGACTTGGAATCAAAGTAATATGAATATTAATGAATATGATGTTTTGTCCTGATAGAAAGGCAATCTCGGCACTCTCTGGTGACATTGCTTTAAGTTCAACCAAGTGCTATGTCTATATCTTTTAGTAATTTTTTTAATAACTTCTAGCCGTTTCTAAAGGGGGCAGAAGGAGCCATAATAGACAATGAGTCCTCCAGAGCCAACTATTCATAAATTTTTACTGCTAATTTTCTGAGAACTGCCTTGTACCAGATTGTCTTGTATCAGACCTTCCAGGTCTGTCTCTATGAACATAGCCATTGAAGGGAATCAGGATATGCCTCCCAAAATACGCCACTTTGATAGAAGAATTATTTTGAGCTGAAGGCAATTGAGAATCAACAAATGCAGGAAGAATTTTCTGCCTTCCTTTTTTCTACCTGAAAGTAGGGTGTAAATTTCCCTTTCTGAAGGTGGAGTAAATTTCCCTTGTGTAGGAGTTCTCTCTCCCGCACCAGGAAAAGGAGAATGACTCACTCCCTCACAGCAGGCACTGAGATGAGCGTGCATAAACAAACTTTCCTAAAATAACCCTTATCTTCCATTAATTCCCCCCATATATTTCCTGCTCGCTTTCCCACAATGGTCATCCTTTGAAGCCCAAACCCCCTTTCCTTTGCTAAAATGATATTTAAGCCACAAGTCTCATGACTTCTTTGATATTTCCTTATTTTCTGTGAATTCTGTACACATAAAACATTAATAAATATCATACGCCTTTTCTCCTGTCAATCGATCCTTTGTTAGTTTAATACATAGGCCACCAGATATTGACCTAAGAGGGTAGAGGACAGGTTTTTCCTCCCTGACACCATTCTGTAATTTCCCATCTTAGATTTTGTTGACAATCCTGTTTTATCTTCGGGTTATATGTATTTTTATACAAGACACTTTTGCTCATTATTTGAGATAACCAGAATAAGACATTCTGCTCCTGGTAACTAAATTCCATATATAATCGTGTCTAGAAAATATTAACCTCAGTAGACTTTGTTCTAAATATGCCTTTATTATTGTGTTCAGGTTTTGGTTTTCAGTTTTTGGAGGAATCCAAAAAATGGAAAACAGTCTTAGAAGATGGCCGTCATGATGCAGAAGGTTCTGAAAATCATAACATTCTGAATTTAAAAAGAAATAAAAAGGAAAAAGAACCAGATGTTTCTCTAGATATTTCAAGTCTAACCAGGTATTTCAAGTGGAGAGACAGTAAGGAAGAATAGGACTGCTTTCATTAAATGACAGAATATTTATAGTAACCCAGAGAGCAAAAGAGGATTGATATAAAGCCTTAAAAATGTGTAAAATATTTGACCTAGAAATGCTACATCTATCATTGTGTCCGAGCTCTGAAAACACCTAGTTATATGAAAGGTAGTTACAATATCTATAATTTCCAAAATAAAGGAAAATAAATGTGTATGTTTAGGTAATTATTTAAATAAAATATCTATAAGCATACACTATAGCATTATGTAAACATTAAAATGATAGTGTAGAAATATTCACTGATCTGAAAACCAATGATAATAACAAATTAAAAGTGAAGGCAGTTTATATATATTTTTTAAATGATATAAATTTTAGTCATTTTAAGTAAGGCTTTGAACTTTTTAATTGTAGAATTATAATTCTACAATAAAAGTTTCTGATATCTTTAAATGTTAGTCTTTTGCCATTTTTTATAATTTACTATATTAGCATTAATGTTATGTAACTTCAACTTTGATTTTGATTAAATCCTTTTACAGTGTGCTTCTTAAACAACTTTTTAAATATCAGATGAGAATATACAAACTAGCACTTTACTCTGGCTTGAGCACACTATACATTATTGCAATATTTTAAAAACTATTTCAAATGGCTGCTCTTAGATAATTTACTATTCTGTCATTATTATTAAAATATGAACATGTTGCTGTCACTACTACCCAACTCCTGACACTCTAAAGTAAATAATACTGTAAAATTTACTGACTAGAAATATCTGTGTGGGTATAAATATAAATATATTACCAAGAAAAATGTTAACGTATGAATATTGTCACAAACGAATGATCTTTAGTGTTCTCATTTGCCACGTCCCTATCTTTCACCAATAATTCGATATGATATATTCACTTAAAAATAAAAACACACAAATCTTCCACATTATAGCTTATTTCATGGGAAAAAGTTGCCTATTTCAATAATCATTTACCAAAATATTATGTCATTGCAACTCAGTACTTTAAATTGGACAGTATACCGTATGCTAGCTAGGAGCGTACCCTTGAATCAGAAAATGAAAATAAAACTTTAGTTTATAAAATGAGTATCATCCTGTAATCTTTTATTTTATAGTTTATTTCACCATGAATGTTATGTTTTACATGTAAATCATTAAATAAACAAAAACGTACCTGGCCTTTTTTAAAAAAACTCAAGAACATTATGTTATCACTTTATTGAACCCTTACGCTTATACCTCATAATCTACTAGATTTGTTCTCAGTATGTTAGAAATAAATCACAATATAATGTTTCTGAATAGGAAATATAATTCTGAATTTGCAGATACATACAATTCTCACTATATTTGGAATTTAAAGGTAGTCATTGATTTAAAAACTATTTTAAAGATAGAGCAGTAAATTATTTGGAAATGTCATTTTAGTTATATGGATAATCACAATATATTTAATTTCCAAGAAAAGGAAAATAATTTAAATATGAATATATAGGTAATTACTTAGCTAAAATATCAGACAGGCATACAGTGAAATACATCAAATGTTCTTCAACTTTCACTAGATCTCTCATAAACAGAATTCTTCATAAAACCTCTTGATAGTAAAATATAATGAGAAAAAAATATATGAAATGTCAATATTCAATTTGCATAGAAATGACTTGGAGGCATACTAGCTATTAAAACACACACACACACACACACACACACACACACACACACACACACACATATATTTCAAGGGAGCTATCCAGATGAACTTCCAAAGCATAGAATATGGTTAAATAACATTGAAATTTTACTCATGTGGTATTTGTTATAGCCACTTCTTCTTTTTTTTTTTTTTTTCTTTTTTTTGAGACGGAGTTTTGCTCTTGTTGCCCAGACTGGAGTCTCGGCTCACCATAACCTCTGCCTCCCGGGCTCAAGCAATTTTCCTGCCTCAGCCTCCCGAGTAGCTGGGATTACAGGCATGTGCTACTATGCTCGGCTAATTTTGTATTTTCAGTAGAGACGGGGTTTCTCCATGTTGGTCAGGCTGGTCTCGAACTCCTGACCTCAGGTGATCCATCCACCCGTCTCAGCCTCCCAAAGTGCTGGGATTACAGGCATGAGCCACTATGCCCGGCCGGCCACTTTCTATAACTATGGAGCTTTTATATAGTCTGCTGTTCATCTAATGGAACTATAAGAAATAGTTTTCAATTTTTAAAAGTCTTAAATTTATTTCTCAATTAAAGACAGTACTAGAGATAATGAAATCAAATACATCCTTAAAAGAACAAATGTTTTTGTTTTTGTTTTTTTTAAATCTAATTTCATAGCAGTCCTCACCAAGCCACAAGTATTATTTGTCTTACTATTACACTAACTAAAGAGTCTTCTTGTAAAGGTTTTGGGTCACCTACCTGTCTTTCTAAATCTCATCACATAGCTTTAGACAATGCACTTATCTCTATGGTAAGATAACAGAATCTTTTTTTCCTCTCATCTCTAATCTTATTAGAGTCAATTCAGCACAAAATAATCTCATCATTGGCTTTCTGAGTACTGTTCGTTTTTGATATATCTATATAAAAATTACATAGAACAATAACACCCACAATTAGAAACCTTAAAGCATACTACTTTTAAAATGTGCACATAGTTATGAGCTCTTCTTTTATCCTAGACCACTCAAAATATTTCTTGAATGGCTATAGTTTAAACATGGAACAATATTAATCAGAATTAAGTTGATACAGATGTCTATTTCAAATTTGTAATGTTTAATACTTTTCTTACAGCAGATCAGATAATGCTGATATTGATTATGAAAAGGGAGAAAAATAAGACTAAACACAATAATATTCAGGCACTCATTATTTTTAAAATATATCTAAATCTAGGTATACATAGCCCCCAAAATTCCTGTAACTAGAGGCCATCTAAATCTAGATTGGGCTGAATAAAATTGCTGAGTAAAAAGGGCTTTGATCTGATTAAGTTCAGTTTAAGAGAATAAAACTGGCCAGATCATGACATAATTCCAAGACATCCACTACATTCCAACATGAGATCATACCTGGGGTATATAAGCAAACTTCAGGAATACTCTCTTGAGTTATCTTGATTTATTCTTATGCTCTAATTAAAATGCTGCTGTGATTATATTAACTCAAACACCTCTTATAAATCTAACACACTCTTATTTTCCACTCTAAACATTTTACTACTTCTTTTTTAAATAAAGAGGGGACATGGGGGCAATACGTAACAATTATGTCCCTGCTCTATACCTATCTATGTACATACATACATTTTCAAATCTGTTCATTTTTAAATAATATAAATAGTGAACAATGTATTTTTTCCATGAAAATGATTCCAGACAAAGTTAAAATTCAGCAGTTTACAAAGAAGAAACAATCACTATTTAATACTTTTAAGTATTAAATAGTTGATATGATTTAATTATTCCATTTATGTTAATAAGACCATTTTCTGATCACCAATTATAATCTGGTTACAACAACAGTAGTATGATATACTTTAAAATTGTTGTATTCATCCATTGTGCAAAGTAATTAGCTTTAAGAAGAGCAATCTGTTGGAACATAGCATTTTAAGGTGACAAAAATTGCTGGATGAGTATCACACAGAGTCCTTTGGAGATTTTGCATAGTACTTTTCATGTAAATTTTGATGGGCAATTACTTTCATTAATGGTGGTTTGAGTACTTAGAGAAGACAACTATGTACTGTACTTAGTGCTGGGCAAATTGCCTGGATATACTTCATATATTGCTGTTACTTTAATGAATAGTGTTATGGCAATTAGAAGACTGATGGCTTAGAACATTTAGGTAGACGTATTTGAAGTTCCTTGAACTAAGTGATATTGCTCAGTGCGCACTGCAAAGTAACTTATCTTTTTGAAAAGTATTATTTGAAAGCAGAATCACTCAAATTATTTAGCATAATTATAGTGCATTTAAAATAACCTGGATTGTATATATCAAATTACAGATGAAAGTGCAATACAAGTGTAACAATTAAATCTCTAGATCTTTCACTGAAAAGGGGTTGTAAACACAATATTTAAGTAAATAGAATACCATTAAATCTTTTAAAATGATATGTTGTTTGCCGTGCTTCTATTTATTTGTATTATCTTAAGTAGGACATTCGCACAAAAGTCAGGTATACATATTATAATAATTATATGAATACCTATATAATTCTACTGATCATTCATTTATCTAAGAAAATTAATATTTTAATACCCGAGACAGGCAGCAGCTGGGATTGTTTTTCTAAATTCTTTTAAAGATTTAATTAACAGAACTATTCTCAAGCATTAGAGTCCGTATTCCACAAATGCTTTCTACTGAGTAATATTTCATAAATACGTGATCTCAGAAAACTGGTGTCTAGAGATAATTCTTCCCCCTAAAACCCAATCTTCTTCTTTTTTTTTTTTTTTTTAAGACGGAGTCTTGCTCTGTCACCCAGGCTGGAGTGCAGTGGCCGGATCTCAGCTCACTGCAAGCTCCGCCTCCCGGGTTCACGCCATTCTCCTGCCTCAGCCTCCCGAGTAGCTGGGACTACAGGCGCCCGCCACCACGCCCGGCTAGTTTTTTTGTATTTTTTGTAGTAGAGACGGGGTTTCACCATGTTAGCCAGGATGGTCTCGATCTCCTGACCTCGTGATCCGCCCGTCTCGGCCTCCCAAAGTGCTGGGATTACAGGCTTGAGCCACCGCGCCCGGCCCAACCCAATCTTCTTTTAAAGAAAGTTACCAATTTCTCTACATCTAGATAATTTTAACTGCTATAATTCCATAAACATAGAAATAATTCAAGCTTTAATTTTAGAATATTTGAAATTGAAACAAACTTCTTCAAAGTTAAGTTTGTTCTAAGTAACTATAGTTATTTTCTTCATATGACTGGTTTATGGTTTATTATTTCTATAAACATTAACTATAACAACTCAAAATAATCATATTTACTAGAAATTTCTCTTACTAAAATGCATAATAATAAAAATGCATAATCATTAATGGTAACGTTGGGTATAATAAATCGGAAATAAAGCAAAACACATGAAGCAGAACTAATTCTTTCATCATTAATAATCTTATGCACATGAAAGATACAAGCTTTCAATCAATAATGTTATAGATTACTTTTTGCTAATTGTAAATATATGCATAAATTATAAAATCTATTTTTTGTTCAATGTAAATATATGCACAAATTAACTATGTAATCTATTTCAGTATAATACTTTAATGGCAGCAGTGGAACCACATCAAACATCAGCTATTTTTTAACTAGAATAAAAGTTATGTAGAGAGGGAAGTAAGTTCTATGCCTAAGGCACTGAAAAAGGAAAAAAAAATAAGCCTTTCCTTCCAAAGGCAAATGTGTTTAAAAATATGGCCAAATAGTCAATTTGCATTTCCTGTTTTCCCTTCCTTAAGTGTTCTTCCTGCAGGTACCTGAATGACTCACTCCAGACTTCCTTCAGATTTTTGCTCAACTGTCATGTCTCAGGGAGAACTACCGTATCTACTCTACTTAAAATTCTAATTTTTCAGGCTCCTTCCTCCTAACCCAACTCTGCACTCCCTAATCATATGTCCTATTTGAATTTTCTCCATTAGTATCTTTTACCATCTGATAAACTTGATTTATTTGTTTATATGCTATTTTCCTCCACTGGGAATATAAGCTACCTAAGGACAGGGAATTGTTATTTGTTTTATGCTCTGCTGTTTTCCTAGAACCTAAATAGTGACAGGCTCATGATAATCACTTGATAAATTATTGAATCAGTAAGCAAATCAAAATTAGAGCAAATTAATAACATCAGTATTATAACAGTATATAAGTATAAAAATGAAGAAAATCCTGACTCTTCATTAAATTACATTTAAAAGAAAAATATAAACAGAAAAGAAGCATATTCTCTTCTTACCTTTCTCTGTCCACTTTACAATAAAATTTTATACTATCAAGTTTTAAAAACACCAAGTGCTCTCTTTCATTTATTTTTTAAGAATTTCTTTGTTAACCAAAATTTGTAATGATGGGCCCAGAGTCACAGCATCAGGTTTCATAGAGGTAATCGGCTATGAAGGTTAGAAGAGGTATTTTTTGTACAGTGCAGGTTTCTCAACCCCAGCACTATTGACATTTTAGCCCAAATAGTTCCTTGTTATGGGGGCTGTCCTGTGCCTTGTAGGATATTTACCAGCATCATATTGTCAAGCTGCTAGATAACAGTAGCAACACCATTGACCCTGCACAGTTAGTATTGTTTAAAATGTCTTCAGACATTGCCAAATGTCTCCTGGTAAGCAAAATCTCCTGGAGCTGAACATCACTGGTGTAATGGGAAGATCTCTGGCTTTGGAGATAGACAGACTTATGTTAGAGACCCAGTTTTGACAGTGATCAATCCAGTTTTCAGAGGTCACATTATCTCCACAACATGGTTACTGTTTCTATTAGCACTAATGTGTGTAAGTTATCCAGAACAAAGTAGATGCTCTGTAAATTAGAGTTATTAATATAAATAGTGCATCACAGTGGTTAAAAAATATATAATTAATTTACACATATAAAAAAATTTGTGTTTCTTTAAATAAACACATACAAATGATAAAAGTTGGAGCAGTCTATTCAGTCTTTTTAAACATATTTGCAATTAAAATACATTTTTAAAGTAACGCAAATTAATATACAGTTTACTTCTGTTATGAACTGAATTATGTCCACCTTTCCATCCCAAGTCACATGTTCAAGTCCTAAGGAGATGGGGCCTTTGGAAGGTAAGTAGTTTTAGATGAGATCGTGAGGATGAGGCCCTCATGATGGGATTAGTAGAGACACCAGAATGCTTGCTTTCCTTCTCCTTCTTGATGTGTAAGGACACATCAAGAAGACTACAAAGCAGGAAGAGAGCACTCACCAGGAACCAAATTCACCTGCACCTTGACTTTGGACTTTCCAGCCTCCAGAGCTCTGAAAAAATACATTTTTATTGTGTAATCTACCCAGTTTATTGTACTTTGTTATGGCAGCCCCAGCTGTCTAACACAACCTCATTTTTAATTTTTGCCTAATATTTCACTGTTACAGATATTCCATGATTCATTTGGCTAGTCCTTTATAATGAAGATGTAGATTTTACTTTTGCAATTACAAATACCACTGCAAAGGACAATGTTTGCATATATCTCAGTGCATATATAACTTAGTATATCTATAGGACAGATTCCTAGAAGAAACACAGGCTTTCAAATCTAAACATCATGGATTAAAAAGTTTGCTGCACTATTTATTAACTGTATGTAACTGAGCAGTTAATTCAGGCTAGCTGAGCCTCAGCTAACATTTCTAAAATAAGCAATGTTAGGGGTACATCTCTTAGGGGATTGCTGCAAGAATTACATGAGTATAGATTTGTAAATTAAATACTACAATGTTTTTTAAAAATTTAGACTAACAATTATTCTATTAAAGAGAATATTACTATTAAAGAGAATAATGTTGTTAGGCCTGGCTGTGAGACTACCTTTAAGAACCCAATACTCTCTATAAAGTTTTTGTTTTGTTTTGGAACTCTTTTACTTTTGGCGTGAGTTTAAATTTCTGTTTTTGTTTCTCTTCCATTAAGCTGTTTACTTTCTATGAAAACAGACACAATCCAATATATTCCTTCTTTCCTTGCATTTCTATATACATATGTACACGTAATAGGTGCCAGAAATGATTGGTTATGTTTTATAGATCTTTCCTCTTTTTCATTATCTCCCCATTTCAATTCAAATCCTAATATCTTAACTTTTTATTTTAATATGTGTTTCAATAAATACTTAAATTCTATAATATATTTATGGCCATGGTCATTTTACATAAACATTTGTCTGCTTGTGCTGAAAATATATTTTGGTCACAGTGGAGGGTGTTTGTGTGTGTGTTCATTATTCTATTTATTCATATAGTTTACTATTATTATTTAAATGTACTAAATATAAAGTGTCTTGCTGTGTGTTATGAGTGAAACATATGAATAAAATGTGGTCTCAAATTATGGAGAAGTGAGACATGTCCGTACACGATTATTTTGGGAGACAAAAATACTCCACTGAATTAGGAAAATACGAATGTGTTCAGAGAAGAGAAAGACCGCCAATCACATTGGGGTAAGCAGACATAGTCTTGAAAAATGGACGATGTTTCACTCATTAGGGTAGCTGATGAACAGGGAATGCACTCAAGGAACAGCAAGGCAAAGATAAATAACTAAGGCATGATTACATAAAGAAGAAACAGTTTACCCGGATGTAGTGCACACGACTGAAGTAAGGATAGAGGAGAACAAAATGAGAGGAAGGGTTACAGGAACAAGGCTCTTCCTTATGGTAAAACAGTATTTGACTTGAGTCACAATCCCAGAGCATTCATCTTACAGGACAGGGTTTTAACAAATCTTACTATTTCTTTTTTTTTTTTTTTTTGTCTATAATGCGGGATTAATAATGCTAATAATGCTTTGGATTTTAACAAATCTTATTGATCCTAAGTTTCTTTGTCTATAAGGTGGAACTAATAATGCTGTGATAACAAGATTTAGTAAATGAAAATGAAAAAAAATGAGCATTTCTGAGTAACACTCATTTATTTCAGCCTCTGAAATTGGCTAAGTAAGTAGTGTCACAGCAGGTCCTAATATAGCAGATTTTGAAAGTTTGGAGATTTGAGATACAGAGAATGAGAGGAAGGTAAGAGGCAACTGCTATAGCTCAGACAAGAAGTTCCTAACCAGAAGGTGAAAGTAAAACAGACGACAACAGTAATAAAACAAAGGAAAAAACTGGTCCAGTTCCCTCTGAGCTTAAGGCAAATGCCTGGGAGAAAACACAGAACTGCTATAGAGAAAGATAATCAGGAGAGGAGTTGCTTTGGAAGTGAGAATTCAGTTTCATTCTATTCAACAAGCAATTTTCCAGTGGTTGTCAATGGAGGGTTTCCATTCTCTTGGGGGAATTAAGGAAATTTGTAAGGTCATTTTCGGCTATCAAAATCACTAGGGACTATTACTGATATTTAGTGGGGAAGGAGTCAAGGAGGGTAAATATCTTATAAAAAACTGAAAATAAAAATTGTCCTGTTTCCTGTGTGACCACTGAATACCCCAGTGGACATTTATATTGATGAAAAATCTTGTTTACAGGTATCTGAACTCAGAATGTAACTCTTTTACATCTAAAGACAAAGAAGTTTCCACATGGTTTTAAGAAATACTAAATTTTCCATGAATATAATTGTTCCTTATATTGCCCAAAATGTTACCAAAAATTGTTCACCACTTCAGAAAAAGCCAGCCATCAACATCAATTCCACTTGTTATTTTAGAGCTAAGAGCACAGCATACCTGCATCAGTCTGCATTTTTAGCTATTTCACTTCTAGTGATGCTTTATATGAGAAAAAGCAGTTATTTCTTCAGATATAGTGTGCCCAAAGCATTTGTAAATGGAATTGATTTTTTTTTATTTTAAATTACTTTGCTGTTATTTCTCATTTTATTACAGTCAGGGAATTACATTTTATTTGTTATTTAAAGGGAGGAATTGACCACAGCCAATCCTATAAATTCAAGACTATTTAAAGAAACCCTCAAAGGTGCAATTTTCAACTAGTTACTTTTTTAGCAGAATGGAAAGAGAGGTATATATGTGAATTCTTAATCAAGTAGATTCTATCTAGTCAAGTTGTCCTTATGAAGGACCATACCTGACTCTTACATTCATGAGCTTACAAACACCTCTGTCTCTCCTCTAGGTCTCTTCCCACTCTAGCCTTCATCCAGGGCCTTTTCAATGCTACGTTCCTCATGAAGTCCCCTTCTGAAGACATTTGGAAGTCTTACTTGCATTTTTGTACAATGATTTGCATGAACCAGTTTTATATGTATCAATCTGTTTTCCCCATTCATCAGCATTTCTAACACCATGATATTATCTTACAACTCTCTTCTGTCCTTCATAACACTTAAGCACATAAGCCCTGACTAACTGTGGTCAGTGTTGGTCCTATTGAAACTTCTTTTTTCCCTTTTTTTTGAGATAGAGTCTCCTTCTGTCTCCCAGGCTGGAGTGCAGTAGCATGATCTCAGCTCACTGCAACCTCTGCCTCCCAGGTTCAAGCGATTCTCCTGCCTCAGGTTCCTGAGGAGCTGGTACTACAGGCACATGCCACCATGTCTGGCAATGTTTTATTTTTAGTAGAGACGGGGTTTCACCATGTTAACCAGTATGGTCTCCATCTCCTCATCTTGTTATCCACCCGCCTTGGACTCCCAAAGTGCTGGGATTACAGGCGTGAGTCACTGCACCTGGCTGGAACATTTATTTTAGACAAAATATAATGCAAAACCCATCACAGTAACCCCCAGTCCTCAAAACATTGTGATAAACACAGACCTGCATTGATTGCGGTATTAGGGGCATTTCTGTAACATTTACAGGTTTCTGTAGATCATAGTTTACAAATTGTAGAAGTAAAGGACATTTCAGAATCTGATTGACTCAAATTACTTTCAGAAAATAAAAATATAGAAATTGAAAGTTTGTTTTCTCTCATAAAGGAAATAAATAAACCCCTCTCTCCTCCCCAAGAAAGAAAGAAAGAAAGAAAGAAAGAAAGAAAGAAAGAAAGAAAGA
>NW_012098777.1:666224-668135 GCF_000951045.1 Mandrillus leucophaeus
ACATGAGAAAAGCAATGGAGAGCCCAGGGCAGAGAGAATGGAGTAAAAGAGAGAAGAAAAGGTAGGGAGGGAAGGAAGGGTCTTCTGAAAAGCAAAGTTTTTTTTGAAACTTGAAGTTTCAGCTGCTTCTCACATTCAGGGAAAGAGAGAGATTTAGTAAGCTTTGAAAAAAAAATCTGCACTTGACAACATGTAAAGTGGACTTGCATTGTAGGAAACAGAAGAGACTCCTTAAGGTGAACTATAAGAGGTAAAGAATTTTTAAATTATCAGACTCCCCACCTTGTTATAATAAGACAGCATATAGACTCCTTTCAAACCAGATTTCAATGTAAATCTGCAAGTGCTCAGTTTGAGGATAATAAGATTAAATGCATCAATCCCAGAACCTGTCATTTGCCATCATTTATAATGTTCCATAGATTCCATGACAACTAGCCATAATAATTTATCTTAAGAGTAGAAAAAAGACTTTTGATGATTTCTGCATGCCAATTTTACAAGGTTTTGTATTATACGTATTTTTTAAATTTTTCCATTAGGTATATCATATTAAGTATATCTTAGAAAATTCAAAAAAGGGTGCAAGTTGAGCACTTAGATATTTACTTTTAAAGTTCTAAAATTATTTATTATACCAAGTAATATTTTGCTGAGAAGAAACAAACATAAATTTTGAAAGCTTATCATTGATTATCATTGAGAATTCAGCTGAGAAAGCTTAAGAGTTAGTGTAGGTAAAAACTAATTTTTTTTTTTTCTGTCATTAGCAGTAACTCGCATTTTTTTTCAGTTAGCAGATAGGTTAAACAATTGTAAGCACTTTGTCATACAACATCTAGAGGGAACATTTGAAACCTTTAATCCCCAACAATATGAACACTGTATTCATTCTTGAACAAACGAACATGACATTCTCTGATATGCAGATGGTGTCTGGAAGTGTTTTAATCTGACCGTCTTGACTTTCCCATGGGTAAACTACCCATGTGTCTTGAATCTCCATAGCAGCTATTGTGATAACTTCGTTTGTGAGGTTAGCCCACAGAAAGCACAAACAAATGTCCTTAAGGGTTATGTTTGCTAAAGCCTTTCAAGGGCTCCCTAAAAGACAAATGATGAGCTTATTTGGTTAATATTGACTGAAAACAAATGTTGTGTGCGTAACCAAATCAACAGAACCAACTTTTTTCTCATTACTAGACTGTGACATGAGTCTGCAAATACACACAGAACATACCTTTTTTGATTGATCCTCATAGTAGCCAAAATTTAATCTCTTTTTAATGTTTACTGATTAAGCCCATTCCTGGAAAATTGCCACTTGAAACAGGTCAATAGTATAATATATTAAATTGTGATAAACAGAAAAATTTAGCAGAGAGAGCTTAAATATTTATGGAAATCGTGTAATTAAAGGCTTTTTTTTTTTTTTTTTTTTTTTTTTTTTTTTTTTTTGCCTTTACTTGTGACTCAAAGTTTCTTCTAGTTCATAGTGAGGTTAGCCAATTGCAAGTGATTCTAAGATTTGATGGTTGTTGGAGATAGCTATTTAGATATTTATAGGTAGCACAAACCTATTCTAAGACAAATTAAGCACTTTTATGTTGTAAACTCCTACCAAATTCTTAACTAAAAGTTGAAATAGTTTTGCCTAACTTAAAAAACAGATTAAAATGAATTCTGATTAGCATAACTTCACAAATGAACTTTACTTTTTTTGTAATTTTTGTGTTCTTTTGTACTGCTTTAACCTATATAATCATTTATTCAAAACTATTTCCTATTTAGTTAAAACTAATAATTTGATCACTAATGAATGGATCAACATGTTAGTGATAAAAATCATGTAAGGTTAAAACATTACCTTTACTTTAATGGCAAAATCACAATTACTTTTGTGCCAACATA
>NW_012098777.1:668295-669770 GCF_000951045.1 Mandrillus leucophaeus
GATTATATATGTGTTTGTGCACGTATGCATGTGCATATATATATGCGTACATACATATACACACACATATAATAGACTGAATATTTGTATTCCTCAAAAATTCATAAGTTGAAATCTTAATCTCCAATTTGATGGAATTAAAGAGGGGGATCTTAGGAAGGTAATTTGGTCATGAGAGTAAAGACCTCATGAATGAAATTAGTGAACTTGTAAAAGGATCCCCAGAGAGCTCTTTCTCTCTCTCTCTCTTTTCTCTCTGTCATTTGCTGCCATGAGAAGATACAAAAAGTAAGCAATCTATAATCTGGAAATGGGTCCTCACCAGAACCCAACCATATTGGCACCCTGACCTCAAACTTTCAGCCTCTAGAACTGTGAGAAATAAATTTCTGATGTTTTTAAAGCCCCTCAGCCTATGTTAATTTGCTATAGCAGCCCAAGGTAAGACATACAAATATATAAATAAAAATATACATGACTACACTTTGACACTCAAGTAGAATATGTCTTGATAATTTTGCAATCCTTACCTACAAATATCATGGTAAATGCAACTTCCAAAGATCATTTAGTACCATAAAACAACAACAAAAAGCATATACAAAATGAAATATAAACGAGAGCATCTGTGCATATAGAGTAGCAGAGAATAATGAATAAATCGCTCATAGGTGTGAGTGAATGGTGGAGGGTAAATTCAAACTCATACTCCTTACAGGGCCCAGGGCTCCAACTCTTGATCTTGACGAATTACTACATGATTCATTGTAATAAACAATGTCAAGAGCATCTGTGATTAAATGATACGCTGACCATTAAATACACACATGTCAGTGATTCTCTGTTTAGACATACTGACTTCAGGTTTGCTTAAACATGATTCATAACCTCATTTCTATTTTAAAGCTATGATCTATTAGCACCAGCTCTTTCATGTCCCAATAAAAAAGTACAAAATACAGATAAGCTATCATCCTTCTATTTCCTAAATTCCATCATAATTTTCAACAAGAAAGAAGACTATTTTTGTGAGAATATTTGTTTCATATGTGTATTTTCTCTTATCTCCATGAATTTATTTTTTCCACTTTCTCTTCAGTGTAAATACAATATATGCAGTCTGCTCTCAAACTGCATATGCAGAAAGGAAAAAAAAATATGTTAAATAAAATCCATAAATAACCCAGAAACCCTAATTTTAGTCAATAGTTTTAAAGTCCTGCTCCTCATAAAGACACTAAAAACTCAACAGCGACTTGATTAACTTGAGCTTGCCTCATTGTCTCCTGCAGGCATTAGTGACCAGAAAAATGTCAAAAGTTGTGAGAGAAAAGGTAAACTAAAAAAAAAAAAAAAAATCCCTATAACTGAATACTAGGTAATCAACAGTAAAATATTACATAACTGACTATACGCTATTTTATAGCACAAATAATTTAAAATCACGTAGGAAACTGTTTTACAGTATTATTATT
>NW_012098777.1:670723-703616 GCF_000951045.1 Mandrillus leucophaeus
CACAGACAATGCTCTATTTGAGCCATGACAAACTTAAAAGATTTCTAACTTAGAAAATTAACCTTATCACCTGGGAAGATTTATGTTAATGTAATTATGTTTTATGTTAAGAAATAATAATATAAAAACTGTAAAATCAACAAAATGTTAAGCAGTTGTTAGTTCACACAGCATTCCTTCAATCTCTCATTATCTCTTCAGGTCTTTACTCAGAAGTCACTGTCTTGGCAAACTCTTGGCTACTCAGACTCAAATTTCACCCCATACACTTCCTTATCTATTTTCCCTGATCTGCTGTTTTTTCCCTTAACATTCAACTATCATACTATATGTTTTACAGATTTATCTGCTTTATGGTCTGTCTTCCATGTTACTATGCAAGCTGGGATTCTTGCCACCATGTATATCAGCAGTTGGCACATAGTGGGCACTGATAAATGCTTGCTGAAAGAATGAAAGAATGAATGGCAATTGATATTTATTGCTGTTAGGGGTGAAAGTTCTACAACAAGTAGTTACATTTCCTTCTCAGGAGTTTAACTCAAGTAAGAGTCAGACTTGACATTAGTATGTTCTTAATCTGTATTTACCTCAGGCAGAATACAAGCTCTGTTCAACCACCACCAGAAAATCTTAATAGAAAATCTCGTATCCTGTCCACTACAAGAGAGGCCTATTCTCCTTTGTATATTATACCAGTTCTACCAGGTGACTTTTTTTTTTTTTTCCTACTGAAGTCCCCTCTAGTGGTACAGTTGGGTGTTGGCTGCCTTAACTCCATCCTTTTCTCTCAGCAACTCAATGTCACCAATGTAAATGATGACAAAACCAGAGGTGACACCTGGTGCCCTCTGTGCTGAAGCAACAACAGAAGGTTATTGTAGGGATTTTTGTTGTTACTTTTTTGTAGAATGCTTGGCTTTTATAGTGTTAGCCTTCATAGCCTTCATAGCTAGCCTAAAGAGTATGTTAGTCTGCATGGTATTTTTCTAAAATATTTTTTTAAAAAAGATTACTTGCTAATAATTAAAAATTATGAGATTTCAAATAAACAACTGTATTTCTTCCTTCTCCTCAAAAATAAAAGATATGGTGCAAATGGTTAATATTTCTTATGACAAAAATATGTGGAGCTGAGAGGTGTTCTACCATAAGTGGGACATTCATTGTTCCCACTCCATCATAAATCCTGCGACTCCCAAGCTAGTTGAGATATTGCAGGCCTAGACTCAGATTCTACTTAACATTTATGTTGGAGCTATTTGGTTTTATCACCCCTGACATACTTTACTCTTTCATAACCTGCCTAACTCTATTAAATTTGGAAGTTCTAAGTCTATTCATAAATAAATGACTAGGTAAAAATATGAATTAGTATCTATAGCAGTGCAAAAAGTGACTACAAAACTTAGCACCATAAAACATTCATTGTCTCACATGGTTTCTGTGGGTCTAGAATCTGGGAGCAGCCACGTGGGAGGTTCTGGTTTGGAGTCTCCCTTGAGGTTACTTTACAGCTGTTGGCTTGTGCTAAAATCTTGACTGAGGCTAGAGGTTCAGCTTTCAAGATGACTAGTTTACATGGCTGCTGGCTGGAGATCTGCCTTTCTTCCAACATGTACTTCTCTATTGGACCGTTTGAGTGTCCTCATAACACGTCAGCTGGCTTTGCCCAAGGACAGTGATCCAAGAGAGGGCAAAGAAGCTCATGTTTTTTATGACTTTGTCCCCAAAGCAACATACCATCACTTCTGCCTTATACTCTCCACTAAAAATGAGACACTACCCACGCTTAAAGGAACAAAAGCTAAGCTCTACTTATTAAAAGGAGAAATAGTAAAGTGTTTATGAAACATATCTTGGTTTAGAGGTCTTGACTGACTCATCAAATAATTGCTTTATTTTGATCTGGGTACTATTCTAAGTAAAACTAAGAGCCTCAAGTGGTTCCAATTTATAATCCTTGAGGTTTAAAAACTTGCGCAAAGTATTCAAAGAGATTTTTTTTAATTCAGCTTTAGGATAAACTACTCGTAAATTTTAGTGAAAGACAAACTTTCAGTTACTTATCATTCAGCACCTATGTAGCCTCTTTGGGGAACCGTCATACACTTGTATATACTAATCACTTCATAGCACAATGACTTGTTTTCTGGATGTGTAATTTCAGGATCACTGTAGACAAATTTCTTTTTAAACATGTGTAACTGCAGTCTTCAGTAATCCCCTGGATATTGGTGAGGTTCCCGTGTTTTACTTTTTCATTGCCTTTATTATATGACTGTAGTATTCAGCCTGAGCAGCAAGCAGGTCATCACATTTTTCTTTTTTTCTTCTCAGAGAGAAAGGGTGGAGGTTTTAAAAGAAGGAGAAGCCTGAGGAGAAGAGAAAGTTTAAAACCAAGCCAGAAAATGTTATAGAGATTCCTCCCCTGATTCTCTTTGGTTATGGACTTTAAATTTTAAATTCTCAGACTGCTAAGTGTATTTCGATATATCCAGTTAACATATTGCCAGTAGAGGCATTAGGCAGTTTTTTGTTTGTTTTGAAGCTGAGTCTCACATTGTCACACAGGCTGGAGTGCAATGGTGCGATCTCGGCTCACTGCAACCTCCACCTCCCAGGTTCAAGCGATTCTCCTGCCTCAGTCTCCCGAGTAGCTGGGATTACAGGCACCCGCCACCACACCTAGTTAATTTTTTTTGTATTTTGAGTAGAGATGGGGTTTCACTATGTTGACCAGGCTGGTCTCGAACTCCTGACCTCATGATCTGCCTGCCCCAGGCTCCCAAAGTGCTGGGATTACAGGCATGAGCCACTGTGCCTGGCCAAGAGGTTTTGTTTGTTTGTTTGTTTGTTTGTTTGTTTTAAATATTTATTCTTTATGTTTCAGGGCTACTCAAATTATGGTGGCAAAAAGGGGTATACTTACACAGCAACTTACTTGTTAAGAGAATTTTAATTTCTGAATGTGGGGTTTCTCTGCAAAGCTGATGTCATATCAGATTCACAGGGTTGACACAATATGGGCATTATGATCTTACTCAAACTTTCTCCTTCTTTCATTTATCAGTTGACAAACCTAACAGACGTTATTTTTAGCTAAGATAGATACCTGTTCCATTTTTTGATACTATATTTACAGCATTGAGCTCTGTAAGTTTAGTCTTCATTTCCTACTCAGAACATGGTCAGCAGAAATATTAGCAGAAATAAACCTTTAGAAAGCCTTAAATATTCCTACGAGGCAACAATTTTATTATACTTTTTTCCCTTAAAAGTCACTGACTTTCCTTGAAATGTTATGCAAGATTTTTAACACCTTTCCTCTAATTTATTGAGTGCATTGCTTATGCTATTTGCTAGTTTGGGTTTCATAAAATACACTGGAAATAAGTTTTTGAAAACATAACGTGGGTGATGATTTAGAGACTGTTGCAGATTACTCAATTACTTTCGGAATTTAAACTCTGCTTATTTTTATTTAAAATATGTACAAAGACTTATAAGATAAAATATTAGTGTTCATTTTCCAATACTGAGTAATATATTGCTTTTTAAAAAAGTCATCTTATAGACACTATAAAACAATTGTCAATAAATTCCTACTGTAAAATAACCTATTTATCAAGTACAACCCTTTTGTTTTATATATAACTTCTGGATATATACAAAGAAAAGAATGTCAATATAATGCTATATAAATAGCACAGAAATTGCCCAAAGACTCAAAAGAAAATTGGAGACTTAAATACAAGATAGTTTCTCTTTTACACATTTAAATTCCTCATCTGAAGAAAAACTATTTAAAAAAAAACTGATTCTAAGAAATAATTTAGAAACAAAAAAAAGTAAGAGGTATAGCAGAAGGACAGTAGTTTAAGAATAAGCTTAAGCAAATGAAAACCACTAAACATCTGATGAAGTATTCTATCACATATCTGGAAATTCCCAACTAGGGAAACACAGAGAGTGCTTTAAGGACCAAATTCACAGGCATCAGATAACAACTTTGACATTTCCATAGAATTCTACTTTTCAAAAAGTACATTCATTTAGAACTTCAGGTGATTCTCACAACTTTGTGATATAGGCAGATAGTTTCATGTCTATTTTCCCTATAATAAAAATTGAAATAGAGATCATCTTAATACTTAAGTTTTTTTTAAAACAATCTCCTTTTTTCCTTCCTTCACGAGAGAGGAAGACTCATTCTTAAATAATAATTTGCAATATTTAAACCTTATTCACCTTCACCTAGATATTTTTAATTTAATTGAAAATCAAAGATAAAAACATATTTTTGTCTAGAAAATGGATTCCCAATTCTGTCTCAATTAACCACTATTTATTAACATATACTCATGAACATTAGCAAAAAATATATATAATAAAACAAAAGCAACAAAAATACCCTCACAAACCTGAGAAACTAAATGTTCTCAAATGGCTAAAAGATTTAGAATATAGAATTAAAAGGCATAATTTTTTACCCATATAAATAAATATAAAAATATATTCAAATGAGATTTTCATAAATTATATAAGTTTTTTAAAGTTATTCTGACTATAACACAATATTCAAAATTATACATATTAAATAATTTTCTGATTATCATCCTGTAACCAAATGCAATTACTGAAATTCTATGTAGATTATCCAGTTCTCACACCCTTCACCTACTGCGAACATCAGCTTAGAGTTAGCCATTCACTAAATCAAAACTCAGCCATCCTCACCAAAGAGTTCTTCTTTATGCTATCCACTCAACATCTTCTGAAAAATTCAAACTGTCTTCTTAAACTGAAACTTACATTTCAAAAATGAGCTTCTAATATCAATATAGTAGAGGTTAATTATTTGCTCCATGGCAGCCACACCTCCCTTTTAGTTTCCTAATCATTTTACTTACCTGGCACCTTTTTTTCCCCTAGAAGATCGAATTCAAAGAAATGGAAATAAGACTCAAATAAGTAAAATTTTTACTCACTCTGAAACACTGAAAAGAATTATTCAATGGGAAATTATTTCAATCATTGGTCAAATGGACCCTGTTGTCTTGTCTTTTGAATTCTATCCATGGATCAAGCTGTTCTTTATTAAATGGAGATAAGCCAGGTTTGACTTTATCGTGACAAATGCACAAGGCCCTTACACTTTAGAGGACTATAGTAGAACACAGAAAATAATAATTATAAAATAATATAAGTCATAGTACACCAAGAATCAGTAACAGTAAAGTTAGTATTGCTAACGCTAAGTTTCTGATCTGGATAATCTTATAAGTCTGTTTGCTAAAGAGGAAAAGAAGGAAGAGAAGAAAACCTCGCAGAAGTGTGCAATTTGAATGTAGTTCTGGTGTTAGCAGTAACTTTCCTAAGATTTTAACAAGTCATAATAAATCAGCCCTCATTCAATACAAAGCAACCAAGCTATAGAATCATTTCACTTACCCATGATGGTTAGGGCTGTAGCTTTTGTTAATTCTTCTTTCATTGACTCGATTACTTCTAAATTACCACCATCCAGGTTGCATCTATTGATGGTTCCATTCCCCGAACTGATCCAATAAAGCTTGTTTTCCACATAGTCTATCGATAGACCTGTAATTAAATTTTACAACTTAAACATAATGATAGCCACTTAAATTGTAATATTCACCTAGCACCACTGGATTTGAGGGCAAAGAATAAGTTGAAAGCTCAGATTTTTGTCTTTACAAATAAGATCTGGCTAATAGGAAACTACACATATGTTGTTTTCGGTTTTTTTGTTGTTGTTGTTGTTTATTTCTTAGAGACAGGGTCTCACCCCGTCATTTAGACTGGAGTGTAGTGATGCAATCATAACTCACTGCAGCCTCAGACTCCTTGGATCAAGCAATCCTCCCGTCTCAGCCTCCTGCATAGATAGGACTACAAATGCGCACCACTAGGCCCAGCTAATTTTTTTCTTTTTTTTTTTTTTTAAATAATGGGGGCTCACTATTTTGCTCAGGCTGGTCTTGAACAACTGGGCTCAAGGAATCCTGTCACCTTGGTCTCCCAAAGTGCTGGGATTACAGGCATGAGCCATGGCACCCAGCCAACATAAACAGTTTTAACTGACAGAGAAACATTATACTTTTATAGGCACTTAACAGTTATCTCTATGGATTACTGACCTAATCTTGTTCCTCTGAAAGAAATTACAGTTCAATTTTACAGATACAAAAAATAGTACCTAGAGTAGATAAGAAATCTGTGTTCATAGCTAGTTAGTGGACATTCCAGATATTTTTAGAAAGTTTCTGTTTCCAAATTGAGTGCCTGCCCTCTTCATTATGCCACTTTGCCTCAGAAAGTTTTAATGTGTAATGACTCATTCGGGATACTAATTTAACTGATGAAATTTATAATTACTCATCTATTTTCCATAAAATTTACTTAGGCAGTTACAGATTTAAATTGGTGATTTCATCCCTCTTCAAGTAAATCCAAAAATGGAAGATTTTCAGCAAATAGTAATTTTACCAAAGCACAGAATTAAAATGCGCTCATTTGGAGGCTGATATGGGGGAGATAAATCTTTCGGCAAGTGAGTGAATCAAGTCAATGGCTTAAGACGCTAATCTCGACATGGCACAGTGTGTCACTGGAGGTAAGGCTGGACTTTATTGTATTTTATGGGCAACTTCACATATTATAGTGGTGGCCATCATTTTCAGAGGTCTCAGGGTAGGTACTTTTTGTTTGCTAAAGGTCCTTGGCACACATCTACTTAACTACTGTCATGCTCAGCAGCATCAGTATCCACATTTTAACAATAACTCTGTGGAACCATGTTGGCCTTCTGTGATCCATAATTACTCATGGAACAGTGCATGTGGGCATATACTCAGGCAGACAATGCAACCAACTGTTCCTGGGATCTCTCTCAGAGAATAAAGTGGACAAATCACAGATCATTCCTTCCCTTAAAAAACAATGAAAGGAAAGAAGGGCAGATGATTGAAAAGACACACAGATTCAAGTGCATTGAGAGAAGGTGAAATATAGCCTAATAATTCTCAATTACAGGGATTCCCAGGACAAAGAATGTGAATAATTATAGGCATTTAACAGTTATCTCTATGGATTAGATCCTCTTCCCCCACCCCGCCCCCCAAGAGTTGGGGTCTCACTCTGTTGCCCAGGCTAGAATGCAGTGGAACAATCATAGCTCACTGCAGTTTTGAAATCCTGGGCTCAAGTGATCCTACCACATCAACCTCCTGAGCCGCTGGAATTACAGGTGTGAGTCACCTTGCCTAGTTCTTTTACTTTTTCTTTTAATACGTGTATGATTCTATTTTTGGAAAGACCAAGGTAAAGCTAGTTTATGCTCAGAGTCAGGATGTGTGGAATGTGAGGTAACGATTGGCCACAGGGCTACTGTGTTTCTAATTAAATTCTGTTTCTTGATCTGGGCGCTGGTTATATAGGCAAATTCATTTAATCAACATTCATCAAGCCATATATTTAGGATGGTTTACTTTTCCATATGTATGTGATTCTACCATATACAGTTTATATTTAAAATGTGGGAGGAAGTTAGGGAGTATAGGAAGTGTGAACAAAATAAATAAAACCTCCTAAATCAATTCAATACACAATGCCAAGGAATTTAAAGAAGTGGGGGTTTCACAGAAGAAAGAATTTTGTCTCTCTCTCTTTTTTTTTTTTTGGATCTGAGTTCACCCAGAGTCTATTATTCAATGTCTTTGCTTCTGGACTGTGACTAGAGGAAGCAGACTTTGTCATAGTCAGCTTATTATATTTGCTGTGTAGCATGATGACTAGAATAGAGAAGAAAAATAATAAACATCAAATAAATGGATAGACTATTTAGTTAATTCCATTATGAAACTATAGCTTGTTTTCAAAGAGTTCTGCCTAGGAAAGTTTAGTTATCTTCCCAACTGAATTTTTAAATGTACTACTTATACCCAGATACTATAACAAGTACAGAGGAAGAGCAATGATTCAACAGCTCTACTTAGTATGGCTTAAATATTTAAACTAATTTTAACATTGAATAGCATCAAATTAATAGTTTTAAGGTTCACAAAAACGATATTTAAAGTTTCTCTATTAATCTCTCTCTATATATATGCACGGATGCATATCACATAACTCCTTCCATGTATCTTCTTTCCTGTTAAATATATTAGCTTAACCCTTAAATGTTCTTGGGTGCATGTATTCTCAGGTTCATAAAACAGAATTGCAATGCTTTACATTATTAATATTAATTTCAAAAACTGGTGACATATGCTTTATATTCACAGTATAGATATATATAGAAGTATAATACATATCTCTGAAGTTTATTAATGCAAATGTTTTTGCATCATAAGATTTTTCATTTTGTTATTATCATTCACTTAAGTCCTAACAACACTAAATGATTAATTGGTATAAATGGTGTTGGAGTAATTTCTGAATCAGTTCTCTGTTCTGCTAATATTTTAAAAAATGAATCACTAGGCAGTGAACAAAATTGTTTAATGCAATTAAAACTACTCAGTGATGTTAGAATGCCAAATCAATATCCATGAGAAAACAGGTCAAACGTGAGCATATTTATAAAACTGTCCTGGAACCTATGCAAAGAAATATAATTATGTCTGTACTAAAGGATCCTCAGAATGGGTGACTGAAATTTGAAAATCTTCAAAAGGGCCATAGAATCTGTCTAAAGAACATATCAGTTGTAACACAGTCTTGTTTTTATAAGACATATTTAACTAATTTTTGAAGCATCTGAATCTGGCTATCAAATGAGAAAATCTAGATAGAATAACATAATAAGTATATATTTAAAAAGTCACCATTTAAATCGAGAAAAAACTTTAGGAAGTGAAAAAATTATCTTTTTTGCCTATCTTTTCTATTTTTATGAAAATACAGTTAACCCTTATGCTTTAATTCTAACATTCCTTATTATCAGTCCCAAATTTTCCTTTATATATTATTTTATTTGAACATTTTAATTTAAATAGACCAGCTTAATTTTTATGGAGACAATGAAAATTGCAAAAATTATGTAATTTCTCTCATAATAGAAATATTCTACATATTAATATAAGAAACAACTAAATATTTTTAAATAATGTAATTTACCTACATACAGCATTTCATATATTATTGAAAAAATTACGTTTATTAAGTTTTAAGTGTTGTTGCAATTAAGACTAGGCAGTTCATTTTGTGTGTCTCATTTATTTTCTAAGCGGCTCAAAATTAAATAAACATGCAATATGGAGTTAAAATAAAAATGGAAGGGTATAAAAAAGGAATTTTAAAAATTAAGAATTAAGGCTTTCAATAGATAATTTTTAATACATTTCCATCACTTAGCAAATTTAACTTCAAAATTCTTATCCCTAGCTGGGAATTATACTTATCTGGAAAGTCATTTTAAAATATTGATCCTACAGCCCCAGTCCACAAAATTTCAGTTTAATTGGTTTGGGCTGGTCCTGGGCCTCAGTATTTTTAAAATATTTCTCCAGGTAATTTTGTGACACACAATTTTTAAAAACATATTCTAAACACTGCATATTTTTATAAGCTTTCAAATGTAATATTTTAGTAAATTCAACTGGGCCATTTAAATTTTTCTGGAAAGAGTATTACAATGGTGAATCCTTTGGAGACAGGGAAATGGTAGAGATGTAGATATGGGAAATAGACACACCATGAATATTAAAATGTAGAGGATTAACTTCTAGGCCTCTACACAGCTATAAAAATATAATCAAAATCTTCTAAATATTCTTTTTCTGGCACTAACTTCAGACAGTAGAAAACAACTCCTACTTCTGGGACTGTGAAAGTTTTAGAAACTGGTCATTGAAAACACAAAATATAGAGAAACACCAATAAATTACATCACATGCTATACCTGTAGAAGAATCATAATATTTGAAATATCCGAAAATGAACATTTTTTCAGACTTCATCAGAAATGGCATGACAATTCCGATTCCTGGGGCAGAACTGTTTTGGAAACATTAAAACTTTAGCTCTGATGGAGGCTAGTTATTACATGGGGAAGTATTCACTATTAGGCTATCTCAAGAAATGCTTTATCCATCCTGAGAATATTTGGATTTTGCTGGGTAAAGAATGGGTGTGCTGGCTGGGCTCTGTGGCTCATGCCTGTAATCCCAGCACTTTGAGAGGCCAAGACGGGTATATTACTTTCAGTTGAGAGTTCGAGAACAGCCTGGCCAAAATGGCAAAACTCCAACTCTACTAAAAACACAAAAAAATTATCCAGGTGTGGTGGCACACGCCTGTAGTTCTAGCTACTCGGGAGGCTGAGGTAGGAGAATTGCTTGAACCCAGGAGGTGGAGGTTGCAGTGAGCTGAAATCATGCCACTGCACTCCAGCCTGGGCAACAGAGTGAGACTTTGTCTCAAAAAAAAAGAAATAAAAAAAGAATGTGCTGAGGAAACCCAAGCACTTTGTCTGTTCCATCCCTGGCTTCTCTGTGAAGTGAAGACAAATCAAGGTGCTAGGCTTCAGTTACCTTGTCTAAGTATTTCTGGCAGCCTTGCCCTGGCTACTGCACCATTGTGAGGTGGTAATGATAAGAATAATGCCTCATACAATTGTGTCTGACACATGGAAAGCATGAAGTAAATGTTAGCTATATTTTTGAGTGGTATAAATGTTTATACTGCCCTTTCAAAGTAAGGTTCTATTCTAAAGCCTGCAACCATCTCTCTGGTAATCCCATAACTGATAATTTGGAGATAATCTAATTATTTAAAATGTTGAGATTGTGTACTTCATTCGTAATCACAATATTCTCTCTTGCTTCAGCCTCCCATATCGCCCTGCTAATTTTTTGTATCAAATATTTTTTATAGAGACAGGTTTTGCCACGTTGCTCAGGCTGGTCTTCAACTTCTGGTCTGAAGTGATTCTGCCCGGCTCAGCCTCCCAAAGTGCTGGAATTATAGGCATCAGCCACCATGCCTGGCCTACATTAAATTTTTTAAAAAAATATTCAGTAAAAGCACATTATTTTAAAAGAACATTATTCAATAATTAGTTGAGTATACTACCTTTATCTTACCCCGATCTAAATCCTTCCTGGAAATTACCCTTCTCATTTCACCCTGTCAGTTACAGAGCTAAAGTGATCCCTTACTACTTACCCTATTCAAGGTAAGATTTCAACATTTCCTCCATCCTTCCTAACATAACTCATTTTACCTCGAACAGTTTATCCATATTCCGAGCCCTTATGAGTAGCAAAATTTATGTGCCTTGTGAAAATAACACACACAGAAATAGAGGAAAAACCAGAATCAACGAAATTATTTTTAAGTGTTTTCTTTTAAAAGAATTTTAAAAGCTTTAATACCTATAGTTTTATAACTTTCCAAAACTATATTTTATAGCTTGATAAGTAAAATAGAACAAAATATTTTTAAAGCACTGGATTGTGTCACTCAAATATTTTTAAACTAGTTCCTGACAACATAATGCTAAATATTTCCTTATGTTAGATTTTCTACGCATATAGAAAAATTCACAGTTTTGTACACGTATCATCCTCTTTTATGCCTTTTATGCCTGCTTTTCCTTTCTGGTAAGAATAAGGAAAGTCCCTCCTCTTTCTGTTGTTTCTTAAACAAAAAAAAAAAAGTTACTTTTTTCAAGATCCCATAGAAATTCCAAAATATCATCAATTTGGTTACAATTTTTTTTTTCTAAATTTCTTCCCCATAAAATATTAGTTATTTTCAGTATCTACTTATCTAATCTGTATGATGAACATAGTACTCATGAAAAATATTGAGTGTTTTTGTTTTGTTTAACTCAACTAAAAATCTCATTCAAATGGCTTTTAATTATCTGTGATTTTTTTCCTTTACTGAACTATGTCCTCCTTGAGGATGGTACCAGGTTTTATTTTTAGGGTCTAGTACCTAATGTACACTTCACAATCTTTTCAAAAAATTAACTCCCAGTTGGGCACGGTGGCTCACGCCTGTAATCCCAGCACTTTGGAAGGCTGAGGCGGGCGGATCACAAGGTCACGAGATCGAGACCATCCTGGCTAACACGGTGAAACCCCGTCTCTATTAAATATACAAAAAATTAGCTGGGCGAGGTGGCGGGCGCCTGTAGTCCCAGTTACTCGGGAGGCTGAGGCAGGAGAATGGTGTGAACCCGTGAGGTGTAGCTTGCAGTGAGCCCAGATCGCGCCACTGCACTCCAGCCT
Source organism: Mandrillus leucophaeus (assembly GCF_000951045.1). Lineage (NCBI taxonomy): Eukaryota > Metazoa > Chordata > Mammalia > Primates > Cercopithecidae > Mandrillus > Mandrillus leucophaeus. The sequence goes on from NW_012098777.1 coordinate 682,990, forward strand.
GGGAGACAGAGCGAGACTCCGTCTAAAATAAAAAAAAGAAATTACCTCCCCCGCACCCTCAACTTAAAAACATTTGAATTAAATGAGTAAATGAATAATCAGATGAAAGTATAATACATTTAAATTATTTGTGTGCTAGCATGCATAATTATAATATTAGTTTTCAACTCCTCTGGCCTTTTTTGTAACCTATTTGTAACATTTCTTTTGAGATGTGCAATCTTACATGGAATGTGCTTCCTACATAATAATAGTGATTGTGCTCAGTAATAAGTATATATCAATAACAGAAATATATTACATTGAACAAGGAAACCTATCCAGGACTTTTTTTAAAACTTTACTTCTAAAAACTGAGGTTCCTTATATTATTTGATGTGGTAAAAAAGTGCTTAAGAATGTTATCTACGAATGTAATTCACAATCTACTTCATACAGTGTATGAGTTGGAATGAAGTAATAGAAAATGCCTGGTAGATTTCTAGAAAATGTACTTCAAGTTTAAGTAAGCAAATGACTTTCAATTGGGATTATATTGAAAATAAAGGGAAAGCCGGGAGTGGTGACTCAAGCCTGTAATCCCAGCACTTTGGGAGGCTGAGGCGGGTGGATCACAAGGTCAGGAGTTCAAGACCAGCCTGGCCAATATGGTGAAACTCCATCTCTACTAAAAATACAAAATTAGCCACTCGGGAGGCTGAGGCAGGAGAATTGCTTGAATCCAGGAGGCAGAGGTTGCAGTGAGCCAAGTCGTGCTATTGCACTCCGGCCTGGGCGACAGACTGAGACTCCGTTTCATTTAAAAAAAAAAAAAAAAAAAAGAATAAATGGGAAACACCAAATAAATAAAAAAATATATATATAGTACACAAGATTCCTAAGAAAAGCCATGAAGGGTAATGTTGATTAACAAGCCCAACCCAAGTTCCTTTACATGAGGCATAAGGGATAAAATTCATAATATAAGGGCATTTTAAACATAAAAATCACTGTAAGTAGTAAACAAAAATCCTCCGATATGTGAACTGCTCTAAGCATTTAATATATCCAAGACTGAGCAATAAATCTTAATTGAGACTATTTAGCTCAACAATGGATAACTGGAATGCTGATGCTGATTTGTATTTAACAGAAACAAAGTTTCCTAAATTGCCTGAAGGCTGCAATTACTCAGTCTTTAGTGACACACACTCATGAAAAACAAACATGAGTGTTTTCATATGATTATGATGCACTTCTATTTTAAGTATGTAACACGTCGATTTAACAGCAAACAAGCAAGGGAAGTCAGTGAATTACAATATAAAAACAATTCCTCAAACTAGAAAGTCTAATGTATCAGTGGCATTGCCATTTCAAAGCAATTAAAGATTCAGAAGTAATTATTTGTGAGGCACAATTGGCTAAGAGGTGAAATTGGTTCTTGCACACTCCTGGCTGCTTAGAAAAGTCAACTGTTGTGTCCTAACTGGGTCCATATTTCTTAGGAGTAAGCTAGTTCTGAGTTGTTCCCTTTCCCACATTCTATGCTTGAAAAGTATCCGTTTTATTCTCTGATCTTTGCTGAGGTCAAGTAATTGCTATATGCAATCAGCCCCTCTGGGCACAGCATAATGGTTAAGATTTAATATGGTTTTGGAAGCAAATAAACTTGGATTTGAATCCCAGCTTTCATCGTGGAACACCTTCTTTCAACAAGACTCAGTTTCTGAATCTATAAAGGAGAAAAAGAACTTCTTCCAGAAATAATTGTTATCAGATGATAAATGCAAAGCATTTTGAAAGTGGCTGACGTATTGCAAGTGCTTAAAAATTAGTCACTATAATTTTATATTATTTTTGTTGCCAGAGTGATCATGGTTCTACCATATGAAAGATCTCAGTAAGTGCCTGCAGACACAAAGGTGTGGCCTCATGATGAGAATACAGGTACTATAAAGGGTATTAGGTAATAATTGCTATGAGCTAATTAATGCTTCTCCATTTTTACAAGGCAGAATGTAGTGTTTTCTCCTCACATTCTGGAAAAAAAAATTAAAATGTATAATCTGACAACAATATGCATGAGAAGAAATTCAATTGAACAGTGGCTCTTCTTTTCTTAATTGTTTAATTTTCTTCACTGAAATTTAAGGAATACTGTAGGCAGTTTGTGCCAGAGCTCACACAGACTCATCATTAAATAATAATTACAATAATTGCTTGCAATAAGTAAATGCAATTACAATGAGTAAATAATGCAGTGATTAATGCCCTTATGTATTTGAGCATTTCATGGTGTGATGATCATGTACGCCAGCAACAACAGGTTTGTATTTATTTTTTTCACACATTCACATATCCATTCACAGTACTGTAAAATTCCATTTTAGAAATCACTCAGTGGAATAGTTCTGAAGGAATCTTTTAAAGTGGTATTACCATGACACGGACTCCTTAGAATATTTCAAATATCCTATGTCAAGTGTTTCCTTGTGAAACAACTTTGATTCTATATTAAATAGTAGTTTAAGTTTATATATAAAACACAGAAATATTTTATCCAATTATTTGCATAGCAGTGTTAAATTATTCAGAAAGACAGAAAAAATAATAAAATATTAGTCTTAGCAAACTACTACAGGAACAGAAAACCAAATAACACATGTTCTCACTTATAAGTGAAAGCTGAATGATGCGAACTCATGAACACAAAGAAGGGAACAAGAGACACTGGGGTCTACCTGACAGTGCAAGGTGGGAAGAGGGAGGGAGAGGAGCAGAAAAAAAGAGCTATTGAGTACTAGGTTTCATACCTGGGTGAAATAATCTGAACAACAAACCCCAATGACACAAGTTTACATACATAACAAACCTTCACATGTACCTCCGAACCTAAAACAAAAGTTTAAAAAAATAGCAAAAGGAGGCCTGGTGCGTTGGCTCAAGCCTGTAATCCCAGCACTTTGGGAGGCCAAGGCGGGGGGATAATGAGGTCAGAGATCGAGACCATCCTGGGCTAATGTGGCAAAACCCCACCTCTACTAAAAATACAACAAAAATAGCCGGGCGTGGTGGCGGGTGCCTGTAGTCCCAGCTACTCGGGAGGCTGAGGCAGGAGAATGGTGTGAACCCGGGAGGCGGAGCTTGCAGTGAGTTGAGATGGTGCCACTGCACTCCAGCCCGGGAGGCAGAGCAAGAATCTGTCTCAAAACAGGAAAAAAAAAAGCAAAAGAAATTTTAAATTAAAAAAAAAAAAGGAAACACAATAATCTGAAATTCTTTAGTATTTTCTCTTAATTAGTAAGAAATATAAGCTATTAAATGTATTTTAAGAAAATAATTGAGGCATGCACAGTGAAAATACTCTAACTTAAAAAAAATTACTATGCACTGTACTTTTAATCTGGTTTAATCATATGAGGCCTTTTGGGATAGATCAAAAATTACAATTAATAGGTTTGAAATAAATGAGGGATTACTGTAAAAATTTTTTGATTTCATCTTTATTCCCTGTGCTAAGAAGATTCGTCAATAAGTAAATAACTTGGCTATATTTATTTTTGTCTGTTCTTTAATTTTATGAGAAATCTGTCACTGAGGTGCTAATGAGAGTCCAAAGGGCACAGCGTGAGAGAGGGGAAGCTAGAGAAACAGCAAGAGGAATAAATGGAGAAGAAAATTTAGAAGTATAACATTTCCAACTTTTTCTTCCTAGCTAGTCATATACTTATATAGCAACCCAGGTTCTTCTACATAATATTTGTATATCATATTTTGAGAAAATAATGGTATAAATGTAAATCTGAGAGCACTTTAATATTTTTTTACTCCTTGGATACATCAAATGAAATGCAACATGAATTCATACCTAGGTCACCAAGTATGCACTTCCAGTGGAAATATTCTTTCTAAATATCACATATTCACAAATTAATCTTACTCTACTGAGACATATCAATAAATCTTAGGTTTAGTCAATCTTGTAGAGACTCTTGCTATGGGATAGGAAACAGTATTCACTTCATTCAACAAATATTTATTGAAAATCGACTTACGTGCCAAAATTGTGCTATAAATTGAGAATATAATGGCAAATAAAGCAGATATGGTCCCTACCTTTGTAGTGCTTTCCTTTTAGTTGATGAGGCAGTAGGTAATCATATATTCAACAAACAAATTAAAAATGTAAATGATAACAGAGTTAAAAAGTAAAATACAGTCCTAAAAGTGTCTGTTTTAGATGACTTCAACCTGGTCACAGAGGCCAGGGAAGGATTCTCGGAAAGTAACACTTGGCTTTTAGATAAGGGTGAGTGAACTAAATTAAGAGGAGACAGGAGAAATTTCTGGGCAAATAAACTTGTTAAAATGTAATATTTGTGAAAAGAGTAAAAATTGGGAGAATATCAAAGAAGGAAAATTAGGCTGGAGTGGGAAGTTTTGGTCACACTGCACTTCCGTTTAGTTTCTAAACTCCATAAGGAAACTGTTCATATCACTTTTGTTCATGTTGTCTCCCAGTAACTGACACATTATAGGAACTACTTTTTTTTTAGTTTTTTTCTTCAAGACTCCCACATACATACAAACCAACATGTGGATCTTTACCATGTTCCTTATGTTTTGTTTTGTTTTTTCTTATCGGGATGTAAACATTGCAAAGCCAGTATTACATAAAGTCCTCTGTATCATCCACAGTGCCCAACATAACGCATTTAACACATTAAGATAGTAGCTGTGTATGATATTAGTAGTAACATAATAATTCATGTATTTTGAAGAATTTAGATTTTAAAAAGAAGGATCAATTGTGGAATTTTTTTTTTTTTCCTTTAATAGAGCTCTTATTTAGATTTTAGGTAAACAATTATGGAAATCAATGTTTGCACCAACATATACAAAAGTACTACACTTGCAAGGATATACATCAGTGGATAAACTACAGAAAAGTTTGTGTTTAAAACGTATGATGATTACTTTTATGTGTCAACATAGCTAGGCTGTGATACCCAGTTATTCAATCAAACATTATCCTCAGTGTTGCCGTGAAAGTATTTTGTGGATGTGATAACCATCTGCAATCAGTTGACTTTAAGTAAGGGAGATTATTCTCAAAAATCTGGATGGCCCTGACCTGATTCAATCAGTTGAAAGGCCTTATGAACAGAATTGAGGTTTCCCTGATAAACTAACTCATTTTGTGGTCTTCAGCTTCAGCTCCTGCCTGAGAGTGTCAAGCATGTCTTTAGTGACAGCCTGTCCAAGGATTTCAGATTTGCCTAGCCAGTTTTCAGGATCTCATAAGTCAACATTTTGCAACAAATAACATATATGTAGGTATACATATACAGCAGGTCCTTGAATAACATTTTGGTATAACATTGACAAGGAAAAAAATTATCCCCATCTGGGTTCACTGTCTGTATGGAGTTTGCCTGTTCTCCCCATATCTGTGTGGGTTTTCTCTGAGTGCTCTGGTTTCATTCCGCATCTTAAAAATGTTCATGTTAGGTTAATCGACATGTTCAAATTGTCCCAGTCGAAGAGACTGACATCATCAAAATTGCAGAAGAGAAGCCAGATGGTTTCACTGTCCCCAACAGAAAACCAAAAATAATTATCCAGTGCCAAGATGATCACCAGCAATATCCAGGAACTGAAATCTGAGGCTGAGATGATCCCTGAAGCCACAGAGAGTGAAAAACTCTGAGCAGACAGTAAGAGAAATAAATGGGCCTTTCTATTCATAATGCACCTCCCCCAATCTGCCAAGCACCATGCATGAATGATTCCTCCTAGACTCATGGTTTTTCTACACTGGAAAAAATGAGATCAAGGCAGAGCCTGCTTCCTCAGCATCTTGGATCCCCTTTTAAGAAAACTATTACTGTCTGGACCCACAGGAAGAATCATGAGGGTCTGCAGGGAGAAAACCCCTGAGGGCAGCTAGAGACACAGAGGGGAGGTGGGATTAGAAATCCTAGACTCTGAAATACTGTTCTTTATCTCAGCCAAGGGGACACCAAATAAAAGTAGCTATTCAGTAGCAACACACTGTAGGAGGCAATCTCAATGAGTATTCTGAGCATGAAGCCCCAACCAGTCTCCTACAGAGCCAAGGTATCCTCCTTAGGTATCCCACTCCAATTCAGGACCAGAAGTGTTCTGAATACTTGTGAGAGTCAAGGCAAATTTGGGATTAAGATACCATCTAATGCCGAAAAAATAATAATAATAGAAAAAAAAAAGCCATCAATCTAGGATTAAGTGGATTTACAAGTGACTGCAAAGACACTCTAAGCAAACATACCCTAGAAAACCAACACAAGCCAGATACGAGTAAAAGGCCTTCAATAAAAAGCTATAGACATATATCCATAAGAAACAACAGAAAACAGGGAACCAAGACCTCCTCAAATGAACAAAACAAAGAGCCAGTGACTAACCCTAATGAGACAGCAATTTGTGAGCTCTCAGATTAAGAATTCAAAATGTATACTTGTGCCATGTTGGCGTGCTGCACCCATCAACTCGTCATTTACATCAGGTATGTAACAAACCTGCACGTTATGCACATGTACCCTACAACTTAAAGTATAATAATAATAAATAAATTAAAAAAAAAAAAAAGAATTCAAAATGGTAGTTCTGAAGAAACTCACTGAAAGGTTACGGACAAAGCAAGGATCCTAAAAGCATCAAGAGATAAGAAGCAAATAACACATAAAGGAGTTCCAATTCACTTGGCAATAGACTTCTCAATGAAACCATGTAGGCCTGGAGAGAGTGGGGTGACATATTTAAATTGCTGAAAGAAAAAAGCTGCTAAGCAAGAATATTGTACCCAGAAAGCTTTCCTTCAAACATGAAAGATACATACAGTCTTTCCCACACAAACAAAAGCTGAGGGAACTCACAATCACTAGATCCATCTTACAAAAAAAAAAAAAATTCTAAAGGGAATTCTTCTATATGCAAACAAACAAACAAAAAAAAAAATTAAAGAGATGCTAATGTGCAAAAAGAAAACATTTCAAGGTCTAAAACTCATTGATGAAAGTAAGCATAAAGACAAATTCATAATACTCTAAAAACAAGTAACAAAATGGCAGTAATAAGTCCTTACTTATCAAACACAATATTAAATGTAAATGGATTAAATTCTCCAATTTTTAAAAGACACAAAGCAGCTGATTTTTTTTTTTATTCAGGCTTTTTTTTACTTAGGCTATATGCTACCTGTAAGAAACTCATTTCACCTATAAAAAGACACACATAGGCTGAAAGTGAAGAGATGGAAAAAGATAGCCCATGTAAATAAAAATCAAAAGCAGAGCAAGAATAACTATTCTTATATTAGATAAAACAGACTAAGTCAAACTTAAAAAGAGACAAAGAAGGTCAATATATAATAAAAAAGAAGTCAATTCAGTAGTGGGATATAATAATTCTAAATATATATGTCTCCAACACCAAGGTAACCAAATATAAAAACCAAACATTAATAAATCTAAAGGAAGAGAGAGACTGTAACGCAATAATAGTGGAGGAATTTAACACCTCACTCTCAGTAATTGACAGAACATTGAGACGGAAAATCAACCAAGAAACAGTGGCTTTAAACTATACTCTAGACTAAATGAATCAAACTGACATTTACAGAGTATTTTCTCCAACAGTTACAGAACATACATTCGTCTCATCAGCACATGCAACATTTTCTGGAATAGACTCTATGTAAGGCCACATAAGTCTAAAATAAGTCTCAACAAATTCAAAAAAGTCAAAATTGTATCAAGTATCTCTCTGACCACAATGGGATAAAACTAGAATTCAATAATAAGAGAAATTTTAGAAACAATACAAACACATGACAAATAAACAACATGCTCCTGAATAATCAATGGGTCAATGAAGAAATGAAGAAGGAAATTTTATAAAATTAATGAAACAAATAAAATTAGAACATAACATACCAAAACTATGCTATAAAGCAAAAGCAGGGAAGTTTACAGCAATGAACACCTACATCAAAAAGTTAAAAGGTTTCAAATGAACATCTCAATGATGCACTTCAAGGAACTAGTCAAGCAAGAATAAACCAATCCCAAAACTAGTAGAAAAAAAAAAAAAATGATAAAGATCAGAACAGAAATAAATACAATTGAGACAAAAAAAATACAAAAGATAAATGACATGAAAAGCTGTTTTTTAAAAGACAAAATTGACAAACCTTTAGCTAGGCTAAGGAAAAAAAATAAAACACATATAAAATCAGAAACAAAAGAAGGAGACGTAATAGCTGATACCACATAAATACAAATAATCATTAGGGACTATTAAGAACAACTAAACACTAACAAATTGGAAAACCTAGAATAAATGGATAAATTTATGAATACATACAACCTACAAAGACTGAACCATGAAGAAATAGAAAAAAAAAACAGACCAGTAATGAGTAATGAGATTAAATGAGAATTAAAAAATACTCCATCAAAAAAAAAAAAAAAAAAAAAAAAAAAAACCAGGACCTTCCTTATGACTTCACTAGTAAATTACGCCACACATTTAAATAAGAACTAACGACAATTGTACTCAAAGTATTTTTAAAACTTGAAGTGGAAGGAATGCTTCCCAACTCATTCTAAGAGGCCAGCATTTCCCTGATGTTAAAACCAGACAAAGACATGATAAAAACTAGGAAAACTATATCCCTAATAAACATAGATGCAAAAATCTTCAACCAAATACTAGCAAACCAAATTCAACAACATATTGAAAAGATTATTCACCACAATCAAGTGGGAATTATTCCAATGATACAAGCATGGTTCAACCTAGGCAAATTAACAAATATGATAAATCACATTAACAGAATGAAGGACAAAAGACATATAATCATTTCCTTAGATGAAAACACATTTTAAAAAATCCAATATCCCTTTACAAAAAATACTTCTCAGCAAACTGAGTATAGAAGAATCAGTCCTCAAAACAATGAAGGCCATATATAATAAATCCAAAGCTAAGTTCATACTGAGTGGAGAAAAAATGAGAGTTTTTCCTCTAAGTTCTAGAACAAGACAAGGATGCTTCTATTATTACTTATTTTCAACATAGTACTGGACGTTCTAGCAAACTAGGAAGGAAGAAGTCAACTTATTTTTGTTTTAAGAGGCATGGATATTATAATTAGGAAAACTTAAAGTCCCCACCAAAAATCTATTAAAACTGATAAACAAATTCAATAATGTTGCAGGATTTATCATACAATAATCAGTGGCATTTATATAAGTCAACAGTGAGCAAACTGAAAAAGAGATTAAGAAACAATCCTATATGCAATTGCTACATAAAATATAAAATGCCTAGAAGTAAATTTAACCAAAGAAATAAAAGATCTCTAAAAAGAAAACAATAAACTGCTGATGAAAGAAATTGAAGAACACACACAAATAAGCGAAGATATTCCATGCTCATGGAGTGGAAGAATTAGAATTAATATTAGTAAAATGTCAACACTACCCAAAGCTACCCACAAATTATATGCAATCTCTTTCAAGATACCAATGACGTTATAGAGCCACAAAGGACCCCAAATAGCCAAAACAATCCTAAGCAAATAAATAAAAAAAGCTGGAGGCATCACATTACTTGACCTCAAAATGTACTACAAAGACATAGTAAACAAAACGGCATGGTGCTGACGTAAAAACAAACATAGAGAACAATGGAACACACTAGAGAACTCAGAAATAAATCCATACACTTACAGCCAATACATTTTTGACAAAGGCATCATGAACATACATTGTAGAAAGGACAATCTCTTCAACAATTGGTTCTGGGAAAACTAGATATCCCTATGCAGAAGAATGAGACTAGACTCCTATCTCTTGCCATATACAAAAGTCAAATCAAAATGGATTAAAGCTTAAATCTAAGATGTGAAACTATTAAATGACTGAAAGAAAACATTTGGGGAACACTTTAGGACATGGGTCTGGGCAATGATTCCTTGGCTAAGCTTTCAAAAACACAGCTTACAAAAACAAAACAAAAAAGCATTTTGTTTTGAAATAAAATGTTTCAGAAACATTTTCAAAAAGCAAAAATAGCAAATGGGATTACATGAAGGAAAAAGGTTTCTGCACAGCAAAGGAAACAATCAACAAAGAGAAGAGCAAATCTACAGAATGGAAGAAAATATTTACAAACTATCCATTTGACAAGATATCGATAACCAAAATACATACAGAATTCTATTCAATAGCAAAATAACTAATGTGATTTTAAAATGGGCCAAAGATCTGAATAGGCATGTCTCAAAAAGAGACACGCAATTGGCCAACGGTTATATGAAAAAATGTTTAACATCACTAACCATCAGGGTAATGTCACTCAAAACTACAATGGGATATCACCTCACCCCAGTTGGAACGGTTACTATCAAAAAGATGAGAAATAACAGTAGCTAGTGAGGAGGTGAAGAAATGACAATACTCCTACATTGTTGGTGGGAATGTAATTTAATACAGTTGACCCTCAATCAACAATGGTTTGAACTACATAGGTTCACTTACATGTGATTTTTTTTTTTTTTTTTTCAAACAAGGACAGATTGAAAATATAGGGTATTCACAGGATGCAAAATCCACATGTTTGGAGGGCCAACTTTTTGTGTACACACTCCTGCAGGGCCGACTCCACAACCTGAGTTATGTGGATTTTGGTATACATGGATGGTCCTGGAACCAACCCCCATGTATACTGAGGGACTGTACAGCCACTGTGGAAAACAGTATGAAGATTCTTCAAAAGACTAAAAATAGAGCTAACATGTGATCCAGCAATCTCACTGCTAAGTATATACTCAAAAGAAAGAAATTTAACATATAAAGAGAGAACTGCACTAGCATGTCTATTGCAACACTATTTATAATAATCATAAGTATCTATCATTAGCTGGATAAACAAAATGAGGTACATATACATGATGGAATATTATTCAGCCATAAAAAAGTATGAAATTCTGTCATTGCAACATGCATGGAGCACCAGGTCATTATGTTAGGAGAAATTGGTGAGGCACAGAAAGACAAATACCACATGTTCTCCCACATACATGGAAGCTAAAAAAGTAGATCTCTCATGTGTGGAGAGTTGATTGATGGTTACAAGAGGCTGGAGAAGGTACAGAGGAGTAGGGGGATAAAGAAAGTTTGGACAATCAGTAGAAAAGTACAGTTAGAGTAAGATCTAGTGTTTGATAGTAGAGTGACTGTGGTTAACAATAAGGTATTGTCTAGTTCAAAATAGCTAGAAGAAATGTTTCCAATGTAAAGAAAAGTTAGAGATTTGAGGTAATGGATATCTCAATTTTCTTGATTTAATCTTTACATATTATATGCATGTATCAAAATATCACATTCATTCCACACTATACATTATCATTATGTATCATTTAGAAAAAGATTGTCCCAATATAAGTGAGGGTGTGTGTGTGCATGAGTGTGCCCTGTGATGAAATAGTGTCCTTTCCAGGGTTGGTTCCCACCTTGTACTCTGAGCTGTCAGGATAGACTTCAGTAATTCTGTGACCTTATAGAGAATGAATGAATGAATAAATGCAAATTATTGTCAAATAAAAATTTGTCAAGTACATAATAATCACACAAATCCACAACAATAAATGATGTGGCATGAAAGTACTCAGCAGGTCAGCCATATTTGTTATTGTTTGGTTTTAAACTATGTGGCAGTAGGAGGTATTCTTTTCCACTGTCACTTGGCAAACATTTGTTTCTTGGTTTAGTCCACCACAACTATGACCACCATCACTCAGTGATTCACCAAAAATTGGTTAAAATCTTACATGTTTTTATTATTAGTCTTTCTTAAATGTATGTATGCGTCACATTTATTTCAATGCTTAATATTACAAGTGTTTTGGGTCCTTATTTAGAAATGTATTAATGTTTTTCTTCCCAGATATATGCTATAGAAACAGCTCTTGTTTATACTAATGATCCTATGGTGAAATTGTTTTCTTTATAGGTCTTCGGCTTTAAAGTCACAGTTTCCAAGAACATGTTGATGATGTTAAGTGGTGACTTACTGTATATACAAATATACACACCCTTAATTGGCTTTCTTTCTCTGGTAGCACTGTGACTATTATGGGTAAGTTTTTCAGAGTCAGCTGCTGAATGAATACATTAGTGTACAAATTTTTTATAAAGGTTATGTTTAATGTGTTTTAAAGGGGTTAAAAAAATCCCTGAAACAAAGGCTTAATTTTATAAATGAGAATCAAAACCATAAGCACAGCTTATTGTCTACACTAACTTGGCTTTACTATTTTACTGTTTTCAATAACATAACATTACTAGCCCAATAAATTATCTCCCAGGAAGATAAAAGTTGCAGATAATGTTGTTGATTTCAAGATCTTCCTGAAAGACTTATCAACTTTTCAGCAAGAAAAGCGTCAAACAACATTTTGTAACTTAAAGAAATTCAAACCGCTTCCCCTCAAAATCTTTTTGCTGTTCTAACCAGTCTGAAATTTTTATATAATGATCCTTACTCAATCCTAACCACACCTTCATTTGAAAGACCTACCTTAAACCAGACTTCAAAATCTCAATTACGACTTTTTTTCCTTTTTTTGAGACGGAGTCTCTCTGTCATCAGGCTGGAGTACAGTGGCGCTATCTCGGCTCACTGCAACCTCCACCTGCTGAGTTCAAGCGATTCTCCTGCCTCAACCTCTAGAGTAGCTGGGACTACAGACGTGTGCCAACTGCCCAGCTAATTTTTGTATTTTTAGTAGAAACAGGGTTTCACCATTTTGGCCAGGACGGACTGGATTTCTTGACCTCGTGATCCGCCCGCCTTGGCCTCCCAAAGTGCTGGGATTACAGGCGTGAGCCCCCACGCCCAGCTATAAATGTAAATTACAATTTCAACTTTGCCCTTTCCTCTCTTAGATATTACTAAGACTTGGCCAGTTAGTGTTCTCCTTTACCATTGTGAAGAAGAAAGTCAGCTGTGGCTAAACAACGGGTCGTTTTGGTAACACTTGGAGGAGCCAAATCCAACAGAGGAAAGAAGATGAAAATAAACTCATGAACTCACTATCCAGAATTGAACACTACTAACATTTCATTATACTCAATTTGAATACATTTATTAAATGTAAACGAAATTTAACTAATACTGTTAAAATTACCTTTGATAAAGAAGAAAGTTCTCTGTCAGATGTTATCATTGACTCTTCCATAAGTCAACTGCTATTATAAAATTGGTGTGTATATTTCCAGTTCACTTTTTTCTATAGTTTTTAAATAAGTATACCCGGGAGCAATGTATATTAATATTTTGTATTTCACTTTGAAATTATACAAATGGTATCATGTGATAAGTATGTAAGTAACATTCTGCTAATAACTTTTCTCAATGGTTTTGAAATGTATGTGAAGGAAATGAAAATATGCCACCCCAAAATATATTTCTTTGGTCTATTTTAAGATGACTACTCAGAGGGGCTGCAGACACAGGAATAGTTCTGAAAAGCTGTCCTTAGTAGGGAAGACTTGCATCTGTTGAGAAAATCTAGTGAAACACAGATGTAAGAGCTTTATCTGAGGCCTTCTTATCTACATTATCTGGAAGTAGGAAAAATTTAACTCACAGGAAAAGGAAACTAAAGGTCTGACATTATTACAGGTCTGACAAGGAAACTTTTATCACAGGCTCCCATCTATTCTTTTTGAGGGCTGCCATCTGTGAGGCTTCGCCTGCATAAAGATAGCCTTTGCTGGTCACACCTTTTCTCCCTTTTCCTTCCCATAACCTGTTGCCATGCTCCAAGTCACTATTCCTTTCCATACAGTATAAAAACTTCAGTCACATTGCTCTTTTTATTTTATTTTTATTTATTTATTTATTTTGAGATGAAGTTTCGCTCTTGTTGCCCAGGCCAGAGTGCAATGGCACGATCTTGGCTCACTGCAACCACATGCCACCACACCTGGCTAATTTTTTGTATTTTTCAGTAGAGACAGGTTTTCACCATGTTGGCAAGGCTGGTCTCAAACTCCTGACTCCAGGTGATCCACCTGCCTCAGCCTCCCAAAGTGCTGGGATTACAGGTGTGAGCCACCACACCTGGCCACATGCCTGTTTTTAGAGTTTTATATTTGCAGGACTCCCGTGTCCATGTTCACGTTAATACATTTGCATGCCTTTTTTTTTTCCTGTTAATCTGCCTATTGTTAATTTATTTCAGCAGACTTAGACTCAAACCTTCAAAGGGAACGTTTGAACTTCCCTACATATATATGTATGTAAGTAGACACACACACATCTGTATGTATATATCATACTTTAGTAATGAAAATGCTGCATTTACTCATTCATTTTAATGAAGATGTAGTCTCTTTTAAATTTTTAAATATTATTTAATGTACTTTCTTGAATACATATATAAGAACTCTCTAGAATACTTAAGTATGAAATAACTAGAACATGAGATACTGCATATGAGCCTTTAATTCTAAAAATAACCACATAAGTTAGATATTATCTCCATTGTATAGATATGCAACTGAGCCTTAGAAAAGGTAAGACTTGTTTAAAGTCACAGAGTTAATACGCATCGAAGCAGTGATTCATATTCAGATATGTTTGGTTCCTCAAATAACAGTTTTTTCCCCAACTGTGTTGTCCCTGAAATATGACAAAAATAATGTTTTATGTATATGTGAAAATTGCTATACATTGTCCCTAATTCCTGGATTTCTTAATTTTCTTTTTCTTCTTGTACTTAGACTTTGAACAATTTAATTCACTTAATTTGGATTGGCAAATCCAAATGGTGAATGTTACCAAAGGAGATGTTAAGTGATCTACAAACATTGCTCATGGTAGGGAGATGGGAGAGAATAGAGGCAGGAGAGACTTCGTCTGCTCACTTTCTTCTGTGGGTATCTAAAATAAGGATTTCTGGGGCAGAGAGGGATGTGACAGTATATAGCAAGCTGGGGAACTGCTGCAGAGCATTCAGATTTTGGAAGTATTTAAAAAGTTAAAAAGAAGAGTATTGCATTTATACATGGACAACACAGCTTTTCATTAAGCACTGGGGAGACTATCAATCTGGGCACCTGCTTAACAGGAATAGCAAGCTAAAGTAGAAAGTTACCAGAAGGTGCTTAACCTTAAACTTGTTTGCCTCTTAGCCCGAGCAGCAAAGCAGTATTGAGTTAAATCCCCACATTTATGTAAACATTTGCTCATTTCAGAGGCCCACTTGGTTACATATATTTCCTCTACTACATTTCTATGGAATCTATTCTGTTTATTCTTCAGTAAACTCACTTAGAGTCTTAATACTACAGACAATCATATAATTTGAATTCCAGTCTGTTGGACCTAATGTACACACTACCGCTATTACTGACAGTTTCTATTATTAAGGGCCAGATGTTTTGCCTCATAAATTTTTCTCATTCAGTTCTCATGAGAACCTTATAAAAAAAGACATTTTGTCTTGATTATATGAATAGGGAAACCAAGCACACCAAGCTAAAAGTAACTTGCTCAAGGGCAATGAGTTAAATTTACTTAATGGATTCTAAAATAATTTAGGTTCCTGTGCCCCATCAGGAAAAGGACAGTGTCAAATTTTTATCAACAGGCCTAGTGCAAAATCCAATACTCAATAAAAATCTGTTTATTGAATAAATGAATGTTTGACTCACAGCCATATTCAATACTGATTTAAGGTATAGTCAATTATGCTAAAATAATATGTCTTGTACAAATTAAAACTTTTAAAAAGTGTCATTTTGAAAATCTATTTTTTTTAAATTTTCAAATATAATCACTGACATAAAGTAGACATATGTGTTATTGAAAGCTGAATCATCATCCTTATGCAGTTAAAAATATCACTTGGTGAACGACATCTGAGGGACCAGCTATAAATTGTGAATAGGTAACACAAATACCTCTCTTATAAACTTTTTTTATTTAAAATTATAAGCTGTTAGGCCTTTTATTAAAAAAAAATTGAGTAGGAAACTGGATATTTAGTATTAGAAAAGACAAGGTTTTCACCATTATAGAAATAAGCATATACATTAACATTTTGGTATAAACTATGATTACCGTATTACCATGTAAGGGCTCGATTTGCTTATGTTATTTCTATCACACTCATTTTTCAACATTACATATTTTGAACAGTTCCAGATAAGGACCAGCTGAATTGCCTTAGTTCAAATTGAGTCCTTTGTATGGGCCCTAATCTTGTAGAGACCTTTGTTTCTTTAATTCTATCATCTCCCACATAGAAGCATTAGTGTTTCAATTTGCCTTTAATTTCTAATACAACTCTGACTTTCAATTATGCAAAAATCTTAGAACAAACTGGTTAAAGAGCTGTTAACAGTATCATTTTATGTCAGAGGTTTATTCTATAGACCACATGAAAAGAATTATTTATTGCAAATCTTAGTGATACTACATCTTTATTGAATCATGACTATGAAAAAATGTGCCCTAAATTTCTAAAACTAAGTTTCTAAATTTCTAAAACTAAGAAAAAATTGACAAGCTTCATGATATATTGATTGTTTTCCCAGATTCGAAAAATACATAGTATTCAACTGAAACAAAATAATGAATTTTCTGTTGTATATTCCACCATTTGCATCTTTATTATAATAATACAACAATTGGGGCTTACTAATATTTTAAAAGGTATTTGGAAATGACAAATAGGCCCTGTAACAATATTTGCTTCTCAAAGGTATGCAAGAAAACATGAGGAAAAAGTGATTAAGGTTCAAAACAGTATTATAGATATCTACATACAAATGAGTAAAATATTATATTCTAAGAGAATGTTTATACTTAATATTTTCAAAGATATTTCTTGGGAACAAGTCAAAGTTCTCTGTCAGTGCCATCATGTTATATCTGATTATTTGCAATGGTTCGCAAAGGTAGAATAAGAAACTAAATTAACACACTGCAGAGTAAATAAAGACTAAATACTAAATATCAAAACCCCAAACCTTGTAATTATCAATAATGACACAATAATGATGATCAGGAAAAGACTCAGTAGTTATACTGCCACTGTAGTATTGTATCAGATATTTCACCAGTAAAAATATTTATTAATTACATTAATGTAACTTATTTAATATATTGCAAAAATTATGTTAAAAAATTAATCTTCCTGTTCAGATAATGTTTCCTCCTCGCCTAATGTGATGGTTAATATTGAGTGTCAAGTTGTTTGGATTGCAGAATGCAAAGTATTGTTCCTGGGTGTGTCTGTGAAGCTGTTGCCAAAGGAGATTAACATTTGAGTCCGTGGACTGGAAGAAGCAGACCCACCCTCAGTCTGAGTGGGCACGATCTAACCAGCTTCTAGCATAAAAGCAGGCAGAGAAAGAGCAGACTTGGTGAGTCTTCTGGCCTCCATCTTTCTCCCATGCTGGATACTTCCTGCCCTTGAACCTCATACTTCAAGTTCTTCAGCTTTTGGACTCTTGGACTTAACACTAGTGATTTGCAAGGGGCTCTCAGGCCTTTGGCTACAGACTGAAGATTGCACTGTCGGCTTTCCTACTTTTGAGGTTTTGGGACTCGGACTAGCTTCCAGGTTCCTCAACTTGCAGATGGCCTATTGTGGGACTTCACCTTGTCATCCTGTGAGTCAATTCTCCTAATAAACTCCCCTTTGTATGTTCATTTATCCTATTAATTCTGTCCCTTTAGAGAACTTTGACTAATAAACCTAACAGAAACCCAATGGATTCAATGAAATTGATCAATTCCTGAATTTACTTATTTTACTAATCTTTAATATTTTCTTTTAGGATCTAGATCAAAGGTATATTGTACAAGTATAGGTTTGTCACATTGAAAACTTGGTGACTATTAAAAAATACTTACCAACTGGCTCCTTCTGATTCTGAAACAGAATCTTGCTATTACTGCCATCCATATTTGCCATGTTAATTGTGTTTCCATCGGTCCAGTAGAGTTTTCTTAATTCAAAAGAGATATGGATTGAAAATATTAGATGTAGACCTACTCACTGAGTAGAAATATATACTAAAAAACAAAGTAAACATAAGAATATATTCTGGACTCAGGAGTAACTCTCTTCAGAAAAATCGAAAATTGTTCAGCCATTTGCTGGCGATAACCTACATATTTGCCTGAGAAGTAAGTACCATTCTTGCTTTTTCCTGTCAGTGGAAAAAAAAAAAAAAAAAAAAAAACTCACTTCCTTTTTCCTCCTACATACATGACTGAATATTTAGCTAAGACTATAGTAAATTACTTTCTTTGTTAAGTAATTCATCAAGATTGAGTCCTCTTGGCTCTGAAAAAATCAGATGCCACAGAGGGAAACAAACTCATTTCTACTATTGCTGTTGAAAGCACTAGAGAGAAAAGAATCTCTTTCAACTCTATGCAAGCTCCCTTAAGGGTACAAGGTGACCATCCAAAAGATTGAAGAATCTGATCTACATAGCAGTGACCATGATACCAACATGCAGTACATGCATTTTTAACCACTGGCTTTCAAAATGAAAGCAACCACTTTCTCCTACATCTGTTTTTATTCAGAACTGTCATTTCTTAGAAACATAAATTAATGAGATCTTACGACACATGTTACAGATATATATGTTGGTGTAGGATATATATAATCTCCAGATAATACAACTCTAACCAGGAATCTCTTTTACAGTTTCCATATTTAAATTTTGTGACTCTTGTGGCATATATATATATATATATATATACACACACATATATATCCTCTGAATTAAATAGTGTTTTTATATAAAATCAGAGCAAAAGTCTCTGAAATTTTGGAAAAGCTTAAAAAAAATAATCATACTTTACCCCCTGACTGGGTGAGCTGCAAGACACTGTGGCTTATCGATTCCATGGATAATTGAGGTTTTCAAAGAGCCATCTAGCCTTGCCACATTAATTTGTGTTTCATCATATTCTGAGCTAATCCAGTATAAATTACGTGACACCCAATCCACTGCTAGTCCTCTGATACTCTGAATATCTATAAAACAGGAAAGAGAAGATTTAAAAGTGAATGAAGGTTTTCATTGTATTGGCTCTCCAAGTAGTTATTTTCTATCTGAGGGAAAATTTAATTTACACTTTAATTTGTTAGCTAAAATCACACAAGATTGTAATCTCATTCCCTTATCAGCCCTTCTTAAGGCATGAATAAACATTAATGTCTTACTGCTGAGCTATTTGAAAACCTGAAGCAACAATTAGCATTGAAATTACACTAACAGTCAATGATTCACTAGTAAACACTTAGGAGCAAACACAGGCAGCAGTCTTATGAGCCAAGGTGACCAAAATTCAAATTAGAGTAATAGCTTCTCTAGTTGGTAGCACATCTTTCTAGTTAGGAGAAAGTACTTGTGGGCCATCAACAAATGGGCTATTTTATGTTTTAAGTGCCAAGTTGTTACTAAAATGAAATAAAACAATTCAACTTTCCTAAAAGAATCACCAGAGTTGAACATCTTTCAAAACATAATTAAGAGGAATTGACTGAGAAGAGAAAATTCAATAAAATCATTTTAACATTCCTTCAATGTGGATTCTGCAGAAAATTCTGAAATCGAATTAAGTTTGGATTTGTTACAGTCAATATAAATATTTTGGTTGTTAGTCCTGTATTATTGAATTAGACACCTTTTAAAACAATTATGGAATTTAGGCTTAAATATAATTGCACATTCCAACTTCCACTTAAAAATTGCACCTTTTCAAGAAAAACAAAAATAAAGTGTTATAAAGGATGAATGCAGAAAATCTTTTCAGAAATATTAACATATAAAGTAGTCCAGTTTAATGTCAAATTTATAGCATTTGATTATCTTGATTTTGGTTTTATTTTAGAAAATTTTAATATTTTCTAGCATTCTGTACTTATAGAGTTCTCTAGACCACTATTTCTCAAACTTACAAGACACCTGGAGACTGTTAAAATAAAGATTCTAATTCAGTAGTTCCGAGGAGAGGCCCAAGATTCTGTTACTGCTCAAGGTTGGTGATTCCAATCAAAACTTCTGAGCGGCTGCTACTTAGCTCTAGTCAAATTGCTGTATCTTCCATTTTTATTCTTTTCAGAAGAAGCCACAAAGCTAGATTTTTTTAATGTGAAAGTGGAAACTCCAGATCTGTAAAGTATGCCAACTAGTTCAAAATGTAAGACAGCAAAACAAGATGTGGGGGCCTGACAGTTCTGAGTGAGCCGTAAAGTGCAGTATTTGAATGGTAGGTTTCCAGCTTACATTTCCATGCCAGAATCTCAACTGAGCCTACCTTGCTGCTCAAAAATCCTTTTAGTACTTCTAACTAACTATTAATCACAGTTGCCTTAGAAGATATTACTCGTGTTTCCGGTTCTCTTCAAATCAAGAACCCTTTCACTCTGCAAATTACTTTTCATGATTAATATACAGGTAAGTTGGTTAATTTCAAATATAAACTTACTTCTCAATCTTAAACTTCACATTTCTTCTTATTTTCAGTCATCCTCAGCCAGTTTCTTTTTTTTTTTT
>NW_012098777.1:704816-707046 GCF_000951045.1 Mandrillus leucophaeus
TTGTATACAACATTGCCTTCAACATAAATATTTTTAATGAATTCATGAATAAATTCATGAACTACACAATCTAAAATTTTAAGAGTATGTGAACTAAGCTAAAAAAGTCAAATATGTCTATATTGAGGAGTATGTATTTAAATACGTACTCAAGCAATCTTATTTTTTTTTTCTTTTTTTTTTTTTTTGAGACGGGGTTTTGCTCTTGTTGCCCAGGTTGCAATGTGCAATGTGCAAAGTGCAAGGTTTGGCTCACCAAAACCTCCGCCTCCCAAGTTCAAGCAATTCTCCTGCCTCAGCCTCCCGAGTAACTGGGATCACAGGCATGCGCCACCATGCCTGGCTAATTTTTTGTATTTTTAGTAGAGATGAGGTTTCTCCATGCTGGTCATGCTGGTCTCGAACTCCTGACCTCAGGTGATCCACCCACCTCGGCCTCCAAAGTACTGAGCCTAATTAGGCGCCCAACCTAATTCTAATTTTTTATTCTTAACATTTTTCTCCCACCAGATTGAACTTTCTAATTATCATCTTTATGTCTAAAAGAATACTCTTGTTTTTGGCTATCAATCACTAATTCCCACATTTGGTTGTTGCAGAGTGCTCTGGTAAACTCATCATAAGCATATGGGGGGAAAAATAAAAATAATTATGTATTTAATATTTTTCTCTTTTTGGTAAAAATATTGAAATAATAAATTCTAGGTCTAACTTTTGTTTTTAAGTAAATCAGAACAAGACCTCTGAGTATGTTTCTCAGGAAGTTTAATTTTCCAGTTCTGGGGTCTCTCATTTCTGGAACTGAGACTAATTGTAAAGCATATTCTGAGAAGCCCTTTATTGCCACAAAACTGATGCATGATAAACTGTAACTTTCAAATGCATTGTCGAGATCATAAGACAGACAGAAAAAACTCAACATGCTAACACACACACGTTAGCTAAAACTATCAAGGAAGACAAAATGGGATTATAGAAGCGGGTACAATCATAGAGGCAAACACTTGCACTGAGAATGGAGGGCTTCATGGAGTATGAATTGCTCAGTGTAAGAGGGTTCAGTCCTTAAACTTACAAAGAATGCGTGAGCTAAATAAGAGTGATCTTCTGGGTATAGACACACCCCAGTGGACTCACACTTCCCATTAAGTTCCTCCTCAGAACAAAAAAATAATTAAAACACACACAAAGAAATGAGATATAAAAGAATAGTTAAAACAAAAATAAAAGATCCGAGCCTCCAAAATCTACATATTCATAAATTATTATCTGTAGGATAAAGACAAGGTGAAATATCTTAATGGCATAAATGATGCTTTGGATAATAATAAGTGCAATGATTCCTTTTAAAAGATTCTCTTGGAAGCATGAATACCAAAAATAACTTGTGATATTAAAAAATACAATATAAAAAATAATTTTTGAATGTGTTAAATAGCAGTTTAGGCACAGTTCAACTAGTGAACTAAAAAACAAATTGAAAGAAGTTAACAGAGTTAGCGCAGAGAAACAAAGAAATTAAGTTAGAAGACAGAATGAATAGTCCAGCACATTTATTAGAGTCCAATACATAAATTAGAGTTTACAAAGTGTAGAGTACAAAGACTGAGTTGGAGAAAACAGGATATTTGAGGATTTCTTTCCCCTGGACTGATGAAAGACAGGACCCCATAGAAGATATAACAACTCTAGGTAGCAAAATACAAATATTATAATGAAGGAAAAGGAAAGATGTTATAAGCAGCTAGAGAGCAAAGAGACATCACCAAAAGAAGAATGACAATTAGAAAAACAAGGGGATTCCCAATAGCAATAGAGGAAGTCAAAAGATAGTGGGATACTATCTATCTACAAAGGAATGACAGAAAATAGCTCCCAACTTGGAGTTTTGTACTGAAGAAAATTATTTTCAAACTATTTGCTCCAAGCTACTTACAGCAAATAGCTCATGTGGGCAATATATACATTAAGAAGAGCTTGGTATTTCAGGACACGTAGAATGATAAGGCTGGCAAACTATTTCTACATCCCCTCAAGAACGTTTGAACCAAGGAGCTAGTGTTTGTCTCAGAAAATTAGCTGGGCATGGTGAGGGGTGCCTGTAACTCCAGCTACTCGGGCTGCTGAGGCAGGAAAATTGCTTGAACCCGGAAGGCGGAGTTTGCAGTGAGACGAGATCGCGCCACTACACTCCCGCCTGGGCAACAAGAGCAAAACTAAGAAAGAAAGA
>NW_012098777.1:709525-710683 GCF_000951045.1 Mandrillus leucophaeus
TTTTTTTTTTTTAAGACAAAAGTAATATACCACTTCCTTAAAATTAAACCTGCCACATCTTACATATATTTATTTCCCTCACTCAGAATCTTTATTCCTTCTTCCCCTCCTTTCACTCTCTGGAATTAATTGGTTACTGAGAGGTTGTATTGATGTAATAAGAATATTTGGGTTGATGTTCAGGTTGAGTGTCTATTTTTGTCATTAATCAAGTCATTTAAATGTCTTTTAGTTTCTTTTCTTACCTGTGAAATGGGCTATAGATAACACATAGTATTGTTATGAATATTATAATACATTAAATAATGTGTATTTATGCAGCCTAATGTAGGACTGAAGAATATTTTGTCAACCTAAGAACTTAATATTTTCTGCATTTTACCTTGGATTGTTTGGTATTGGCAAAAATAATACAATAAGTTTCTATTTCCCCTAAAATACTTGTTCTTCAAAGTTGGTTTTGTTTGTTTGTTGCTTTTGTTTGTTTTTGTGGCGGGAGGTGAGGGGTAAGCATTGTCTCTGCTGCTCAAAATCCTCTTATTCATTTATGATAGACTCTTAGTAATATGGCCTAGAGAATATATTCCACTTGAAATTGTAAAGCACAGCCAAATGAAAGCCATAAATATCTATTTAGTCTTTTGTCAATTCTATAGTTCATGCTCTCTCAAATCTCTTTCCAGCTTTAATATTACAGTAGTATCCAGCATTTCCTCTTCTAAGCAATTGATTTATTTGCTGCCAGGTTATTTTTCTGACTACGGAGCTTTGAATCATGACCTTCACTTGCCCCAAAGTATTCAATAGCTTCTAGCCACCCAGAATGTGATGTCTAAATTTCTTAGTCTGCTTTTCCATATAGTGTGACTATAGCGACAGTACTTTCCCAGTCTTATTTCTCACTATTTTTAACCAAATGCTTTACACTTTAACCATATTAATATGTTTTCAGATTTCCAGATATTACCTGATCTTTCCACACTATAGGGAAACTATTTAGATTTCATAACCTACTCCCATCACCACTTGCCTGAATTTTATTCATAATAGGCTAGCTGATCAACATCATTCCTTCAACCACGAAAACCTAGTCATGTCTCTTGTTTATCCCAGCTGAAAAGAGTTTCTCCATCTGCCTAACTTAACAGAACTGTATCT
>NW_012098777.1:712968-715650 GCF_000951045.1 Mandrillus leucophaeus
TCCAGCTACTCGGGCTGCTGAGGCAGGAAAATTGCTTGAACCCGGAAGGCGGAGTTTGCAGTGAGACGAGATCGCGCCACTACACTCCCGCCTGGGCAACAAGAGCAAAACTAAGAAAGAAAGAGAGAAGAGAGAAGAGAGAAGAGAGAAGAGAGGAGAGAGAGAGAGAGAGCGCAAGAGAGAGAGAGAGAAGACAAAAAGAAAAGAAAATGGCCCACTTGAGAAGAAAATAATGGGAGATGATAGGCACAGTGAATTTCTTTGGGGCCCAATTTTTGAAGCTGACCCCACATTAGATTTAGACTAAGGAAGATAAGAAAATAAAGTCTCTCAAGAAAAAGCCCAATAGAGAGAAGACAGTTAAGTGAGAAAATACAGAGTCCCACAGTGCAAGAAGTAAGAGAAAGGTTTCCACAGAGTCATTCATGGAATTTCTAAAAGATGAAAGGATAAAATAAAGTACAATTACTGGTGGGATTTGAGATCCTTTGATGAGTTCAGAAGCTAAATTTTCAAAAGTTCATCTCAAGTTTTTCTGCTAATAGAAAGATATATCCATTTTTAACAACGTTTCATTCTGGAAGAAATTGAAAGGCAACATTATTCAGCCCATGGGGTAAGTCAGAAATGGAATCATCCTCGAAAATACCTATTCCTCAAACTTTATTATGTCCAATTGATTGTTAAGTTCCTTTATGTTCTTACTCTTTGATATCTCTATAATTTGTCCATGTTCCTCCATCTGTGTTTTCCCCACTCTAGTCCCGGCTTCTGGTAACTCTTACTAGAGCCACTGTAACAGCCAACTAACCTGTCTCTCAGCGTTCACTGCTCATCTACCCCCAACTCATAGAAGTCTCTACTAAACACAGTAAAGTGGCCTCTTCCAAAGGCAAAGCTCATCATGTAGTCACACCCTCCCTGAAGCACTTCCTTAATTCCCATTATTTTCAGAATTAACATAAACATTAAAAACTTGTCTTATAAAGGTTGGCATAATTTGGTGTCTATTTTGTTAAATCTTTCAGCCTGTACAGATACATCCCTCCATTCTGTGCTGCCTACCATTCAGTATGTCTTGACTCTCCTTAAGTTCCTTACTATATAGAAAATGCTCAGGCCGGGTGCGGTGGCTCACGCCTGTAATCCTAGCACTTTGGGAGACAGAGGCGGGTGGATCACAAGGTCAGGAGTTTGAGACCAGCCTGGCCAACATGGTGAAACCCTGTCTCTATTAAATATACAAAAATTAGCCAGGTGCGGTGGTGTGTACCTATAATCTCAGCTACTCGGGAGGCTGAGGGAGGAGAACAGCTTGAACCCTGGAGGCAGAGTTTGCAGTGAGGCAAGATAGCACCACTGCATTCCATCCTGGGACAGAGTGAGACTCCAACTCAAAAAAAAAAAGTTCCAATATTTTTCAAAAAGACTGAATGTGTAATTATTGCTCCTAATGAGTATATGTATTAATTATTAGTGAGAAAACATTTTTGCTCAAATTTTGGTTGATAATTGTGAATAGAGTCTGCTAACTAGAAATAAGTCTTGATGATTTTCTCAATGATAAACTCACCAAATTACTGCTAGATACCAGTTCATAATTAAAGACAGAAAATTGTCTCCTATTTTTTTTAAGATAAAACATCTTTTGATCTTTATAATTCAGAGCCTTTTGGGTAATATTAAATATTTTTAATAAAGTACTTGAACATTTTACTGTAAGACTTTGGTGAATTTCTTGAGGGAAGACCACCTAACTGATTGTCAATCTTAGGAGACACCTAATGTCCTTTACTTGAAGTTTCAAGGAATATAATGACATTTCATCAGTCATTGTTCTTATTTTAAATCCAGTCTAACAATGATTATCCAACCACATTTCCCCCTGCCCTTGTAAAAAATTCTGAACAAAGAGGAAACCTTTGCATTCGCTTTTTTATAAAGACTGCTGTTTTTCAGCAAGTTCGAAATAAATATTTGAACAAGCTTATAACCAAACCATTCAATAAATTTTTTTAACAGTGCTAACCTGAGATCAGAAAAGAGCTAGCTTGAATACAACTGTATTTCAGTGGTCAAACACTCTCAGATCTATTAATGGTACTCAAGCTAGCCTTCTAGTATTGAAAAGGATTGTGAATAAAACCTGCACTTCCTATTGCCTTCTTTATGACATTTACCATTGCACAAATATGTCTGACTTTAAATTTTCAATAGACTTTAAAGCATAGGTGTTTGATGCATCTATACGGATTGTTGATTACTCTTTTCTCCATCCCCTTCCCAATCCTTCTACCAAATTTAGATTGAAGAGAAACTGTCTTTGGATATTCAGTCATGGCAAATAGTAAGTGCTCAATAAAGACACATTCAATAAGATAATAACTGACCCAGAAATCACAATATGCCAAACTTTAAGCAAATATTAGGATAATTCAATACTAAAAATTTAGAACTCAACCATGACATGTACACATATGTCTCACTTCAGCTATGTTCTCTATGTTGGGACAAATTACTGCTATTTTTGTAATGGTTAGGTGAACAGCATTCTCTTAGAACCTATCATTCAACCTGCTGGGTCAGGAAATAGGAACAGTTTTCCTGTTTTATTTGTTTAGCCTAGATCTATAAAAATATGTGCAAAGGGAAGTTGTTTATAAGCTTAAGTAAGGGAGGGAG
>NW_012098777.1:715970-743788 GCF_000951045.1 Mandrillus leucophaeus
ATAAGCCAGTCCTTCCTAATATCCTATATTTTATCTATGCAAATGTAACTATTCCTCCATCAGCAAGAAAGAGGCTTTAAGTCTGCTTATTTAGACATGTAAATTTTTTTAAATTTTTATTTTTTTACTTTTTGGAGGGATGGAGTTTTGCTCTTCTTGACCATGCTGGAGTCCAGTGGTATGATCTTGGTTCACTGCAACCTCCACCTCCCGGGTTCGAGTGATTCTCCTGCCTCACTCTCCCAAGTACCTGGGATTGCATGTGTATGCCACCACGTTCGACTAATTTTGTATTTTTAGTAGAGACAGGGTTTCACCATGTTGCTTCAGGCTAGTCTCAAACTCCTGACTCGGCCTCTCAAAGTGCTGAGATTACCGCCATGAGCCGCCATGCCCAGCTGAGAAATCTAAATTTTAAGGTGATCTGTTCTGAAGTTTTTCTTCACATGAATGTAAATTTCCAATTATCAGTCTGCTCTGTGCAATTTAATTATAACATTCTACAATTGTAAGGGTGTAGCATATTATTAAATATCTATTCAATTCTAACTTTCAATTAACAGCATAGAGTTGAGTAATAGAGAAATAATATAAAAGACTTGTGATTATTACAAATTGAATAACAAACATTTTTAAAGTTATAACATGTACAAATCTTTTACCTCTTGAAATAACAGTTTCTAACCCAGTTCCATTAATAAAAGCTCGTTTAATGGTTTGTGTTTTAATATCTGTCCAATATAAACGTTCCTCAGATGCATCGAAGTCTATCACAGTAACATCATCAATATCAGGAACTGTAAATGCCGTGATAAAGTTAAAATATGGATTGTCAATATCCACTCCTCTGATTTCAGAACGTCTTGCATAAAGAAGAAATTTTTTCATTTCTAAAAAAGAAATAGAAATTGTTTTTCTCTTATGAAGTTGGCAAGCTTGAAATAGTCTAGAAATTCTAAAATATTACTTGATTTAATACATGTTAACTCCTGAACATCATAATCAATACTTGATGGAAACAATGAAGTAACAATTTATCTATTTTAAATTAAGGTATTTAATAGAAACAAATGTAAAATGAGTTAGAAGCCTTACATCATCATTTTTCTTTGGCTAGAAACACCCAGATATTCTCAGTAATCAATTCTCAGTGACCTTAGAATTTCAAAGTTGCTAAACTACATAAACTCCAAGTGTCAAATACCATATTTGTACTTTGTACATAATTACAATATTGTATTCCATGGCAAGATTTTGAGGGACTCCAAGAACAGTTTTTCTATACTGTCTTTGAATAAGATAAAACTAAACATGCTATTAGAAATCTCATATATATTTTTCCTATAAAAATTAGGGCTCAAATAATTTAAAGCATGCTTTTAGTGTAATTTTTTGTAAATCTGTGGTAACTAACATTGTGAGCCATTATATCACTTTTACTTCCATAGACGCCTTCCTTGCACTACATTTGTAAAATATCAGAGCAAATGTAAATAGTAGTTACAGATATTCTATTTTTTTTTGTTGTTGCCTTAGTTTATTGGTGTTGAGATATGTTATTATTATGTAAATTAACGCTACAGGTACCTAAATGCCTGACTTAAATTTTGATATTTTTTTCTGTACTTAAAATTAAGTAATGTTTTGCAAATAAATACAATTATTAACAGAAAGCAAAAATTTTTATTCACAAAATTTATCTTTTTCAGTTCAAATGCATTGTTTAAATGTGTTTTTTTTTTTTTTTTTTTACAAATTTTTCCAAGTTATATATTTTACTTCACTTTTTCCCCTTTCGGGTTGATAATTCTCTACCAAATGATGCTAGAATGACTTTAGAAGAGCAGATTAAAGCTGTTAAGCACCTCTTTGTTATGCAGGTTACCTACATTATCATTTTCTGATAATGCACTCTCACTTAAAAATCTTCCTGTTTTGCGGAGATAAATTCTGCTAACGTATCAAATAAGAAAGTAGGAAGAAAAAAAATGAGTAAGGTAATAAATAACGAAGTATAACATGTCACATATTTAAAGAATTTGCCAGTTTTCCCCAGAGCAGATGAATCATCAATAGTGGCTAGAAATAGCACCACCACCTAAAATATTTTTGAAAACAGAAAAAAAACTTCCTCTATTTTAATATGAGTAAAATCTGAATGCTAATATAATTTGAGAGAATTCAATTTTATTTTTATTTTTGATTAGAACTATAAGAAATTTACCATAGCAGGTCTTCTTGTCTGAAGAAAGCTTCATCAAGTGGGGGCATGCACATGCAGCACTCCTATTGTGATTGATTAGACACATGTGAGAGCAGGGGCCTTTGCCGTCATTAGCTGCACAAGGATTGGGAGCTGTAATTACACAGTGAAATATGAACAGTGAGGAAGGAAGAATGTATTAGGGAACCTGTGAGGTTGACAGGGGTTATTCACCTAATGATTCAAAGTACAGTTTCCTACATAGAACCCATTAGTAGGGTGATTAATATGACAATAATAGACAATCATACACAGGAATTATATTAATAAAAACATTATTTCAAAGATAACTAAGAAAACTCCATCAATTCTCTCTCAGACAAATGGCATGCATCCTATTGCTTAGAGGTAGTGGCCGGGTGCAGTGGCTCACGCCTGTCATCCCAGCACTTTGGGAGGCCAAGGCAGGCAGATCATGAGGTCAGGAGATCAAGACCATCCTGGTTAACACCGTGAAAACCCATCTCTACTAAAAATACAAAAAATTAGCTGAGCGTGGTGACACACACCTCTAGTCCCAGCTACTCAGTAGGCTGAGGCAGGAGAATCGCTTGAACCCGGGAGGCGGAGGTTACAGTTCTTGCCTTGGCACACCACTTTTAAATGCTTCCTAGGAAACTGCTGTTACGTATATACCTTTCCTTCAAATGCGTACTCTTCTTCAGATGAGGCCTATGTGAAGAAATGTCTGTCTGTCTTCATGATTAAGTCATCTACTTCTTTGTTACTTTTTCTGTATTAGCTAATTCCATGGCTAAGGATCGCTCCACTTGTACATACTTACTCAATTCCCTTGTATAAATAAGTTATGATTTTTCAAATTGAGAACAGAATATTAAATTTTGCAGCTTAATGTCATTCTGTGATGGCATCGAATGTCTTGAGACATTTTGAATTTTATGTTTCTTGTGCTGTCATTGTGTCTTTTGGATAAGATTTTAATTTATCTAGTATCTTTAATCTTATTTTTATAGAGCCTATCTAGTAGAAAAAAGTCATTAGAACTAGGCTACTGAATTGAAGGCAGAAACGAGTTATTCTCGCAGCCCCATCAAGAAAATGTTAGCTTTCAACTCATGAGTGGTATCTTCCAACCATGTCCCCTTGCTCGAAGTAGTGATAGGGTTGACACATGCCCCAAATATGCCACCTTTGCCCACTGGAAAATGACAGAAGCAGGAAGGTCTCTGTGACTTCCCTCCACTCCTCTTTCCTGAAACAGGTCATGAAAACTAGAAAGGATTTTCTGACCTCCCCTGAAGCAGATTACAAACTCTCATGTAGAGGTGCCCTTCCTAAGCCCCGAGGAAAGGAACATCCTTATGTCTGAAGACAGAGGGACACAGAAAAGAATCTGAACAAACAGGCCTTGCTAATTTTTCCCCAGTTTATTACCATCAGATAATACCTCCTAGCATAAAACTACCCAGATTTTAACCATTTCTTCAGGTCTTTATTTCCTCAGAGGGCTCTTGTGTCATATAATACGTGTATTAAGTTTGTGTACTTTTCTTGTTAATCTGTCTTTCGTTATAGACCTCAGCCATGAACCTGAGATGGATAGAGGAAAGAAATTTCCTCCCCCTTACAGAAGTAAATAGCAGTCCTGTGGGGTTTTAAAACACAAAGAATACAAATCAAAGAGATAATAAAAGTGTAGAGGATATAAGACATGAACTGATTTGATAAATATTCAATGCAGTTTTTGGCAATTTTTAACATTCCTCACATCAAGATGATAAAAGTAATAGTGTCTTTGTATTTGTTAAAAACAGTAAATAAATAAATAAATAAATAAATAAATAAATAAATAAATAGAGGAAAATAAGAGACTCACGAACAACTCGTTCTCCTAAGAAAATTAAGAACAAAAAATATTAGAAAAGAGTAGAAGCTATTGTTCTAGAGATTCCTTTCTAGCGCAATTCCTTTATCACACAGAGTAAGTAGTTATTTTTTTGTTCTTTGTTATCTTTCGATTTTCTGTTATAATAATTGAAGTCCCTAAGGAATCACAAGTTAGAGAAGCAAGAAAGTAGGTGGGAAGGAAAGGCAGAAAGGTGTTGTAGGACAGGAGGAGGAGTGAGTAAGAGGCAGTGTTAAGTGTCATATATCAAGTCAAGGTTACCCAGTCAGGTAGATAGAAAGAGAAAACCCAAATTCCCCCATATCTGAAAAAATAAAATAAAGTAAAATGAGGAAGGAGAAAAGAAAAAAGAAAGAGGAGTAAAAGGGAAGAGCAGAAGGAAAAAGAAGTTTGTTCAAAAACACTACCATAGGAAATGCTATTTCTCGGGAAAATTAAAAGCATAATCCGTAACAGTCTAATGGTAGGTACTTGAATTTCACTTTGAGCATATTATTTTTAGGCCAGAATCATACCAACTCTTCTCAACACCCTATAATTATGAAAAAAAAAATACTTTTTAAAAGCAAAGATATTAAGTTTCTATGTACATACTAAAATTAAAAAAATGCATTGACTTTGTAGCCCAATGTCTTATTAATAACGCTGTAATGTATAATTCACAATATTTTGTGCTTCACAGAATGAAAAATCCACCAAGAATTCTTACTTTTCATTTTCATCTCTTCTCACTTTAAAGGATTCAACAATATTATTTCAAAGTTTCTTTCCAAACAAGTGCTTGAACACAGCTACCTATTCCAATTACCAAATTTAAAAATACTGTTCATAATACTCACATTTTTATAGAAAGCAGGGATTAGCAGACAGTAACCCATAAAACAAATCTGGTCCACTGACTGTTTTTGTAAATAAAGTTTTATTGAAACATAACCATGTGCATTGGTTTACATATTAGCCATGGTTGTTATCATACTGCAATAGTAGAATTGAACAGCTTCAATAAAGACCACATGGCCCACAAAGCCTTATAAGACATATCTATTATAATTAGATAGTAAGTAGCTATTTTATAAGAGACACTACTGCAAAATCCAGTAGGATTGCAGAGGCTGCAAACTTCTACCAAAGCCAAGCCTATTTCATCTATTTGTATCCAAAAGATGGAAAAGCCATTGATCAATGGAATGCTATAACAAATCTTAACAGATGAAATATAAATACAGCTGGGCAGACTGGATTCACCAAATAATTCATATTGTCTAAACTCAAACTGACAAAATATAAAACCTTAGAGATACACCTGTAATACCCCCTACCTTTTATTTATGCATTGAATAAAACATTATGAAGCACCTAGTTGTTTAAAACACTGTGAAAAAAAAAAAGCAGAGATATAATAATGGATGAGTTCTTACCCCAAGGTGCTTAAGTTTCTATACACTAACCCACTACTCAATTCTCTTCCATTCTATGGTCACTGGCTCAATTTAGGTTTTCTCCATTTCCTGCATAGATTGTTACATGAAACTCCTAACGAATCTTTGATATCTAGACTCCCTGCATTACATAGAGTTATCTTTTTAGAACACATACTTGATCATATCTGGTTTAGAAATTTAGGGCTAGGCATACCAATAATCCCAGAACTTTGGGAGGCTGAAGCGGGAGGATTGCTTAAGTCCAGCAGATAGAGACCAGCCTGGGCAAGACAGGTAGGTCCCATCTCTACTGGAAAAACAAAAACAAAAAAAACAAACAAAAAAAAAGAATGACTTCCCACAGTCTATCTCACAAAGTCTCAGCCTTATCTCCTACTATTAATATTTCCCCTCAAGACTCCTCAGCACTAGTCAGACTGGTTTCCCTGCTACTACCATTTACCCTCCAGATCTTCATTCTGATCCACTCTCTGTTTACTTTTGTTAAAGAAGTGATCAAGGCCAGGTGTGGTGACTCACATCTGTAATCCCTGTGCTTTGGGAGGCCAAGATAAGAGGATCCCTTGAGCCCAGGATTTTGAGGCTGCAGTGAGCTATGATCATACCACTGCACTCCAGCCTGACCCACAGAGCAAGACTGTCTCTAAAAGCAAGTAAACAAAAAACAAAACAGAAGTCATCAACCTTCCAAACACACAAAATTTGTACTCCAAAGCATTTTTTTATTTCTTTTTCACTGCCATATTTAATCATTTCTCAAGTATTGTACAGATTTTGTCTAATATGTGTTTCCTTTCTTTTTACCTCTACTCTTCCAACGTATTTCCAAATTCATTTCCTCACCTTTGAATGACTGCTATGGCTATGTAACTGGTACGTCGTGATACTGTCCCAGATATACCCACCTCTCTTTCTAAAACACGAATCTATCTTCCAAGCCTCATCTACCACTTTCCTTCTACATACACATTGTGTACATACTAAAAGGTATTTCTCATCATTCCCTGAATACCTATAGTTTATTCTTTTCCACCTCCACATGATGTACTTTTCTTCCCCTAGAATTTCATCATCAGTATCTTTACATTAACCTTCCTTGATGTCCCAGCTCAATTCATTTTTCTGCCATGAAACATTTTCTAATGAAGCCAGCTAATGCTGATTTATTTCATCATGAAATATTGGTTGTAATTATTGCTTTTACAAGGCAATTAGACAATTCATTGCTTGCTGTCCTATTTTCTAGTTAGTGACATTTGTTCATATATTTTGTATTAGTATGTGTTGGACTTTCTAGCTAAACCAGTGGTTGGCAAGGTTTTTCTATTAAAGGCCAGATGGTAGATATTTGGACTTTTGCAAGCTTTATGTTTTCCATAGTAATTATTCAACTCTGCTACTGTAACACAAAAGCAGCCATAAAACAATAGGTGAATGAAGAGGTGTGACTGTGTGAAAATAAAACTTTATTTACAAAACAGAGGGCTGAATTTAGCCTGAGGGTTGTAGTTTGTCACTCTCTGAGCTAGAGAAGTGATATGCTGGCAAGAACTAAGACATATATATATATATGTCTTAGTATATATGTATATGTGTATATATATACACATACACACACACACACACTGTTTTTTTCCTAAAATTTTTATGGTATCTATTCTTGTGTTAGAGGTAGGGACATTTGGATTCATATTCATGTACATAAATGTATATGGGTATACATTCTAAAACTGCAGCAATCTAAAAATCTAGGAAGTTAATCTTCTAGAGCACATCATAGCTGCAGGTGAAAAGATTAAATAATGCACAACTACAATACTTTATAGGAGAAACATGTTAATTGCGCAATCACCCAAGACTGATGTGCGCTCTGGGAAGAAAAATAATATCATTAAATATAATTTCACATATGATTCAAACTGTATTTAATTATAGTCCATTTATCACCAGGGGAAAAGAAAAAACCATTTTAAATCCAAACAACCAGTTTTTCCAATAAGTTCAAAATACACATAAATGTTGATGCAGTATAAAATATGTATAGCTGTTTACCTAATAAAACCATGCTCAAAGCAGAATGCCAGGGTCCAATTTGTTACGTAGAGAAAGATTTTTCTCCCTCCCATGTAGTCATTTCTGATAGTAACTAATATTCATCCTATTAATGAACCTTATGTGCACGAAAACAATTACTATTGTAATAAAATAATGTTTATTAGTAATTTTCCCTTAGGAAAGGATTTAATAGTTTTAAAGAAAGGAATTTTCAGAAGTGCTTTGCAATGAAACACTAATCTCAAATCCTATTTTCCCTATGACAAACATCTTTAAGTGATAAGTTTAACATTTCACATTGAAGAATTTAAGTGAATTCCTAATTTAAAAATATACACTATTTATGAGGGAGCTGCTTTCCTCAAATTATGTCATACTTTATGAATTAATTTTATGCTGTACTCTATAAAGTAGAATATAGGATGTCTAAAAATTTTATCTTATCTTTTATAGGTATCTCTACAGAGAGAATTTTTAAAAACCACACAAAAAATTTCCATCTGTATGCAGGTTTTGGTGTAAAAAGACGAAAATATATATGTAATATAATGTTACATTTATAGGGGAAATGTGTCTTAAAATACCAAGTAACTTTCAGTCGTTCTAAAGAGATGGCATGTCTTTCTGGTATCTTAATTTATTCTCTGTTAATGTCACTTGTTATATGCTTTGAAAGAAAAAAAAAAAACATGTCAGGGAAGTTCCTATTTTTACAATGATTCTGTATTCACAGTATTTTAAAAAACCATCTAGGACAGTGGTTCTCAATCAGTGGTGATGGTGGTGATTTTACCTCCCAAGAAACATTTGGAAATAAATTGAGACATTTTTGGTTGTTATGACTTGGAGTACTGTTGGCATCTTAGTGAAAAGAGGTGAAGGATCTAATAAACATTGTATAATTCACAGGAAGTGTAGCTGAGAACTGTCTAGCCCACAACTAACAAAGAATTATCTGGCCCAAAATGTGTGAAGTGCATATATTGAGAAGCCCTGATTTTGGAATAGAACTAGGGATTCTGAATTTTAAAATAGGATACATGTTAGATCAAATAAATCTCATACCGATAGTATATATGAAATAAAGAGACACTAGATATGAGTAAACAGTGGGGAGAATAATACAATGTATTATGTATGTATGTATGTATGTATGTGTGTAACCTCTATCCTACATGTTATCAACTCTGCTAAAAATATATATTATATGTATTATTTTACATATAATATATATTTTATATTTAGAGAGAGAGAGAGAGGAAAGAGAAAGAGCAATTTAATTTATATGACAAGTAGTTAGATCTTTCTTTTACTGTTTAAGTTCCAGGGTACATGTGAAGGATGTGCAGGTTTGTTACACAGGTAAACATGTGTCATGGTGGTTTGCTTCACAGATCAACCCATCACCTCGGTTTTAAGCCCAGTATCCATTAGTGATTCTTCCTGATGCTCTCTCTCCCCTATCCCCACCCCTCGGCAGGCCCCAGTGTGTGTTGTTCCCCACCATGTGTCCATGTGTTCTCAACATTCAGCTCCCACTTATAAATGAGAATATGTGGTGTTTAGTTTTCTGTTCCTGCTTTAGTTTGCTGAGAATAATGGCTTCCAGCTCCATCCATGTCCCTGCAGAGAGCATAATATCATTCATTTTTATGGCTACATAGTATTCCATGGTGTATATGTACCACATTGTCTTTATCCAGTCTAGTTAGATTTTATTTTTTTCTGAAAAGACAGGGTTTCATTATGTTGCCCAGGCTGGTCTTGAACTTGTGAAATCAAATGATTTGCCTGCTTCGGCCTCCCAAACTGCTGGGATTACCAGTGTCAGCCACCGGGACTGGCCTAGATCTTAACACAGTGAATTGTGGATGCAAATAATTTAAGCAACCTGCAAATATTTGAGATTCACCTCCACCATGCTGAAACATGTCTTTCAGGGTATTTCTTTTTGACAAAAAAGAAGAAACAAAAAAACCCCTTTTATTAATCATGTGAAAAATATTCCACATAATTCTAACTGAAAATATTAATAATACAATATGAAATCCCTCATCCTTCAGGTATTATAAGTGATACTTTGTCCTCTAAGGAGTGAATTAGTAAGGGAGTATCACTAATATTCTTAAAATATAACTTTTTTTTTATTGTGAAATAAGATTATCTTGTTTTCTTATAGATGTTGTCAAGAAAAGTTTAATTTTCTATAGAAATGTTTTTCTGATGCAATTGGAGACACTTAAATCATTTCGATGTTAAACTTACTTTTTGAGAAACAGCTTGCAATGTTCCTATAATGGACAGTGGGATTAAAAAAAAAGATTTTAAAAGTTAAAGAAATAGTAATTTATTTTATCATATTATGCTAGAAAATCTGCCAAGTGTTTTATAAGCATTATTTTATTTATTTCTCTCAATGGTCACCTTTGTTTATGAAAATAAATTGCCTTCATCTTGCAAAGGCTAAACTTAACTTTGAGAAGGTAAAAAAGATTAAGTCAAGATCACACAAATATTAAAAGGAGAACAGAAAGATTCAGGTTCCAGAGTCCAGGTTTTAACCACTACACTACAATACACAGCCTCTCTACGTGAAACGATTCATTCTGATTCATTCACTCATTCATTCATGGGCCAATTCATGGACGTCTTATAAAACAGGGACTGAATTAGAGTATAATTGGTATAACTATATTTAATCGAATTATTATTGTACTATGGAGAAACCTCTCAATGTCTTACTCATTCTCTCTTTTTCTGGGTTTTGATTCTTTTTTAAAAGGATGTCACATTATTATCTAAATCAGTTTGTGTATTTACCAGTTGCTATGGTTTTCAAAATAAAATTTAAAAGGAGCAGATGAGTCAGTACCCTGACGTTGAAAGTAAACTAAAATGTTTTTGCAAAAATAGTACTACTTTTATCAACAAATGCTTAAGACCCCTTTAAACCAAGTTCTGTTTACATGAAAAATAAGTTTCTACAAAAAGAGAAAAACATCTTACAATTGGTGAAAGTCTAACAGACAAAGGGTTTGCAACACTATAATTAAAGTAACAATCACATTCTTGATTTTTTTTAATTCCAATTAGAGCAGCTAAGAAAAGAAACACAAAACAGAAAAACCCGGGGTGGTCGATTCTTGCTGGGTTTATGAGAAAATTTAACCCCGCACCTGGAGTGGTAACGAAGAAAACACCTTTGAGCTGAGCGGGCACACAGAGAAGAATGACATGGCAGATGGGTGGTAGAGAAAGAAGTATACAAAAGAAGAGTTACATTTCACTTTTTCCGTGCTTACAAACAACTCCCTTACAGGGTGGGGGAGGAGAGTTTGGTGTCAATGTATAAAACAACATAAGAGAATCGTGCATCTCTCTCTCTCTCTCTCTCTCTCTCTCTCTCTCTAATCTAATCCATTTAATTTACTTAACAAACACTTATAAAGTGCTTAGTGCTTGCCAGGTATGTTCTAACTGCTTAAAAGAGACTAATGTGACTGGGCGCAGTGGTTCACGCGTGTAATCCTAGCACTTTGGGAAGCTGAGGAGGGCACATCATCTGAGATCAGGAGTTCAATATCAGTCTGGCCAACATAGGAAAACCTCATCTCTACTAAAACTACAGAAATTAGCTGGACATGGTGGCATGTGCCTGTAATCCAAGCTACTTAGGAGGCTGAGGCGGGAGAATCACTTGAACCCAGGAGGCGGAGGTTGCAGCAAGCCAAGATGGTGCCACTGCACTCCAACCTGGGAGACAGAGTGAGATTCCATCTCAACAACAACAAAAAAGAGAGAGAGACTAATGCATTTAATCTTTATAACAATTCCATGTTACAGATTTACAAACAGGCAAACAAACAAATACTAACGTAGAGAAACAAACTAATACTAATGCACTAGAAGTCAGGATATGATGAATTTGGAATTTGAACCCAAGAAATCTGGCTCTAGACTAAGCTGACTGCTATGAAGGTATTTTTTTGGAATTTACTGTTTGACTGAACAATATAGTCCTATTTAGTAAATTATATTTTGTAGTAAAAAGAGTTGAAAGTTATACTAATATCTAATGCCAGACATATTTAGGATCACGAGGACATATGCAAACAAACTCACCGAAATTGCTCTCACTAAAATTATCACTGACCTTCTTTCAGGTTGCCAAAGCCAAAGAATACATTTATGTCTTTATTTTTATTGGCTTTTCTATAAAAGCAAATACTGTTGGCTAGTGTTAGCTTGAAACTTTTCCCTTCGTGTGTGCATGTGTGTGCACGCATGCACAAGCTTTCCCTTTTTGTCCTGAAATCCGTTGGTGCCCTTTTCCGCGCATTCTTCTTTCCCTTCCTTTTTAGTGTTGGAGTTCTCCAAGGCTCTATCCTTGCCCTTTTCTATTTTCTGTAATACTCCTAAGAAATTGTTGGGAACAGGCCCCCCAAAATCTGGCCATAAACTGTCCCCAAAACTGGCCATAAACGAAACCTCTGTAGCACAGTGACATGTTTATGATGGCCATAACGCCCACGCTGGAAGGTTGTGGGTTTACCTGAATGAGGGCAAGAAACACATGGCCCACCCAGGGCGGAAAACCGCTTAAAGGCATTCTTAAACCACAAACAATAGCATGAGCAATCTATGCCTTAAGAACATGCTCCTGCTGCAGATAACGAGCCAGAGCCCATCCCTTTATTTCAGCCCATCCCTTTATTTTCCATAAGGGATACTTTTATTTAATCTAATATCTATAGAAACAATACTAATGACTGGCTTGCTGTTAATAAATACGTGGGTAAGTCTCTGTTCGGGGCTTTCAGCCCTGAAGGTTGTGAGACCCCCGATTTCCCACTTCACACCTCTGTATTTCTGTGTGTGTGTCTTTAATTCCTCTAACACTGCTGGGTTAGGGTCTCCCCGACCGAGCTGGTCTAGGCAAGAAATCTTACCTACATTTTGCCTTCAATCTACAATTGAATAACTACGAAAGTTCTAGTTTTAGCCCAAACCTTCCTTCCTTTTTAGCCCTAAATATTCAACTGTATCCCAGAAGTATCTCAAATTCAGCACATTTCAAAGTTTAATTTTTCAGCTAATCCTTTAAATCAAGTGTCTGCAAATGATGGCCTAAAGGCTAATACTGGCTAGTGAGCAACTTGTTTATACGGTTGGAAAAAAACTCTAATGAAGAATACTATTTCATGGCACATAAAACTTGTATGAAATTCAAATTTTGGTGTCTAGAAATTAAGTTTTATTGGCACACAGCCACACTTACTCATTTCCCATATGACTGCTTTCACATTACAACTGCAGCAGGGTAACTGCAACAGAGAACACATGGCCCACAAGTCCTAAAATATTCATTAATATTATTTGGCCTTTCACAGAATACATTTGCTGACCCCCTCTCTTAAAGCCATCCCATATTATTCCTCCTTTCCCCAGGTTCCCCACTCAAATCTCTGTCGCTACTTTTTAATGATTTCACCCCTAAGTATATCTCAACAGAGACCGTTTCACCTACAAGCATCTACCAGATTTTGACATCAGCCACCTCCTGATCTACTGAAGTAACTTCCTGTGATGGTTATCTTTATATGTAAACTTGACTAGTCTAGAGAATGTCTAGATAGCTGGCAAATAATCATTTCTGGGTGTATTTCTGGAAGAGATGAGTATTTGCATTAGTATACTGGGTTAAAAAGTTCCTGCCCTTGCCAGTACAGGGAAGCATCATCCAATCTGTCGAAGGCCTAAATAGAATAAAAAGGTAGAGGAAAGGCAAGTTTGTTTCCTGTTTGAGCTGGGATATATATCTTATCCCACACTCCATCATTGGCACTCCTGGTTCCCGGACCTGTGAACTCCTGGAACTGGACTTATACCATTACCCACCTACCCTTCCTGGTTTTTAGGCTTTAAGATTTGGATTGAGTTACACCACTGGTTTTCCTGGTTCTCCTGTTCACCTACAGTAGATTGTGGAACTTCTTGTCCTCCATAAGCATATGAGTTAATTTCTATAATCTCTCTCTCTATCTTTCTGTGGGGGTGTGTGTGTAACATATATATATACACATACATATATATTCTATACATACATATACATACACACACATATACACTTCAATCCTGTCTCTCCAATCAATCCTTTACAAATTTCTATCATGCAAATCTGTTCTTTTTACTCCTTTGACCATATTCTTTTTAAATGTTTTTTTCCTTTTCTTAGAGGAATGGTTCTTAAGTCAGCATCATGTCCCCTGGGAATTTGTTAAAGATGCAAAATGTCAAACCCCACCCAAGACCTACCGAATCAGAATCTCTGGGTAACACCCACCAATATGTGTTTTAATAAGCCCTCCATTAATTTTAATGCACACTTATGTTTAACATCATTGGAACCATTTATCCCGGAGGAAAAAACTATATTTCTTTGTAGGGATATTATTTGAGTGTGAGCATGATCTGACCCCTGCCCAATCTTGTATCTGATTTATTCTTTCCTTACTTGTAGCTGTTTCGATCTGCAAATGTGGAAATAAAACCCCTCCAAGTTAGTAATTTGCCTCAGGTAACATGGCTAGTGAGTGACCTGAGGGAAGAATTAAACTTAGCTAATTCCAAGGTTTGTTTTGTTTTGTTTTTAGTACCACACACTGCTACTTTTTAAAATACATTTACTATACTCTTATATTCAAAATCTATCTATCATAACAATGTTTGTATTTATCCTAATTGTTAATTTAGTTTGTTCCTCCTCTTAGACTATAAACTCCAGGAAGGTAAGGAAGTTTGTCCAAGGAGAATGTCAATAAAACATGACTCTCTACTGCCATCTGGTGATAAGATGCAACAATTCCAAGAGGAATATATGTGCATTGAATGTCTTCTGCCTGTAGAGTGTAGTGAGTAAGACAAAAGCTTTGGCTTCAGACTTCCATTCAGATAACAGAATGATTATCCCCTGGCTGTTAGATCTTGAGCAATTTACTTAGTATTTCTCTATCTTAGGTTCCTCATCTGTAAAACTGGGTTGCTAACAATTTTTCTCATTGATATGAAAAATTGATATCTCACGAAATACAATGATAATCAAGTTAGCTATTATTATTATAATTATCAATACTGTTATAAAGGACTTAGCTAGACTGTATAGTTGGCACAAAGAAATAAATGAAACACTGTTCCTTAAATATTTTATAAACTAGGTGAGTTGTTGGGGTCCGCGTGTTTCCTAAACAAAGGAATGAACACACAAGACAACACAAGACAAGACAAACATGGCGGCCGCCTCGAATCGCGCGCTCTGCTTTATTTTGTACAGTCGTTTGTGGAATGTTACCAAGTCACAAGACACATTGTTGTTTTTCTGACCTTTCCCTGACTTCGTTTGCAAGAGCAGGACTTATTGGGAACGCCCTGCTTCGTTTGCAAGAGCAGAACTTATCGGGAACACCCTGTTTGCGGGCACGTAGTCCTCTACATGAGTAGGTAAGACAGGGTTAGGAAACAATTAATGAATAAATAAATAAATAACCATACAAGCTTTAAATGCTGAATCCTTATGGTGTTAACTATTAATGTAGAGGACGTAACATTTGAGCTAGTATAAGAATTTATAATTGGTATGTGTGAGAAGGAGTCTCAGATGGAGAGCTGTTCCTGCAAGTCTCTGCAGACATTGAGACCAACACCTGTAAAGTACTAATAAAAATGATATACTTGGGTAACCCGCTCAGGTCCCCTTCCACGCTGGGGAAGCTTTGTTCTTTTGCTCTTTGCAATAAATTTTGCTGCTGCTCAAAAAAAAAAAAAAAAAAAAAGATATAACTGCACACTTATATTACAAAGTCATAATCACAAAACCATTTTAATTTAATGCTTCATTCTATAATCCCAGATCTCATTATCCAAACAAAACCTAACACATGACCCAAAAAGTGTTTATTGTAAATGAGTTTTGTTGTCATTGTTTTTTAATATACCTAAAAATTAATAATTGTATTTTACTGATAAAATATAGATTAGATTACTTCATAAATGTGAATTATATATTTTCAACTTAAAGAAAAACCTACATTGTGTTAAATGGTGATTAAACTCAACATTTGCGAGATCCTGTGATTTAGACACGTGATCTCCAGTTTGAAAAAGCAAGTACAGAGAGGTTAAATAACTTGCCAATAATGTCCAATAACACATTAATAGCTAAGACTCATGAATCTGAAATAAAACTATGCCAATGATGAAGGGTACATCATGCAATTAATAAATCATATGTTTAGGATTTGAACCCAGGCCTTGCCATTAACTCTAAGCTTGGCTCCCTCATGCTGTAATTTTTTAAAATTAATTTTTAAAATATTCACTATTCCTCCTTCATATTGCATACGTTTCAGCTTTGGTTTGTTTCTTCCTAATCCCATATAACAACAACATTTAAAACCAAAGCAATCTAAAATGTATTTCTAAAATATTCTGCTTAAATGTCCAATAACCAATTTGGAATTTTGTGTGCATAATGAATGCTTACTCGTAAGAAAACTGGTGCTAAAACTTTTATTAATTTCCTACTTGGAGGATTAGATAACGTCAAATAGTATTTGTAACCTTTGTTTCTTTAATTTGTGAAAGATATATTTCAATTTTATAGTACTGAATGTCATGTATTTTTAAAATGTATTATTTTTTTCATGAACATCATGTTATTATTCACCAGAAAATGGGCTATTATTATTGTATTTGTGTTAATGCAGAGCCTTTGTCACCATTTTCATTTTAATTCTATCCTTGGTAATAAAATAGTCGATATGTTCCTGCATCTTTTTTCCCTAGCAGTGGAAGTATTACTTCACTGAAGCAGATAAATAGGACAGATAATGATTATTATAAGCTCAGTGATCCTTATAATGGGGAAAAGTAGAATGTTCTCCGATCACTCTCAAAATTGGAAACTGACTGAATTTCATTTAGGAAACAGCAAGTTCTTTTCGTAGGTGATATTCTCTAAATGTATTTAAAGACTAGAATATTTGCCCTGAATCCTGGGAAAATATGTTAAATTAGATCTACATAGTAAAATCTTGCTTATCTTAAGAGGAAAAATCATATATAAATCATATTTTGAGTTAAGTAAAAAAGTCAAGGATGCCTCCCCCCACCAAAAAATGTCAATGAATGTCTCATTTCTTTTCTATATATGCACAAATGTTAGGAAAGTTTGAGAGTATCACAGTTCTTCCTGTTCTATGAATTTACTAAGGGTCATGCCAATGTAGGCAAATTAGACAGTGCAGTTAGTAAATGAAAGACATTGATCCTATTTTGGGTGAGAAGGAATGATGCAATACATAGATGAAGGCCATTTTTCATGGTCCAGTCCATTTAGATTGTGCCGAACATACAATTTATAATTACTACAAAATGCCAAACAATCTGAGGGACAAAAATACAGTTGTGTAAATAATTTTACACTTGAAATAATCAAAACCATTCA
The DNA here is from genome assembly GCF_000951045.1 of Mandrillus leucophaeus. Taxonomy (NCBI): domain Eukaryota; kingdom Metazoa; phylum Chordata; class Mammalia; order Primates; family Cercopithecidae; genus Mandrillus; species Mandrillus leucophaeus. The sequence continues at coordinate 733,100 of NW_012098777.1, forward strand.
TATCTTATAAGTGATTGTCATCTACAGTGCTTGCTTACAGCTAGGCATTCCTCTGTTGAAGAGGAAGCTTCTAGAGAAGAGTATCTTTTTCATTATACTAGTGGCACATTGCTGGTCAGAATAATAACTTCTTGCCTTATTTAAATTTAGTTAAATTCAATATATCTATTAAATCCTTATTAAATGCAACAATGACTAATCTATATACTTTTTTTCTGTATTGTCCTCATGCTTTTTAGTTTATAAGGTGAAAGAAATCAAGAGTGGAAGAAAAAAATTAAAGTTATTGCTCACCTATGCAAGCAGTATGTATAGAAACCAGTATGTATAGCAAAGAAAGATCAATTACATAAGAAAATAGAAACTGAGAAATTGAGAGTATCTGGGAAAATAACTAGATTCAATCAGATTGTCAGAGAAAGGACACAGAAAATTTTGCAGATGAGACTTTGGTAGAAGAAATAGCATCAAGGGAGGATGAAGGTCACATACTGAAGAAAGACAAAGAATAGCCATGTGATATTGTCAACCAGAGAGGTAACTGGTTTTAGTCAAGTCTAAAAGATACTATAATACAAATTTAAAATATAAGGCTCAGTGTGTGGAACAAATGCCCTACATGCCAATGAGTTAGAAGATCTTATTCCACACTGAAAAAGAACGAGAAGGAGAAAATGCAAGAGAGAGCTTGTCATCTAAGAATCGTGAATCTAAAATGAAAATATGCTAATGAAGGGGACATTGTTTGCATTCAAATGAGATTTCCACCAGTTATGTCACATATAATGGCGAAAAAGTATAAAAGGATGAGCTGATGTTATGCCAAATGGTCATGGTATCACAGTAGGCAAAAAAGTAAGAATTAGGATAGTAACATTTGGCAAAGATTGAGTGGAGGAAACAGAATCATGAAACCAAGATGGCGTTCACTGTTGAACCAAAAGCTGAAAAACACGGGGAGAGGTAACATATATGTGCCTGTGAACTCACTTCTCTTAAAATAGAGGAACTCAAGAAAATGGTTCACCTTTTCTCATGTACCACCCCGTCTCCTCCCAATATGCTACATGGCAATAATCTAAAAATTAGGGGACTTAGTTTAAAATAAATATATAGGGGCATCTTAGTAATTAAGATGTCCCTACATATTTATATGTAAAGAAAATAAAAAGCAAAATAAAAAAATTCTAAACTAGTTAAAATAAAGGTTAAAACCACTTCCCTCATACAGTATGCATAAAATGTCAATAACTTTTAACTTACAGAAGATTATTTTATAGTTCAAATATTACATTATCAAGATGATAATACTTTCTGGGTGGTTAATCCATAAGTGAACAAGCACTTACCCTGTGGCTGGCGACTGGGATGGTATATCTGAAGGTCAAATGGCTGTGCACTTGTTTTCTGAATCACACTGACATTCTGCCCTGTCCACTTATTGGCTTTGGACAATGTGTTGGTCCTCCAGTCTGTCCAGTAGACTTCACTCCCATATAGAGACACAGCAAAAGGATGGGAAAGGTATTCATGACCTCGGATGATTTCTATCATGTTTGTTCCATCATAGAGGGCTGAATAAATAGCATCTGACCTGCAGGAAGATAAATACATGGGTAGTTTGTCAAAACTCATTCAACTAGTCCAGAGACATAATCATATAACTCAGCTAAATGACAAAAAAAGGTATTTTATTAATATTTTTATGGGTCTGTATCTGATTTGGGAAAAGCAAAAAAAAAAAAAAAAAAACACCTCCAATTTTAATATATGTATACATGATACTGACATGTTAGGACATTTTCCAGTGTTGTAAATATTATCTGAGGAAATAAAAAACAAAATCCAGAAAAGAGATAATTTTTTAAACCTGGCATCTGTCCACACTATCCTCTTCTCAAAGTGGTCCACAGTTAGTCCATTAGGCCAAGCCCCAGTTTTCATGTCTTTGTAGATGGTTTTTCTTGCAGCACCACTCATAGAGGCAGATTCAATGCGAGGAAAATTTGCATCCCAGTCTGTCCAGAAAAGAATTCTTAAAAAAAAAGAAATAATGCTATTGTTTCAGTCATTCATTTCACAGATATTTATTGAGTGTCTACTATGTGCTAGGCACTGCATAGGTGTTCAGTCACAACAGAAACAGATGTATTATATACCGTTATGGAGCTTATGGTCCAGTGGAGGAGTCAGACTAAATAAGTGCATAAATATATAATGATGACTCATGAAATATTTTGAAAAAAAATTACTATGAGAGAGAATAGCAGGTGACTGACCTACTTAGAGAAGGTGATCAGAAAAAAAGCACTTTGAGGAGTGACATTTATACTAAAACTGAAGAACGAGATGGGCAGTATAAAGAGCATGGCAAGTAGAATAAACAACATATGCTAAGGCCCTAACAGGGAAAAGAATGTGGGCTATTTGAGGAACAGAAATAAGGTCAATGCATTGGAAGTATAGTGAGTGAGGAGGAGAGGGGAGGAATAGGAAGTCAAAAAGGTGATATTATGGGTCTTGTAGGGTAAGATAATTATTTTGGATTTTATATTAAGGGAATAAGAAGTGCATGGACCTTTGGTGGCTTTTAAGCAGAGGAGAAATGTTATTCTGTATATTTAGTAAATATATACAGCCATAGTGACAGTGACAGGAGACAGACAAATTCCCAGGCAGCCACAAATGGGTCCCCTGTGAAACTCAACCTTCAAGCCAGGGCAGTCTAAAGCCTGAAAACTGGGCTACCAGTTCTGGATCGAATCCATGAACCAGAGTGAGAACTTCCATCCATATCTTATCCACTCTCTCTTAATTGGTTCTTTCTGAATGATGCCTTTAGCCTATTGAATGATTCCTTTTCCAAGCCCACCCATAAACCAATTAGCAAGCATTCCCCCATTTGAAGCCCATAAAAACCCCTAGCTCAGCCTCAGAGAAGGCTACCCACTTTCAAGTCCCCTCTTCTTGCTGTTGAGAGCTTTTCTTTCACTCAATAAATTTTACTCTGCCTTATTCCCTCTCCAGTATCCATGTACCTTATTCCTTTTGGTCATGGGACAAGAACCTGGAGTCACTGAACTGCAGGAGTGAAAGAGCTATAATGCTCCTGCTTGCCAAGTTACATGTGGCAGGAGGAAAAGAGCTGTAACACTCATGTCTGCTGAATTAGGGGAATAAAAAACCCACAACGATAGTGATGAGACAGTATATCTGTCTAATCAGTATGTATACAGGATATACTGTACCAAACACAGATACACTGTCTAATCAATGTGGCTATTATACAGAGAATAGTAGTGAGGCAAGAGTATGAGCATGTTAAGTGGTTATATAAAAGACCAGAAAAGATGATAGTGGTCTAGAATATGGTGGTGGCAATAAAGGAGAGAAGTGAGTTGATTCAAGATATAATTTGAAGGTAGAATTGTCATGACTAGCTGATAGACTGGGTGTAAGAAATGAGGTAAGGAACAGAATCTCAGGTGACCGTCCGTTTCTTGTTTCAGTAATCTCAGATTGAGGGAAGGATACGGTGTACAGGGATTCCATTAAGTGAAAGGGAAAAATGGAAGAGGAACAAATTTCAAGAGCTTAGAATTGAGTGTTGATGAGTGTAGACAGTGTTGGGGCTCAGAGAATAATATGCCAAAGTATGGTGCTTTGGCATGCTGAGCACTTTTTTGAATTAAAGGAAATTTAAAGTTCATGGAAGCTGCCTTTCAAGAATGTTCTAACCTTCTCTTCTTGCTCTCTTCCTTGCCCCAGACACAAGGGCGGGTCTCTCTGGAAGTACCCTTATTTGACTGAAGAAAACCTCTTTCAAAAGAAATGCAATTGTCTGAAAACCACTCCCTTGGAATCTCATTAAATAACCAGGAATGATTAAACAACAAAGATGAAAAAAGACTCATCACCACACCCAGGCAGACTTTTCATCTATTCTGAAGGAAGCTCTGAGAGATTTTCCGAGAGGCTTTATCTGTATGCTAAGACAATGTTTGTTCACTGTGAGGTTCTGTCCTTCACCTTTCTGGAAATTATAGCCACTCACCCCAGAGGTCAGCGGAACATTGGCCCAGGACATTGTCTATTATTTGAGCTCATTCAATTCCCCTGAAAATTATTTAGCACTCCTCAAAATACCTTACATTTCCCATTTCCCTCTCCTGTATGAAGAGGGCATATAAGCCTCAACCATCTGGCCTTCTGATTCTTTATTTTGTATGGCTCCCATGTACACTTGCACATTGATAATCCTGTATGCCTTTTCTTCTCATAATTTGTTGCCAGTTTATTTCAGGACGCTTGAACCTCCAGAGGGGGAGTGAAAAATTTCCTTTTTTGATTGAAAAATCAAAAAGAGAAAGTAATGTTGCAGTGCATGTTTCCATCAGGTCTGGCAATATTTTGTTGATAAATGGTAAAATTGTGAAATTGTAAAAAAATAAATTTGATCTTCATGTAATTATATATAGCTTTGTTAATTTTTGACTCTTCTATTATTCTGTATAATCCTTGAAAATAGGAATTTAGTAAATTACCTTGTAAAATGAAACAATCCTTTAAAACAAAATTTAAAATTCCATTAACACATCTTCCTTTTAAACAAATTTTATGTGTATTTAAAGAAATGTGAAATGATGTAAACTAAGTATTCACCATGACTTCTATTTTTGAAAAGAATATAGTCTGTTATAGAAAACAGGAATTACAAATATGAAATGATTAGAGGACAGTTTAAAACATTGTATTTATAAACAGAGTAATTACATATGCTAAAAGAGTAGGACAAAAACGGAAGACAGATGAGAGTGGAACTTCCTATGTAAGTTAAAACACTGACATTTGGTAAGTGTTATTAGATAACTGTGTCAATATTAAATAGTGGTACTGTATATGCATTTGTGTAAAACAAACTTGGATCAAAGTTGGAATTTGTCACTTACTAATCTCAAGCCCCATTTTTTCATCTGAAAATCAAAACTGTTATAGTATACATTTGTTGGGAACATTAGGTGAGATAATGGATGTAAACAATTTAGCACACAGAATGATTAGCACAGAGAAAATATTTTTGTACATGCATGCTCACACATATATTGATAGAGAATAAATATTTTTTAAAGGAAAACTTTCACAGTCTTGCTAACTGTTAAGGAAACAGAGAAGGGGAGAGAAGGAGGGAGAGAGAGAAAATACTAATATCTATATTTAAATGCTACAACAGTGCCTATGTGAAAGTAGATTAGTTTTATGAAGCAAACGTGAATCAAAGTCATGAGAATATGATTCAGGGCAAGAGATCATAGGATTTGATTCATCTCATAGAATTTATTTCAAACAATGGGTTTCTATTAGTTACTTTTAAAAGAATTTTAGTTTCATGGAGATGTGAAAGGAAAATAAATTTTGGAGATTTTTGATTTTGACTACTATAAGGGCTTTATTTACATAACAAGGTCAACATTTTGCTAGCCAGGCCAAATTGAAGGAGCAATGGCTGTCACCCCATGCTGCAGTTTGATAGCTAAGGTTCTGCCTTCTTTTTTTTTTTTTTCTTTTTTTTTTTCCCACCCCACCATGATAGCCTGGGTTTGGTTCCTATATAAAGCCTTTTCTTGTTTGATACTTGGTAATTCTGAAATAGCAGCAATTTATCCTAACTGAAATATGGTAATGACATTTTAAAATTTTTTTTTTAAGGAGGTCAATGGTTAGAAATCAGCTTAAATAAAAGCTAACATCCAAGATGTGTGTGTGTTTGTATGTGTGTGTTTGTATTTAAAAGTCCTTCATGTTTTTGTTTTTTTCTCTCTTAGGACCTTGTCTTTTTTTTTTTTTTTTTGAGCAAAAGTTTTTTTCTTCTCAGTTGACTGAATTCTATTTTCTTTATTTACTCCTGCTGTGTTTCTCTTCTCTTTCACTCTCTGCTGCATGAGGGACCTAAAATAGTTTATAATAACCTGGGGTTCCTTAAAGAAAACAGAGAAGGCACCAGACTCCCTTTTGGGGAAAACTCTCTGTTTTTCCTTAGTGAATCTCAAGAGTATGAACAGACAAGTTCATCTCAGCTCTTAAGCTGCTTCCTTTTGTATTGTGTCATCTGATTTTTTCTTTTCTTTTTTTTTTTTTTTTAACTAAAGTAGCTATTGCAACAGAGGCTACTCTTGGTTTTGTAAGGAATAGTATCATTTAGACACTTAGAAATGTCTTTATTTATTTATTTATTTATTTATTTATTTATTTATTTGTGAACTGTAAGTGCTTTACATGGTTTAACCTCTTAATAATTTTCTTTTTGGAGATCCAAGATTCAGTGTGGGCTCTACCCAGAGCTCAGAGATCCAGTTAAAGATACACAGTCTCTATCTAAATAAAATTGGTCTCCTTATACAATCCTATGATAGATTTCCTTAACTTTATGTTTGATTTGGTATCCATCTTTAGTCTCCCTCTAGCACCACCAGACTTTTTCTTTCTATACTTTATGATGTAAATTTTGCTATTTCATTTTCACCTTAGTTGTTTCCTTTAATATGAAAAATTAAGGTTATTTAGCTGACAACTGCCTAGGGTTGTGAAACAAGTTATCAGAAATCTGAAAGTCCAAGACAGGGAAAAAAAAAAGTCTTTATGAATCTATAAGATGTATTTCTCTCAGCAGGCGTAATATGTTTATGTATTTATGTGCATATACACAATGTTTCACTACTAAAAATATATACAAGAGCTCTAATTAATTGGTTTAAGAAAATAAAAGCACTTGAATCAAATACTTTATCAGGAATAAAATACTAGTCAAATGCTTTTTCAAGTTTACATAACAAGTAAAATCTTTAATAAATAAACTAGCTTTAAAATTTTCGGTAAAGTAGTTAAGACTTTAGAAATGTCTTAAGAATTGCCAGAATACATTTTTGTTTGCATGTATTAATCAAGCACTTTCTTACTTATCCTTGCCAAATATTATAAGGTGTTAAAATTTGGCATAAGGGATACAAAACTATAAACCTAGCACAAGACAGAATAATCTTTGCTTGCATGATCTTTAATAAATAAGACATTGATATTGTTTTAATAAAAACAGCTACATCTTAAATTTAGTAAGATTACCATAACTTCTAATCTTGTGGCTTTAGGTGGTCTAGTCCACAGGTAGTAAGGTTTGTTTTGGGAAGGGACTGTAATTATCTTTGTTTCAAAGCTAAACTATAAACTAAGTAATACAAATACAAAGTTAGTTTGGCCTACACCCAGAAATGAACAAGGATGGCTTGAAGGTTAGAAGTAAGATGGAGTCAGTCAGTTCATATCTCTTTCACTGTCTCAGTTATAATTTTGCAATGGTAGTTCCGTAATTTTAAATGATGACTATCACAGTTTTTATAAACAATGTAGGTAAATGATTAAAATAATTAGGTAAATGTAATGGGATAAATACTTGTAAACAAACTCATAATTTAGATTCTAAAGTTATATTAAATTAAATAATATGTATTTTATTATTTAGGTATTTTTCAATAAAAGTATATTTGTAGGAAAACATTCTTTCAAAAAAAAGTATGTCCTTTTTAAAAAGGTGAAACATTTTTGTGTAATTCAAAGCTTATTTAAAGGTTATGTATAAAACAAGGTAAAAGGAATGAGGAAATAAGAGGAATGTAAAGAAAGTTATAAAAATAAAGAGCTTTTTTTCTGGTAAGAAAGCTTAAAGAGAAATAATTTTTATATGAGAAAGAGTCTTATATGGTAGATTTAGTCCTAGAACAAAATGACTGGTTGTTTAAGAAACAGAGATGTTCAGAACAAACCAGAAAGCCCAAGCATGACATGAATGATCTCTGTAAGTCACAATAAAGATTAATTAAAAACAAACAAACAAAAAAAACTTTTATATGATCAAGCTGTCTATAATTAAAGGGAAATTATAAGGGCCTTTCTACAGATTGGGGCTTGATATTAAAAACACACAATAAATGGTTAGAACAATGACATTTTCTTAAGAGATTGATTTATTCTTAGTAAATTATAATAGATTTTTTTTTAACATAAAGTTCAAATTTATGGCATCTCACCATTTTCGATTTTCTCTCCCCTTTTAAAGGGAACAAGATAGTAAAGTTGCTCTTCAACTCATTTTCAGCTCATACAAGTTTTTTTCCTCAACTTTTGTTTGTCATGGCCTGATGCCAACAATGTTTTCTTAAAGGTCTAAAGGAAATGTTTTCTTTCAACATAATATTCTTTGCAGTGCAGAAAGTCTTTTCTTTTGCTTTTGGTAACTGGTTTAACAGATTTTATGGTTTATCAAAACAACTCCTATGTCATTATTATTAAGTTTTGGTTTGCAGTGAGCTGAGATAGTGCCATTGCTCTCCAGCCTGTGTGACAAAAGCAAAACTCTGTCTCAATAGAAAAAAGAAAGAAAAAAAAAAAAAAGGACACCAAGTCCTGTTAAATCTTAAATGCTGACAGGAATTAAAGCCTCATCTTTAGTCCTGGTAGAAGATGACAATAAAAATAAATTGCATTCCTGAGACCCAGGGCCAGAAATTAAAGTTATTCAATTCCTCAAAGCCCAGGAACTATCACAGAAGAGGTGGGCATGTGAGATTGTAAGGGCAGATTTTGAGAGAGAAAGTAAGTCCCGTTTCTCTATAAATTAATCATTAAAGTCAAAGGCATACTAATACAAGACTAGTATATGGGTCCCTGTGTCAGATTAACAGGGTTTTCTTGAAGCATTAGCTGACTACTTAATAAAGATTATAAAAGGCTTATGGAAGTTATATCTTTTGGTCAAAATTAAAATTTTATAGATTGCTTATCATATTTTGAAAAACAAATTTAATTGGCTTCCTGCTTTTATTTGGGCTTATTGTTTTTAAAATTAAGTCTCCTCTCTCAAATAATGAAGGTTTTCACCTCTTTTTTGAAATCCTTGAGTTATCAGTTTGGTCAAATGAATGACTTATTTTACAAAGACATGCAGTATCAAGTGTTTTAATATTTGCTTTGGTATTTGACACTTTTAAAAATCAAATTAGAAATTATGTCTTTTCTGACCTAATTAATCCTTTAAGGTGTTAGTTTCACTAAAGTCAAAAAGTGACATAATTCAGCTTATTTGGTATAAAAATTATACAGGAAGCATTGTCAATTGTGAAATGGTGTTTGGTTTTCTTTGGGCTGTATTTGTGTATGCTGTTGGTATGTGTTCAAAAATTATGGGAAACTCTTATAATTCTAATATGAATTTGTGTACACTATCAGTAGTAATTATAATTGTTATATTAAATTATTGTGTGCCACAGAGGTAACAAATTTCCTTGTCAATGGCACCTTTGACTATGACTGCCCTAAAATTTTTATCTTCCACAGATAATTGTTGTCTTGTTTGGGTTCTCTTTAGAAGGTGATTTTACAATCAACTATAAAACTCTAACAGATGCTCTTGATTCCAGTTTTCTGATAACTTTGGAGGTTGTGACATCAGAATAGAGGAAACATTTTCAGAACTCATGGAGAGCTGAAATGTTTATGACTATCAAGCAGAACAGAAATTAACTGCATGGACTGAATTAATAGAAGAACAAAGTATTCTTTTTGACTTTTTGCTTAAAATGTTGCTGATCCTTTGTTTTGCTTTTCAGAGTCAGGAAAACTTTTCTTTGAGCTATTGACAACTTTTAACAACTTTGTATATACTCCTATGAACACAATTTGGACCATGTTTGTTTCTCTCTACCTGATTTCTACAGAATTTTGAAACTATTTGTGAGTATGTTAGCTTATGGCAATATAATTATCTGCATAAGTGCAATAAAAATTTGTTTCCATTTGCAACAGGACACAATTGGAGAAACTAGTTATTTTACCAAAGCTATGACTGGAGTGGTGTACTTTCCTCCAAGGAATCAAACTTGACTTACGGAGTCAATAAAAGCTTCTTGCAAAACTGGCTTTGTACCTTGTCTACATCATTCCTGTACAGGATTCCTGATTTGTGGTAAGTAAAGAATGTCATTTTTATGACAGGCCCAGAAGCTTCAAGTTTATCTTGGAACCTCAAGAGGAGAGGAATTCACCCAACTCATAGGTATTTGATGGTACAAATCCATGATTGAGCTCAACTTTAAAACAGTCTTATCTGAGATTCCTTCTATGGAACAAAATTCCATCAAAGCCAATTTAAAAGCCTATGTGAAAAAAATAATTTTTCTTGCTGCACTGTATACAAATAATCAGGCCGAGTATAATAAAGCAAATAAGTCCCACCAAGATTTGTCTTTGGTGAAAATGGAAAACTGGACAGAGAAAAATTAGGTTTCAAAAACTGTAGTACACCTGTTGTTATATTCTAATCTTGCCTAATGTTTTTCTTTTTTTATTATTTTCTACAGTTTGAACCAAATTCTATTTTTTCTTGGCTACAAGTCTGCAAAACAATGTTTTTAATTTTTTTTTTCCATTTTCCTTCTTTTTTCTCCATTTTTTCTAATTTGGAGTCATCAAAAACTAATCTGTGCTTTTGTAAAGCCCTCTAAACTGAAGGTAGACAACTTAAACTTCAGAAGAAAATAACAGCAACCTATTTAAAGCCACATACATAAATGACTTTCATACATGCCTACTGATGCGTGGACTTCAGAGTAATGAGGCCTGTACTGATTCTCCAGGATTATT
>NW_012098778.1:0-1098 GCF_000951045.1 Mandrillus leucophaeus
GGGGGATCACCTGAGGTCAGGAGTTCGAGACCAGCCTGACCAACATGGAGAAACCCCGTCTCTACTAAAAGTACAAAAATTAACTGGACGTGGTGGCGGGTGCCTGTAATCCCTGCTACTCTGGAGGCTGAGGCAGGAGACTAGCTTGAACCCAGGAGGCAGAGGTTTCAGTGAGCCGAGATCACGGCACTCCAGCCTAGGCTACAGGGAAAACTCTGTCTCAAGCAAAAAAAAAAAAAGCTTCTCCCCTCACACAGGGGCTCCGTCTCTGTGCATGTGTTCAGCGTGGGCCTCCCCCACTGGCTGCCAACTCGTTGCTCACGGCCGTGTCCCCGGCACCTGGGACAGGACAGCACAGCAGGCTCCGTGTGGTTCCCGGGAAACGTTTGTGGAAGGAGGGAATGGATCCAAGCCCCTGTCTGCCACACGTTCGCTGGGTGAAGGAGAGAAGGCTGTGTCCATGCGTCCCGTGGGAGCCGGCCCTCTTGAATCCTAACAGCTTTGAAAAGTGGCTTGAGCTGGGCGCGGTGGCTCAAGCCTGTAATCCCAGCACTTTGGGAGGCCGAGACAGGCGGATCACGAGGTCAGGAGATCGAGACCATCCTGGCTAACATGGTGAAACCCCGTCTCTACTAAAAAATACAAAAAACTAGCCAGGCAAGGTAGCGGGCGCCTGTAGTCCCAGCTACTCGGGAGGCTGAGGCAGGAGAGTGGCGTAAACCCGGGAGGCGGAGCTTGCAGTGAGCTGAGATCCGGCCATTGCACTCCAGCCTGGGGGACAGAGCCAGACTCCGTCTCAAAAAAAAAAAAAAAAGAAAGAAAGAAAGAAAGAAAAATCAGGCAGGAATGGATGCTGGGTCGGTAAGGACTCGCCACCGATGTCCTGGAGGGGAAGATGCCTCTGAGGACCCTGACTACGAGCCAGTCCATGACCTCCCCCAACATCCCACCCACCCCCACAGCAGTCACCGCAGAAGGGCCTGCAGCGCACACTGTCGGACGAGAGCCTGTGCAGCGGGCGCCGGGAGCCCAGCTTCGCCAACCCCGCCGGCCTAGAGCCAGGGCTCCCCAGCGACGTGCTCTTCACCAGCACCTGCG
>NW_012098779.1:0-1132 GCF_000951045.1 Mandrillus leucophaeus
TATTCATCATTGTGCTAGATGTTATAGCCAAAGCAATTAGGCAAGCAAACGAATTAAAAGGCATTCATATTGGAAAGAAAAGGAAAGGAAGAAGTTAATTGCCTTTATTGGCAGAAGACCTGATTTTTTTTTTTTTTGAGTCAGAGTCTCGCTGTGTTGCCAGGCTGGAGTTCAGCTGCATGATCTCAGCTCACTGCAACCTCTGTCTCCCGAGTTCAAGTGATTCTCCTTCCTCAGCTTCCCAAGTAGCTGAGACTACAGGTGAGCGCCACCATGCCCAGCTAATTTTTGTATTTTTAGTAGTGATGAGGTTTCACCATGTTAGCCAGGATGGTCTCAATCTCCTGACCTTGTGATACGTCCTCCTCGGCCTCCCAAAGTGCTGGGATTACAGGTGTGAGCCACCACACCCGGCCTTTTTTTCTTTTTTTTTCTTTTAGATGGAATCTCAGTCTGTCGCCCAGGCTGGAGTGCAGTGGTGTGCTGTCGGCTCACTGCAACCTCCGCCTCCTGGGTTCAAGTGATTCTCCTGCCTCAGCCTCCCAAGGAGCTTGGATTACAGGTGCCTGCCACCATGCCCAGCTAATTTATGTATTTTTAGTAGAGATGGGGTTTTGCCACGTTGGCCAGGCTAGTCTTGAACTCCTGACTTCAGGTGACCCACCCACCTCAGCCTCCCAAAATGCTGGGATTACAGGCGTGAGCCACCACACCCGGCAGAAGACCTGATCTTGTATACCGCGTCCTAAAGAATCGACTAAGAAATTATTAGAACTAATAAGTTTAGCAAGGTTGATGGACACAAGCTCAAAATATAAATATTACATCTGAGGCTGGGCGCAGTGGCTCATGCCTGTAATCCCAGCACTTTGGGAGGCTGAGATGGGCAGATCACTTGAGGTCAGGAGTTTGAGACCAGCCTGGCCAACATGGTGAAACCCCGTCTCAACCAAAATACAAAAAATATTAACCAGGCGTGGTGGCACATGCCTGTAGTCTCAGCTACTCGGGAGGCTGAGGCAGGAGAATCGCTTGAACCAGAGATGTGTGGAGGTTTCAGTGAGCCGAGATTGTGCCACTGCACTCCAGCCTGGGCGACAGAGTGAGACTCTGTCTCCAAAAAAAAAAAAAA
>NW_012098780.1:0-943 GCF_000951045.1 Mandrillus leucophaeus
GTACTTCTCTGGGCACCTCTTCTGTTTTGTTTTCTTTTTTTTCTTTTTCTTTTTCTTTTCTTTTTTTTTCTTTTTTTTGAGACGGAGTTTCACTCTTGTTGCCCAGGTTAGAGTGCAATGGCACTATCTCGACTCACCGCAACCTTTGCCTCCCAGGTTCAAGCAATTCTCCTGCCTCAGCCTCCCTAGTAGCTGGGATTACAGGCATGGGCCACCACACCCGGCTAATTTTGTAGTTTTAGTAGGGACGGAGTTTCTCCATGTTGATCAGGCTGGTCTTGAACTCCCGATCTCAGGTGATCTGCCCGCCTCGGCCTCCCAAAGTGCTGGGATTACAGGCATGAGCCACCGTGCCCGGCCATTGTTTTGTTTTCTTTATGATAAATTCCTAGAACTATGACAAGGTCAAAGTGTAGACTTACCAATCTGGGTTAAATATTGTTTTAATTTTGGATGAGTGAGGCTTCCATAGTTTTGGTTGTTTATATCTTTTTTTTTTCTTTTTCTTTTTTTAGTTATTTTTATTTTTTTGGGACAGGGTCTCACTCCATTGCCCAGGCTAGAGTGCAGTGACATGATCTTCGCTCTTTGCAACCTCTGCCTCCTGGGCTCAAGCATGATCCTCCTGCCTCAGCCTCCTGAATTGCTGGGATTACAGGTGTGTGCTACTAAGCCCAGCTAATTCTTGTATTTTTTGCAGAAACGGGGTTTCGTCATATTGGCCATGCTGGTCTCAAGGTTCAAGAGATCCGCCCACCTCTGCCTCCTAGAGTGCTGGGATTACAGGCATGAGCCGTCGCGCCTGGCCTTATATTTATTCTTATGTAGGTTCATCCCGTTTCTTGCTTTCTGGTGCATCTTCTCAACTGGTCAGTCCCAGGATCTGAGAGAGGGCTGAGTTTGCATCCTCCGCTCTTTGTTTTGAAGCAGCCCTCTCGGAGCC
>NW_012098781.1:0-1140 GCF_000951045.1 Mandrillus leucophaeus
GAGGCAGGAGAATCACTTGAACCCGGGAGGCGGAGGTTGCAGTGAGCCAAGATCATGCCACTGCACTCCAGCCTGGGCGACAAAGCAAGACTCTGTCTAAAAAAAAAAACACAAAAGGTTAGGGCCGGGTGCCGTGGCTCACGCCTTTAATCCCAGCACTTTAGGAGGTCCAGGTGTGAGGGATCACTTGAGGTCAGGAGTTCAAGACCAGCCTGACCAACATGGTGAAACCTCATTTCTACTAAAAATACAAAAATTAGCTGGGCGTGGTGGTGGGTGCCTGTAAGCCCAGCTACTCAGGAGGCTGGGGCAGGAGAATGGCTTGAACATGGGAGGCGGAGCTTGCAGTGAGCCAAGATCACGCCACAGTGCACTTCAGCCTGGATGACAGAGCAAGACTCTGTCTCAAAAAAAAAAAAAAAAGAAAGAAAAGAAAGACAGAAAGAAAAGAAAGCACTCAGGAAACAATCCCTGGCACACAGGCAGTACTCAGTACTCTACTCTCTCTAAGTGCTCACTGGGCAAAGGTGAACAAACAGGCCCTGCCCTGAGGAACTCAGAGTTACGTAAAATGAAAATAGTCACCAGACAATAAGTGTCCCCATTATTGCAACTCTTTACCCTTAGCACTGTGCGGGGCCCCTTGAGGGCAGAAACTTATTTATCTACGTGAGAAAGGGCTTAGCAAAAGAGAGCACCCAGGAAGAACTTGCAAAACCAGATAGTTTCCAAACACCTTCTGATGCCGGGCCATGTGTCAGGACTTAGTGACTGACTCTTCATGGGACCAGTAGAAGTAGATTTCTAGAAGTTCTGTTGGGTTCCTTTTCAAATCTGCCATTAAATAAATAGCCTTTTGCTCCCAATATTGATTTTTTAAGTTTTAAATTTTGTAAGCACAATTTTTTTTTTTTTTTTTTGGAGATGGAGTCTTGCTCTGTCGCCCAGGCTGGAGTACAGTGGTGTGATCTCGGCTCACTGCAACCTCCGTCTCCTGGGTTCAAGCGATTCTCCTGCCTCAGCCTCCTGTGTAGCTGGGACTACAGGCGTGCGCCACCATGCCCAGCTAATTTTTGTATTTTTAGTAGAGACAGGGTTTCACCATGTTGGCCAGGCTGGTCTCGAACTCCTGACCTCAGG
>NW_012098782.1:0-1240 GCF_000951045.1 Mandrillus leucophaeus
CACCACCCGCCTCGGCTTATTTTTATATTTTTGGTAGAGATGGGGGGCTCACCATGTTGACCAAGCTGGTCTTGAACTCCTGGCCTTGGGTGATCTGCCTGCATTGGCCTCCAGAAGTACGGAAATTACAGGTGTGAGCCACCACACCCAGCCAGTTAATATTATTAAAATTGTTTTTCCTCCTTGCTCTGTTAGTTGCTGACAAATGTGTTACATTTATAATTTTAATTATCTATTTTTGTTTTCTTTTTTGGTAATTTTTGCTTCATGTATTTTGAATCCCTGTTATTAGGTGCAGTTCATACATGTTTAGAATATTTATGTCTTCTGGATGAATCATCTCCTTTATTATTATTATGAAATGGATATGTTTGTTGTTGGAACTATTTCCTGTTCTGAAGTCTGCTTTGTCTGGTACTGATATAGCCACAGCACCTTACTTATAGCTAATGTTTCCATAGTATAGTCTTCTTCATGCTTGTACTTTAATTCTGTCATTGTCCTTATAAAGTGTGTGTCTCTAACAGTAGGTAGGTATTTTTTTCTGTTGTTTTTAAAAACATAGTCTAATAAGTGCATTGAATTGAAGTGCTCAAGTCTATTTAAATTTTATTTAATATAATTATTGATATGGTTGGGTTTGAGTCTACACCATGGTATTTGTTTTCCATTTCTCTCTCCTGTTCTTTATCACCTCTTCCTCTTTTCTCGCCTTCTTTAGACATCATTAGGTTTTCATCATTCCATTTTATCTTCTCTGTTTTTCATGTACTTCTTTTTATTGTAATTTTAGTGTTTTCTCTAAATACCACAAAAGGCCTTTTCTCCCACACAGTTTATGGTATGCTACTTCAAGGACAATATGTTTTTAGGCAATCTTGAATATATGGTATTCCACTCTAAGGAAAATGTGAAACTTTACAATAACTCAGTTTACTAAACTTCTGCTTTTTTTGGTTCAAATCATGCTACAAATCCCACCAAACTTTTTTTTTTCTTTTTTTAAACATTGTTATTTTGGCTTTTGAAGATAGGATACCTAAATAAATAAATAAATAAATAAATAAGAATGAAAACCCGCCAGTCTCTTTTTTTTATTTACCCAAATATATACCTTTTCAGATGCTCTTCATTTTTTTCTCGCATCCATCCGGATGATTTCCCTTTTATTTGTATAACTTTTTCTTACTATTTCTTGTAAAGCAGATTGTTTTGCTCTATATAGAAGCTTTGGGTTTTC
>NW_012098783.1:0-1568 GCF_000951045.1 Mandrillus leucophaeus
GAAGGGGATTTAAGTCACTAACTTCTCCTTTATTTCTCAACATTTTGTGATCTTTTCACAAGGATGTCACAGCTTCTGATAACATCTGGTTTCCCAGTGATTCCCTGCCATCTCCCTAAAATCAACTTGCCCACTCTTTGCAACTGCGTTTGGATTTCTTCAGTACAGTCACAAAACCAAAGTCAAGTGTTGTCTGCAATACAGTCAAATGTAGTTGGTCAATAGAGTCAAGTATATTAGGGGTGTGTGTGTGTGTGTGTGTGTGTGTGTGTGTGTATGTGTACATGTTTCTTAAGACGATATATTTGTATTTTTAAGATTTTGGTTTTTGTATGAATGAAATTTTTAATCACATTTCATCAATTAATTATTGCTTTTATTTTCATAAAAATTCAGTATATTCTTTTCTAAATACAATGAGCTTTATTCTATTGATTGATTTATTGATCAATTTTTCTGTTTCTCCTGATTTTCTTGGGAGACAAGCCTACTAAATGCAAATAATTGGAATTTCTTTCTTTTATTTCTAATAATTCTCTTATTGTATTAGGAGAACTTCCAAACGCAGATTACAATTACAAATAAGATTCTGCTGATGATTTTAATGGAAAAATTTTAAACGATACACAAATAAAACCATTTATTAATACATTTATTGAAGTAGATAGACTACAGAATGTACAGGGGACACACAAAAATAGAACAACTAAAGTGAACAACGAAACCTGAGAAAATGAAGTCATCACAGTTTTAAATGATTTAATGACATCTATATTCCCTCTGCTTGAAAAAATTTCTATAGATGCTACCAGAAGCAGTTAATCCTTATTTTTTCCAAAAGTGCTTACCTGAGAGTTACAAGGTATTTGCTTTCCATATCTAACAATCCCTTTGATTCGGATTTTCATTTCTACATTAACAGTTGTCACATACTTTTGTTTTACATTTTTCTAAATATTTATATGCTATGACTGGACTAGAAAGTGCTCAGAATTAAAAACAATGCCCTACAATTTAGTGTTCATTTCAGAATCTAGCTTAGTGCTCTGTATGTAGTATATTTCACAAACACATATGTTTTTTTCTGAGACAGAACCCTGTGTTTAAGGTTTATTTTAAAAAATTCAAACAAGTGACACATTGTCATTATCATGATTTTTAGGAGCATCCTTTTGTCAAAATATGTTGTTAAGTTCATTTTCTGTGACTCTAAGTGGTTCTTCAAAGTTCAGAAAAAACAGAGCCATGAAAAAAGTAGAATAGTAGAAACTACTTTAAGGACTGTTGCCCTTTTATAAAAATATCTTTTTTAAAAACCTAATTTGCAAATGTGAGTAAATTATAGATTTTTGAGTACTGCACAATATATTTAAAATAACATGCTCATATCTGGAATTTCTTCTACAACATTTATTAACTATCAGGGTAGATTTTTATGTAAAATTGTTCATTGTATCCAGTAATTTGACTCCGAACAATACATACAGAAAAGTATCTTGTAAGAAGATATATGATTTTATCCAGATGGCATTTACATTTATTGAAGTAGATAGACTTCAGATTCCAGA
>NW_012098784.1:0-1218 GCF_000951045.1 Mandrillus leucophaeus
AATTTATATCTTTTTATACTGTGACTTCATTGACAAATTTTTGTAAAGTTATGCTTAATATTTTGACTTTTAGCTTGTGTACTAAAATTAAAATTGATTTACACACCACCATTACAGTATTGTTCTGTTTGTTTATATATTTAACTCTACAAGTGAATTTTACACTTTTATATGCTTCTGTGTTGCACTTTAGCATCCTTTTATTTCAAGTTGAGTAATTACCTTTAGAATTTTTATAAAGCAGGTCTGATAATAAGGTATTCCCACAGTTTTCATTTATCTAGAACAATCTTTACCCTCTCCATTTCTGAAGAACAATTTTGCTGGGTATCATATTCTTGGTAGACAACATTTGTTTTTCAGTACCTTTATTATATCCTACCACTGTCTCTTGGCTGGTAAGGTTTCTGATAAGAAATCCACTGATAGTCTTATGGAGACTCCCTTGTGCAGAACAGTTCTCTGAGTGGCCTTGGACCAACCCAGTTCTCTCCTTTTCTTGCTTATAATTTTCAAGTGTAACTATAGAATGTACTTGGAATGCAACATTCTCAGATAGAGAGGGACTGTCTGAAAAAGTCCTGGCTCTGTTCTAGCCTTCCCAGAATAGGATGTCCTTCCATGCTTTAGTCTAGTGACATGTGACTCTGGGGTATAAAGCTTAGGGTGGGCTGCTGTTTTTCAGGGTTCCTCAGCTGCAAGTGGGACACATGTAAATAGGACTCCATCCATCCCTAGGACATATTTTGGGCCAAAGAGATTTTATATTGAGCTCTGCTGGCTTGGAGGTGGGGATGACACAGGTAAAGCGATTGTTTCTCTTTCCCATTTTGAAGGGATTTTTCTCTGTGATGTGCTCATCAGAGCACTGCAACTTCTTAATTGGAATCTGGAGTTCTTATAAAGGCAGTTTGGCCAATATCCTTTTTTTTTTTTTTTTTTTTGATGTTTCTGTTGAGGAGGACACAAGGGCTATGATTTCCTATTCCACTATATTACTGAAGTTACTCTCCCTTTACATTTGATTGCAATGTCTCTTAAGACTCTTAAACTCAGTACAATTCTTACCTTGCTATTTTTTTTTTCTTCATACTATGGACTTTTTGGAACTATCAGGTTAGTCCTTTTTTTGGACCCTTGGCACTCAAAATATAGTCTGCTGACCAGCAGTACTGGCATTACCTGGGATCTTATATGAAACGTAGAATTTCAGGTCCC
>NW_012098785.1:0-1082 GCF_000951045.1 Mandrillus leucophaeus
CGATTCTTCTACCTCAGCCTCCCAAGTAGCTCAGATTACAGGTGCCCGCCACCATGCCTGGCTAATTTTTGTATTTTTAGTACAGACGGGATTTCTCCTTGCTGGCCAGGCTAGTCTCAAAGTCCTGACCTCAGGTGACCTGCCTGCTTTGGCCTCTCAAAATGCTGGGATTACAGGCATGAGCCACCATACCCAGCCAGATTTATTAATAATTTTCTTGGGAAAATAGATATATGAAGTAAAAAGGCACATATAATTGTTTATAGAAATACATGGCTAGGCTGGGCGCAGTGGCTCACACCTGTAATCCCAGCATGTTGGGAGGCCAAGGCGGGCAAATCATCTGAGGTCAGGAGTTCAAGACCAGCCTGGGCAACATGGTGAAACCCTGACTCTACTAAAAATACAAAAATTGCCAGGTGCGGTGGCTCACGCCTGTAATCCCAACACTTTGGGAGGCTGAGGCGGGTGGATCACCAAGTCAGCAATTCAAGACCACATGGTGAAACCCCGTCTCTACTAAAAATACAAAAAAATTAGCTGGGCGTGGTGGCGGGTACCTGTAATCCCAGCTACTTGGGAGGCTGAGGCAGGAGAATCGCTTGAAACCAGAAGGTGGAGGTTGCAGTGAGCTGAGATTGTGCCATTGCACTCTAGCCTGGGCAACAAGAGCAAAACTCCGTCTCAAAAAAAAAAATTTTTTTTAATTAGCTGAGTGTGGTGGCAGGCGCCTGTAATCCCAGCTACTTGGGAGACTGAGGCAGGAGAATTGCTTGAACCCAGGAGGCAGAGATTGCAGTCAGCCGAGATCGTGCAGCTGCACTCAGCCCGGGGTATAGAGCAAGACTCTGCCTCAAAAAAAGAAAAAGAAAGACATGACTAGACTGCATGTGGTGGCTCATTCCTGCAATCCCAGCACTTCGGGAGGCTTAAGGCCAGGAGTTTGAGACCAGTGTGGGCATTATACTGAGACCCTCCGACTGCCCCCTGCACATCCCTACCCCAGTCTCTACAAAAGAAGAAAAAAAAAATTTTTTTTTGAGATGGAGTCTTGCTCTATCGCCCAGGCTGGAGTGCAGTGG
>NW_012098786.1:0-1222 GCF_000951045.1 Mandrillus leucophaeus
ACCGCGCCTGGCTAATTTTGTATTTTTAGTAGAGACGGGGTTTCTGCATGTTGGTCAGGCTGGTCTCGAACTCCTGACCTCAGGTGATCCGCCCGCCTCAGCCTCCCAAAGTGCTGGGATTCCAGGCGTGAGCCACCACACCCGGTCAAGCCTGGCTAATTTCTGTATTTTTAGTAGAGATAGGGCTTCACCATGTCAGCTAGGCTGGTCTCAAACTCCTGACCTCAGGTGATCCACCCGCCTTGGCCTCCCAAAGTGCTGGGATTATAGGCGTGAACCACCACACCCGGCCAAGATGAGCTTTAATAGGAACGAGAGGACCTGATTTAGTGAACAGGTAACACACTAGTCTTAACTTGCTTCCCTTATGTTGCCAGAATGCAGGGTGGGGATCTGAAACAAGATGAGGAATGAGGGAGGGATTGTTCTGATGAGTAACAGTGTTTACTTCAACATGTAGAAAAACAGACTAAGAACAGATGATCTGCTCTAATGAAGGGCCTGGAAGCAAGTGAAGGTGTCTGCTTTGATGGAAAGGCTGATGGCTTTAATGAGCAAGAGAGTGAGCTTGTGTGAGATCAGTCAAAGGGTCTGTTTTAATGAAAATGAGAGGACCTGGTTCAGTGACCAGATAGAGTGGAAGGAGCTGCCTTGAGGTACGAGAGACTTCCAATAGGCAGGTAAAAAGTGGTTATTAGAGTCTGGGCGCAGTGGCCTACGCCTGTAAGCCCAACACTTTGGGAGGCTGAGGTGGGGCGGATCACTTGAGGTCAGGAGTTGGAGACCAGCCTGGGCAGCATGGCGAAACCCCGTCTCCACTGAAAATACAAAAATCAGCCGGATGTCATTGTACACGCATGTAATCCCAGCTACTGAGAAGTGCTTGGACCCGGGAGGTGGAGGTTGCGGTGAGCCAAGATTATACCACTGCACTCCAGCCTGGGCGACAGAGCAAGACTGTCTCAGGCCGGGCGCAGTGGCTCATGCCTGTAATCCCAGCACTTTGGGAGGCTGACGCGGGCAGATCACCTGAGGTCAGGAGTTCGAGACCAGCCTGACCAACGTGGAGAAACCCCGTCTTTACTAAAAATACAAGATTAACTGAGCGTGGTGGCGTGTGCCTGTAATCCCAGCTGCTTGGGAGGCTGAGGCAGGAGAATTGCTTGAACCTGGGAGGCAGAGGTTGCAGTGAGCCAAGATCGCACCACTGCACTCCAGCCTG
>NW_012098787.1:0-1885 GCF_000951045.1 Mandrillus leucophaeus
GGACAGAGCGGTCAGGGGTGATGGCACCAAGCATAGGAGACGTGGTAAAACAAAACCAAACAAAATCAAACAAGGAGATAAACTCGACCCAGTTGCGAAGGGTCTTGAAGGCCACACTAGGTCAATATGTTAATGGTGGAGAGTGTCCAGGTTCTTGGCATCTTGAACAAAGAATTGGACAAAACACACAAAGCAAGGAAGGAATGAAGGGTTTTATTGAAAATGAAAGTACAGAGCCGGCCGCGGTGCCTCATGCCTGTAATCCCAGTAATTTGGGAGGCTGAGGTGGGTGGATCGCCTGAGGTCAGGAGTTTGAGACCAGCCTGGTCAGCATAGTGAAACCCTGTCTCTACTAAAAATACAAAAAATGAGCTGGGAATGGTGGCGGGCACCTGTAATCCCGGCTACTAAGGAGACTGAGGCAGGAGAATCGCTTGAACCCGGGAGGCGGAGGTTGCAGTGAACCGAGATTGCACCACTGCATTCCAGCCTGGGAACAAGAGTGAAGCTCCATCTCAAAAAAAGAAAAAAAAAAGAAAGAAAGAAAGGAAAGAAAGGAAGAAAGGAAAGAAAGGAAAGAAAGGAAGAAAAGAAAGAAGAAAGAAAGAAAGAAAAAGGAAGGAAGAAAAAGGAAGGAAGGAAGGAAGGAAGGAAGGAAGGAAGGAAGGAAGGACGGACGGACACGCCACAGTGTGGGAGCAGGCCCGAGCATAGGTGCTCAAAAGCCCCGTTACATGATTTTTGAGAGTTTAAATACCCCCTAGAGGATTACACTGGGGTATGCCCTATGTAAATGGAGAGTTTGAAGTAAAGTTACAAAGTCATTTACAGCATAGGTTCTGTGGAGAGGATATTTCCTGTCACAACTGAAGTCTGAATTGGGCTTATATTCCCTGCCTCCAGACCCTATTTTCCTGCCTCAATCTGAACTTGCCCTATGTAAATAGGGGCATCTCAAGAACCTCAGTCCATTCCCAGTCGATCCCAGTATCTCACTCCTCCTAAAACCCAGCTCTTCAATCCATATTGCTTCTACTGTAAAAGCATCTTTATGACTCCTCGCTTCCACTCACTCACTTCCTTGGTCTGGTATTTGAGCTTCCCCACCTCATGCGTTGGCCATCCAAAATCTGGGGCATCCACTTCTAGGGCCTGAAAAAGAGGGGAAGAAAGTGCTGCTGAAATTCTGGCTAAAGCCATTGACTAGCAGGAATGGAATTTAGCTGAAGCTTTAAAGAAATGAGTGCAGGGTGGGTTGAGTGGCTCACACCTGTAATCCCAGCACTTTGGGTGGCTGAGGTGGGAAGATCGCTTGAGGCCAGGAGTTCAAGACCAGCCTGGGCAATATAGTGAGAACTCATCTCTACTAAAAATCAAAAAAATTAGCCAGGTGTGATGGTGTACACCTGTAGTCCTGGCTACTGGGGAGGCTGAGGTGGGAGATCACTGGAGTCCAGGAGGTCAAGGTTGCAGTGAGCTGAGATCATGCCATTGCACTCCAGCCTGGGCAACAGAGCAAGACGCTATCTCAAAAAAAAAAAAAAAAAATGGGTGCAAAAGGCAATAAAAAACAAACTGTGACATCTAAGGTGGGCAAGGTATGAAGAGGAGAATTTCTTAGGAGGCACAAGAACTAGAATAATTAAGTTTACCTAGAGTGTTCCCAAAAGTGTGCTATGCAGAACATACCTTTGACAGGATGCTGATAACAGTTACCACTAGAAGGGTTCTATAATCAAATTGGTTTGGCAACTGCCTCAATAATGAAGGTTAAACGGCTTTCTTTATAGCAGGCATCTTAGTTTTTTCATATGCTGGTATGCATTGAGTATTTCTGAGAGAAGAAGGTAGTATACCGTCTTTCCCACATCTCTTTGGCAGGAAC
>NW_012098788.1:0-347 GCF_000951045.1 Mandrillus leucophaeus
TCTCTACTAAAAAACAAAAATTAGCAGGGTGTGGTGGTTCAAGCCTGTAGTCCCAGCTACTTGGGAGGCTGAAGCAGGATAATTGCTGGAACCTCAGAGGCAGAGGTTGCAGTGAGCCAAGATTGCACCACTGCATTCCTGTCTGAGTGACAGAGTAAGACTCCATCTCAAAAAACAACAAAACCTTCCCCCCCAAAAAACAAAAGTGAAGTTCAATGAGCGAATAATGCATGTACTATATGTGCTTAGTAACAATAAAGATGATGATGGTACTAATAATAGTTAATACTTGCAAAGCTCTTACTAAATGCCAGGAACTGTTCTAAGCACTTTACATGTATTATTTT
>NW_012098788.1:3262-4482 GCF_000951045.1 Mandrillus leucophaeus
AAAAGATAGTGTAAAATAAGGGTAAAGTGCTGAATAAAAGGTGAAATTTATGAATAGCAGGAACAGATTTGGTCTTGCACTTTTGTCAATAACAAAATAAACAAAACCAACCAAAGGACACTGCCCAGGTTTAGATTTTTGTCACTGTTACCCTCGGCACAAAACATAATCTTGTGAGGCCCCACTTCCTCACTTGTAAAACTGGGATAATAGTAGCCCCTACACTATGAAGTTGTTATGAGAATTAAATCAGTTAATGTAGGCAAAGTGCTGGTGGTGGTGGTGATGGTGGTGATGATGACGATGGTGATGGTGATGATGATGGTGTTGGTGGTGATGATGGGTGATGGTATGATGATGATGGTGGTGGTGGTGATGGTGATTATGATGGTGATGATAACGATGGTGATGATGATGGTGGTGACAGTGATGGTGGTGATGGTGATGAATGATGGTGATGGTGCTGATGATTATGGTGATGGTGATGGTGATGATGGTGGTGGTGCTGATGATAGTGGTTATGTTGATGATGGTGATGGTATGATGATAGTGGTGGTGACAGTGATGGTAATGATGGTGGTGATGATGATGGTGGTGATGATGGTGATAGTGATGGTGATGATGATGGTGATAGTGATGGTGATGATAGTGATGTTGATGATAGTGATGGTGATGATGATGGTGGTGATAGCGATAGTGATGATTGTAATGATAATGGTAGTGATAGTGATGGTGATGGTGGTGATGATGGTGATGATGGTGATATGATGATGGTGATGGAGATGATGGTGATGGTGATGATGATGGTGGTCATAGTAATGGTGATGGATGATGATGGTGATAGATAACACATGGTGGTAATAATAGTGCTTCCCACTAGGCAGTCTCATTCCAGAGCCTACATTCTTAACCATCTTGCTATATTAACTCTCATAAGCGCTAAGTATAATTATTATGACTAGGAAGAAATGTAGCTGATCCACAGCACATGTAAAAATGACTTTAAGGATGATGGCTGACAGCAAGCTCAACACAAGTCACATAAAGGCTATCTGTAATGAGGTGGTGACAGTATCACAAGAGGAGAAGCCTAAAGACACACAAAGCAGGATAAGAAGAAAATGACTAGGGCTGGATTTGGAGGCTCACGCCTGTAATCCCAGTCC
Source organism: Mandrillus leucophaeus (assembly GCF_000951045.1). NCBI lineage: Eukaryota > Metazoa > Chordata > Mammalia > Primates > Cercopithecidae > Mandrillus > Mandrillus leucophaeus. Next base: position 4,429 of record NW_012098788.1, read on the forward strand.
TTTGGGAGGCTGAGGCAGGTGGATCACCTGAAGTTAGAAGTTTGAGACCAGCCT
>NW_012098788.1:6793-9256 GCF_000951045.1 Mandrillus leucophaeus
ATTTTATTTTTGATACAGAATCTCACTGTATTGCCCCTGCTGGAGTGCAATGACACGATCTCAGCTCACTGCAAACTCTGCCTCCCATATAAAAGCGATTCTCCTCCCTTAGCTTACTGAGCAGCTGGGAGGCGTGTGCTACTACACCTGGCTACTTTTTGTATTTTTAATAGAAATGGGGTTTCACCATTTTGGCCAGTCTTGTCTCAAATTCCTGACCTCAAGTGATCCACCTACCTCGGTCTCCCAAAGTGATGGGAATATAGGCATGAGCCACTGCATCTGCCGGTAATTTTTTGTTCTATATATATATTTTTTTTTTTTGTAGAAATGGGGTCTTTCTGTGCCCTGGAGTCCTGGCATCAAGTGATCCTTCCAACTCAGCTTCCCAAACGACTGGGATTCCAGGCGTGCGGTGCTGTGTCTGGCAGAGTTCTGTATTCAAGAAACCTGTGTAGTTAGGAACCAGTTATTGGCCTACATTCCTGAATCTTTGCTCCTTTTTGTCACTTTTCAAATGGTTAAAGTCTGGCTTCAGCCTCGATCACTCTGTTAAATACTTAAACATGGCAGAAAATGAAAAAAAAAAAAAAGAAAAGAAAAGAAAGAAACGTGGCAGGGAGAAGTGTTCCTGGGTTCCCCAGGGACGAAAGTACCTTCCCATCAGCCCCAGCTCTGGGCCGCGGGTATCCTGCAGTCCCTGGTTTGAACGCAGGGTGCCTTTCAGGACCATTAGAGGTACCACAGAGAGGGTTGAAGTCTCCTGAGGGGATAGTAAGGTTGGAGTGAGGGATGGTGGGGCACATGTGGCAGAAAAACAAAAAACGCGCTGCTAAGAAACATTCCTGGGTCTCCACGGATGGAAGTGCCTTCCCGTGAGGCCCTGTGCTGGTATGTGGAGACCCTGGCATCCCTGGTTCAAACCCAGGGTGCGTCGTGGGAAAGGTAGGGGTACCATAAATCGGAGAGAAGGCCCCTGATTGGAAGATAAGGTTTGAGGGAGGGATGGTGAGGCACCTGTTGGAGGAAAAAAAAAAACTCGCTGCTGAGAAGCGGGACATGGGTCGCCACGGACCAAAATGCCTTCCCATCAGCCCCTGTGCTGAGCCATGTGTACGCTGCAGTCCCTGGTTTGAATGTAGGGTGCATCTCAGGAACACGAGGCATACCCCAAAGCGAGCAGAAGTCCCCTGAGGGGAAGGTAAATAGTGAGCGACGTGAGGTGGTGCACCTGTGGCAGAAAGAAATAATCGCGATGCAAAGAAGCTATCCTAGGTCCCCAGCGGACAGAAGTACCTTCCCATCAGCCCTGGCACTGGGCCCTGGGAACACTGGAGTCCCTGGTTCGAATGCAGGCTGTGTTTTGGACCCGATAGTGGTACCCGAAAGTGGGACGAAGGCCCCTGAGGGGAAGGTAAGGTTTGATGGTGGGGAGGTTAGTTTCCTGTGAAATAAAAAAAAAGCACCACCGAGAAGCGTTCCTTGTCCCTGACAGAAGAAAGTGCCTTCCCGTCAGCACCTGCGATGGGCCCTGGGGACCTTGGCCTTCCCGGTTCGAACCCAGGGTGCGTCTCGGGCCAACTTGGGGTACCCCAAAGCAGGCAGAAAGCACCTGAGGGGATGGTAACTTTTGAGGGAGGGGAGACGAGGCACTGGTGGCACCAAATAAGAAAAAAACAACGCACCACTGGGAAGCGTTCCTGGATCCCACATGGAAAAGAGTGCCTCCTCTTAAGGCCCTGAGCTAGGCCCCAGGGACACTGGCATCCCTGGTTCGAAACCAGGGTGCATCTCGGGCCCACTAGTGGTACACTAAAGTGGACAAAAGACACCTGAGGGGAAGGTAAGATTTGAGGGAGGGGACGTGTGGCACCTGTGTCGGGAAAAAACCAAAATCACACTGGCGAAAATCTTTCCTGGGTCCTCCAGGGAGGAAACTGCCTTCCCGTCAGGCCCTGCACTGGGTCCGAGGGACCTGGCGTCCCTGGTTCCAGACCAGAGTGCGTCTTGGGCCCGGTAGTGGTATGATAAAGAGGGCATAAGGTCCCTGAGGGGAAAGTAAGGTTTGAGGGAGGGGAGTTGGGGCACCTGTGGCAGAAAAGATGAAAAACACACTACCGAGACACATTCCTGTCTTCCTGGGATGAATGTGCCTTCCCATCAGCCCCTGCGCTGCTACCCGGAGACCCTAATGACCCTGGTTCAGACCCTGGGTGTTTCTTGTGCCTACTAGGGGTACCAGAAACCTGGCAGAAGGCCCCTGATTGGAAGGTAAGGTGTGAAGGCAGGGAGATGATCCAACCGAAGGAGAGAAAAGGAAAACGCACCGCTGATAAACGGGGCCTGTGTCCCACGGATAAGAAAATGCCTTACAATCAGCCCCTGCACTGTGCTCCGGGGACTCTGGAGTCCCAGTTTCGAATACAGGGTGTGTCTTGTGTTCGCTAGGGGTACCCCAAAGTG
>NW_012098788.1:11849-15751 GCF_000951045.1 Mandrillus leucophaeus
AGACTAGGGGTACTCCAAAACGGACAGAAAGACCCTGAGGGGAAGGTGAAGTATGAAGGAGGGCATATGGGGCTCCTGGGGCAGGAAAAGAAAAAACATCACTCCAACGAGGAATGTTCCTGGGCTCCCCAGGGATGAAAGTGCCTTCCCATCAGCCACAGCACTGTTCCATGGGCAACCTGGGTTCCCTAGTTCAAACCCAGTATGCCTTTCGGCCCGTTAGGAGTACCACAAAGAGGGTCGGAGGCTCCTGAGGGGATAGTAAGGTTGGAGTGAGGGGAGGTGGGGCATATGTGGCAGATAAAAAACAAAAAACAAAAAAACGTGCCACCAAGAAGCCTTCCTGGGTATTCACGGATGAAAGTGCCTTCCCATGAGTTCCTGCGCTGGTACCTGGAGACCCTGGCATCCCTGGTTTGAACCCAGGGGGCGTCTTGGGCCAGGTAGGGGTACCCCAAATAGGAGAGAAGACCCCTGATTGGAAGATAAGGTTTGAGGGAGGGATGATGGGACACCTGTTGGAGAAAAGAAACAAACAAACGCGCCACTGTGAAGTGGGGCATATATCGCCACGGACCAAAATGCCTTCCCTTCAGCCCCTGCGCTGGGCCACAAGGACCCTATGGTCTCTGATTCGAATGTAGAGTGCATCTTGGGAACACAAAGGGTACTCCAAAGTGAGCAGAAGTCCCTCAGGGGTAATATTTACATTATTTACTCAGAAGGTAAATAATGAGGGAGGTGAAGTGGTGCACCTGTAGCACAAAAAATAAATTGCGACCTCAAGAAGCTATCCTGGATCCCCCACAGATGAAAGTTCCTTCCCACCAGCCCCAGCAATGGGCCCCGGGAACACTGGAGTCCCTGGTTTGAACACACGCTGCATTTCGGACCCACTAGCGGTATCCAAAAGAGGGACGAAGGCCCCTGAGGCGAAGGTAAGGTTTGAGGGCAGGTAGGTGGGTTACCTGTGGAAATATAAAAAAAGAAAGCATCTCCAAGAAGCGTTCCATGTCCCCCACGAAAGAAAGTGGCTTCCCATCAGCACCTGCGGTGGGCCCAGGGACCGTGGCCTTCCCGATTCGAACCCAGGGTGCGTCTTGGGCCAACTTGGGGTACTCCAAAGCAGGCAGAAGGCACCTAAGGGGATGGTAACCTTCCAGAGAGGGGAGACATGGCACTGGCTGTCACCCAATAAGAAATAAACCACCCACCACTGAGAAGCATTCCTAGGTCCCACAGGGAAAACCGTGCCTTCCCATAAGGCCCTGCGTTAGGCCCCAGGGATGCTGGTGTCCGTGGTTCGAACCCAGGGTGCGTCTCGGGCCCACTAGTGGTACCTCAAAGCGGACAGAATTTCCCTGAGGTCAAGGTAAAGTTTGAGGGAGGGGATGTGGGGCACCTGTGTCAGAAATTACCAAAAACACACTGGTGAGAAGCATTCCTTGGTCTCCCAGGGATGAATCTGCCTTCCCATCAGCCCCTGTACTGGGTCCCAGGGACCTGGCATCCCTGTTTTCAGACCAGTGTGCATCTTGGGTCTGGTAGTGGTATGACAAAGAAAGCATAACGCTCCTGAGGGGGAAGTAAGGTTTGAGGGAGTGTAGTTGGGGCACCTGTGACAGGAAAGATAAAAAAGGCACTACCAAGAAGCATTCCTGGGTCATCCCCGGATGAACGTGACTTCCCATCAGCCCCTGCGCTGCTACCCAGAGACCCGTATGTCCCTCGTTCGGACCTGGGTGATTCTGGTGCCCACTAGGGGTACCACAAACCTGGCAGAAGGCCCCTGAGTGGAAGGTTAGGTGCAGGAAGAAGAGGCAACTGAGGGAGAGGAAAAAAAGGCACCTCTGAGAAGCGGGGCCAGTTCCCCCCACGTATGAAAGTGCCTTAAATCAGCCCAGGCGCTGTGCCCCGGGGACTCTGGCTTCCCTGGTTCCAATACAGGGTGCATCTTGGGTTTGCTACGGGTACCCCAAAGCCGGTAAAAGGCCTCTGAGGGAAAGGTAAACTGTGAGAGAGTGGAGGTGGGGCACCAATGACAGAAAAAAAAAGAAAGAAAATCGCACCACTGAGAAGCGTTCCTGGGTCCACCACAGACGAAATTGCCTTCCCATCAGTATGTGCGCTGGGCCCCGGGGACCACGGCTTCTATGGTTCAAAACCAGGGTGTGTCTCGGGCCCACTAGGAGTACTCCAAAATGGACAGAAAGACACTGAGGGGAAGGTGAGTTTAGAAGGAGGGCATATGGGACTCCTGTGGCAGAAAAAGAAAAAAAAAGTGCCAGTGAGAAGTGGTCCTGTGCTCATCAGGAACGAGAGTGCCTTCCCGTCAGCCACAGTGCTGGGCTGTGGGCACCCTGGGGTCCCTGTATCAAACCCACGGTGCCTTTCAGGCCCGTTATGGGTACCACAAAAAGGACCGGAGGCTCCTGAGGGGATAGTAAGGTTGGAGTGTCGGCAGGTGGGGCACATGTAGCAGAAAAAAAAAATCGTGCCTCCAACAAGCATTCCTGGGTCTCCACGGACAAAAGTGCCTTCCCATGGGCCTCTGCGCTGGTACCTGGAGACACTGGCTTCCTTGGTTCAAACCAAGCGTGTGTCTCGGGCTGGGTAGCAGTACCAGGAATTAGAGAGAAGACCCCTGACTGGAAGATAAGGTTTGAGGGAGGGATGGTGAGGCACTTGTTGGAGAAAAAAAAAAGGTGCTGCAGAGAAGGGGGCATGGGTTGCACAGACAAAAATGACTTCCCATCAGCCCCTGCTCTGGACCACAGGGACCCTGCAGTCCCCGGTTTGAATGTAGGGTGCATCTCAGGAATGCTAAGGGTACCCCAAAGCCAGGAGAACTCCCCTGAGAGGAAGGTAAATAATGAGGAAGGTGAGGTGGCGCACCTGTGGCAGAAAAACATAATCACAATGCCGAGAAGCTATCCTGGGTCCCACCCAGGGAAAGTACCTTCCCATCAGCCCCAGCACTGGGCCCTGGGAACACTGGATTCCTTGGTTCGATCGCAGGCTGCATTTTGGACCCGCTAGTGGTAGCCGAAAGTGGGATGAAGACCCCTGAGGGGAAGGTAAGATTTGAGGGTGGGTAAGCGGGTTACTTGTCGAATAATAAAAACAGAAAGCACAACCAAGAAGATTTCTTTGTCACCCACGGAGAACATGCCTTCCCGTCAGGGCCTGTGGTAGGGCCTGGGAACTGTGCATTTCCCAATTCAAACCCAGGGTGCGTCTCTGGCCAACTTGGGGTACCCCACAGCAGGCAGAAGGCACCCGAGGAGATGGTAACATTCGCAAGATGGGTGCCGGGGCACTTGTGGCACCAAATATGAAAAAAACAACGCACCACTGTGAAGTGTTCCTGGGTCCCACACGGAAAACAGTGTGTTCCCAGAAGGCCCTGTGCCAGGCCCCAGGGATCCTGGCTTCCCTGGTTCATAAGCAGCGTGCATCTAGGGCCCACTAGTGGTACCCAAAAGCAGACAGAAGACCACTGAAGGGAAGGTAACTTTTGAGGGAGGGGATGTGCGGCACCTGTGTTGGAAAATACCAAAAACACACTGGTGACAAGCCTTCCTGGGTCCCCCAGAGACGAAACTGTCTTCCCATCAGCCCATGCACTGGGTCCCAGGGACATGGCCTCCCTGTTTCCAGACTACAGTGCATCTCGGGACCCATAGTGGTGTGACATAGAGGGCATAAGGCCCCTGAGGGGAAAGTGAAGTTTGAGGGAGGGAAGTTGGGGCACCTGTGGCAGAAAAGATAAAAAACGCACTACCCGGAAGCGTTCCTGGGTCATGTCCGGACGAATGTGCCTTCCCATCAGCCCATGCGCTGCTATCCGTAGTCACATATGTCCCTGTTTCGGACCCTGGGTGTTTCTCGTGCACACTAAG
>NW_012098788.1:16577-18619 GCF_000951045.1 Mandrillus leucophaeus
CGCACCACTGAGAAGCGTTCCTGTGTCCCACATGTAAAACAGTGCCTTCCCAAAAGGACCTGCACTAGGCTGGAGGGACCCTGGAGTCCCTGATTTGAATCCAGGGTGCATCTCATGCCCACTAGTGGTACCCCAAAGCGGACAGAAAACCCCTGAGGGGAAGGAAAGGTTTGAGGAAGGGAATGTGGGGCAACTGTGTCAGAAAAAACCAAAAACAGTGGCAAGAAGCATTACTGCGTTCCCCAGGGAGGAAACTGCCTTCCCCTCAGCCCCTGTGCTGGGTCCCAGGGACTTGGCATTCCTGTTTCCAGACCAAGGTGCGTCTCGGTCCCGGTACTGGTATGACAAAGAGGGCATAAATCCCCTGAGGGAACAGTAAGAGGGCATAAATCCCCTGAGGGAACAGTAAAGCTTGAGGGAGGGGAGTTGGGGCACGTGCGGCAGAGATGATTAAAAAACGCACTACTGAGAAGCGTTCCTGTGTCAACCCCAGACAAATGTGCCTCCCCATCAGCCCCTGTGCTGCTCCCCAAAGACCCTTATGTCCCTGGTGCAGACCCTGAGTGTTTCTTGTGCCCATCAGTGGAACCAAAAACCTGGCAGAAGACCCCTGAGTGGAAGATAAGTTGTGAGGGCATGGAGAAGAGGCAACTGAGGGAAAAAAAAGCGCCACTGAGAAGTGGGGCCTGCATCCCCCACGTATAAAAGTGCCTTACAATCAGTCCCTGTGCTGTGCCCCGGGGACCCTGGCGTCCCTGGTTCGAATATAGGGTGTGTCTTGCACTAACTAGGGTACCTAAAGTTTGCAAAAGGCCCCTGAGGGAAAGTCAAACTGTGAGGGAGGGGAGGTGGAGCACCGGTGGCAGAAAAAAATGAAAGAAAATTGCGCCACTGAGAAGCGTCCCTGGGTTCACCATGGACGAAAGTGCCTTCCCATCAGTCTGTTTGCTGGGCCCTGTGGACCCTGACGTCCATGCTTTGAAACCATGGTGCGTGTCAGGCAGACTAGGGGTACTCCAAAACGGACAGAAAGACCCTGAGGGGAAGGTGAAGTATGAAGGAGGGCATATGGGGCTCCTGGGGCAGGAAAAGAAAAAACATCACTCCAACGAGGAATGTTCCTGGGTTCCCCAGGGATGAAAGTGCCTTCCCATCAGCCACAGCACTGTTCCATGGGCAACCTGGGTTCCCTGGTTCAAACCCAGTATGCCTTTCGGCCCGTTAGGAGTACCACAAAGAGGGTCGGAGGCTCCTGAGGGGATAGTAAGGTTGGAGTGAGGGGAGGTGGGGCATATGTGGCAGATAAAAAACAAAAAACAAAAAAACGTGCCACCAAGAAGCCTTCCTGGGTATTCACGGATGAAAGTGCCTTCCCATGAGTTCCTGCGCTGGTACCTGGAGACCCTGGCATCCCTGGTTTGAACCCAGGGGGCGTCTTGGGCCAGGTAGGGGTACCCCAAATAGGAGAGAAGACCCCTGATTGGAAGATAAGGTTTGAGGGAGGGATGATGGGACACCTGTTGGAGAAAAGAAACAAACAAACGCGCCACTGTGAAGTGGGGCATATATCGCCACGGACCAAAATGCCTTCCCTTCAGCCCCTGCGCTGGGCCACAAGGACCCTATGGTCTCTGATTCGAATGTAGAGTGCATCTTGGGAACACAAAGGGTACTCCAAAGTGAGCAGAAGTCCCTCAGGGGTAATATTTACATTATTTACTCAGAAGGTAAATAATGAGGGAGGTGAAGTGGTGCACCTGTAGCACAAAAAATAAATTGCGACCTCAAGAAGCTATTCTGGATCCCCCATAGATGAAAGTTCCTTCCCACCAGCCCCAGCAATGGGCCCCGGGAACACTGGAGTCCCTGGTTTGAACACACACTGCATTTCGGACCCACTAGCGGTATCCAAAAGAGGGACGAAGGCCCCTGAGGCGAAGGTAAGGTTTGAGGGCAGGTAGGTGGGTTACCTGTGGAAATATAAAAAAAGAAAGCATCTCCAAGAAGCGTTCCATGTCCCCCACGAAAGAAAGTGGCTTCCC
>NW_012098788.1:20049-21097 GCF_000951045.1 Mandrillus leucophaeus
GCATCTCGGGCCACTAAGGATACTCCAAAATGGACAGAATGACCCTGAGGGGAATGTAAGGCTAGAAGGAGTGCATATGGGGCTCCTGTGGCAGAACAAAAAAAAAAGAAAAGAAAAGAAAAGAAAAAAACACGCCAGGGAGAAGCGTTCCTGGTCTCCCCAGGGATGAAAGTACCTTCCCATCAGCCCCAGCGCTGGTTGGTGGGTACACTGGTTCGAACCCAGGGTGCTTTTCAGGCCTGTTAGGGGTACCACAATGATGGCCAGAGGCTCCTGAGTGGATAGTAAGGTTGGAATGAGGGGAGGTGGGGCACATGTGGCAGAAAACAAAAAACAAAACAAAAAAACCGCACCGCTAAGAAGCGTTCCTGGGTCTCCATGGACGAAAGTGCCTTCCCATGAGCGCCTGCACTGGTACCTGGAGACCCTGGCATCCCTGGTTCGAACCCAGGGTGCGACTCGGGCCAGGTAGGAGTACCACAAATCAGAAGAAGGTCCCTGATTGGAAGACAAGGTTTGAGGGAGATATCGTGAGGCAACTGTTGGAGAAAAAAAAAACCACGCTGCCGAGAAGTGGGGCATGTGTCGCCACAGACCAAAGTGCCTTCCCATCAGCCCCTGTGCTGGGCCACAGGGACACTGTGGTCCCTGTTTCGAATGTAGGGTGCATCTCGGGAACGTGAAGGGTACCCCAAAGCAAGCAGAAGTCCCCTGAGGGGAAGGTAAATAGAGAGGGAGGTGAGGTGGTGCACCTGTGGCAGAAAAGAGTAATCATGATCCCAAGAAGCTACCCTGGGTCCCCAACGGAATAAAGTTCCTTCCCATCAGCCATGGAGCTGGGCTCCGGAAACACTGGAGTCCTTGGTTCGAATGGAGGCAGCGTTTCAGACACATTCATGGTACCCGAAAGCGGGACGAAGGACCCCGAGGGGAAGGTAAGGTTTGAGGTGGGGGAGGTGTGTTACCTGTGGAATAATAAAAAAACAAAGCGCCGCCGAGAAGTGTTCCTTGTCCCCCACGAATGACAGTGCCTTAACATCAGTGCCTG
>NW_012098788.1:25972-27699 GCF_000951045.1 Mandrillus leucophaeus
AAAAAAAAATGCACCACTGAGAAGCGGTGCCTGGGTCCTCCACGTATGAAAGTGCCTTACAATCAGCCTCTGCTCTGTGCCTCGGGGACTCTGGTGTGCCTGGTTCTAATACAGGGTACATCTTGGGTTCACTAGGGGTACCCCAAAGTGTGCAAAAGGCCTCTGAGGGAAAGGTAAACTGTGAGGGAGGGGAGGTGGGGCACTGGTGGCAGATAAAAAGGAAAGAAAATTGCGCAACTGAGGAGGGTCCCTGGGTCCACCGCGGTAGAAAGTGTCTTCCCATCAGTCGGTGCGCTAGGCCCCAGGGACCATGGCATCCATGGTTCAAAACCTGGGTGCATCTCGGGCCCACAAGGGGTGCCCCAAAGTGGACAGAATAGCCCTGAGGGGAAGAGAAATTTTGAGGGAGGGGATGTCGGGCACCCGTGTTGGAAAAAAACAAAAACACACTGGCGAGAAGCGTTCCTGAGTCCCCCAGGGACAAAACTGCCTTCCCGTCAGCCCCTGCACTGGGTCTCAGGGACCTGGTGTCCCTGTTTCGAGACCAGGGTGCATCTCAGGCCTGGTAGTGGTACGAAAAAGAGGGCATAACACCCCTGAGAGGAAAGTAAGGTTTGAGAGAGGGGTTTTGGAGCATCTGTGGCAGAAAGGGTAAAAAATGTACTACGGAGAAGCATTCCTGGGTCATCCTTGGACGCATGTGACTTCCTATCAGCCCCTGCCCTGCCACCCAGAGACCCTTATGTCTCTGGTTCAGACCCTGGGTGTTTCTCGTGTCCACTAGGGGTACAACAAACCTGGCAGAAGGCCCCTGAGTGGAAGGTAAGGTGTGGGGAGAAGAGGCAACTGAGGGAGGGAAAAAAATGCGCCACTGAGAAGTGGGGCCTGTGTCCCCCACGTATGAAAGTGCCTTAAAATCAGCCCCTGCACTGTGCCCCGGGGACTCTAGCATCCCTGATTCGATTACAGGGTGTGTCTTGGGTTTGCTAGGGGTACCACAAAGTGGGCAAAAGGCCTCTGAGGGAAATTTAAACTGGTAGGGAGGGGAGGTGGGGCTCCAGTAGCAGAAAAAAAAAGAAAGAAAATCGGGCCACTGAGAAGCGTTCCTTGGTCCACCACAGAAGAAAGTGGCTTCACATCAGTCCATGTGCTGTGCTCCGGGGACCCTGGCTTCCATAGTTCGAAAGCACGGTGCATCTCAGGCCCACTAGAGGTACTAAAAAGGACAGAAAGACCCTGAGGGGAAGAATAGGTTTGAAGGAGGGCATATAGGGCTCCTGTGCAGAAAAACAGAAAAAAAAAACGTGCCAGCCAGAAGCGTTCTTGGGCTCCGCAGGGACGAAAGTGCTTTCCCATCAGAACCAGTGCTGGGCCGCGGGTACCCTGGGGTCCCTGCTTCGAACACAGGGTGCCTTTTGGGCCCGTTACGGGTGCCACAAAGAGGGTCAGAGGCTCCTGAGGGGATAGTAAGGTTGGAGTGAGTGGAGGTGCCGCACATGTGGCAAAAAAAAGAAACACGTGGCCAAGAAGTGTTCCTGGGTCTGGACAGAAGATAGTGCCTTCCCATGAGCCCCTGCGCTGGTAATGGGAGACCCTGGTGTGGCTGGTTCTAACCCAGGGTGTCTCTAGGACCAGGTAGCGGTAAAAGAAATCAGAGAGAAGGCCCCTGATTGGAAGATAAGGTTTGAGGGAGGGATGATGAGGCACCTGTTGGAGAAAAAAAAAAA
>NW_012098788.1:27999-32442 GCF_000951045.1 Mandrillus leucophaeus
AGGGCCCTGCGCTAGGACTCAGGGACCCTGGTGTCCCTACTTCAAACCCAGGGTGCGTCTCAGTCCCACTAGTGTTACCCCAAAGCAGACAGAAGACCCTTGAGGGGAAGGTAAGTTTTCAGGGAGAGAATGTGGGACACCAGTGTCAGAAAAGAACCAAAAACACCCCAGCAAGCAGCATTCCTGGGTCCCCCATGGACAAAACTACCTTCCCACGAGCCCCTGCACTGGTAACTGGAGAGTCTGGCATACCTGCTTTTAAGTCAGGGTGTGTCTCTGTCCAGATAGGGGTGCCACAAATCGGAGAGAAGACCCCTGCTTGGAAGATAAGGTTTGAGGGAGGTATGGTGAGGCGCCAGTTTGAGAAAGAAAAATTGCGACCTCGAGAATAGGGGCATGGGTCGCCATGGACCAAAATGCTTTCCCATCAGCCCCTGCACTCAGCCACGGTGACCCTACGGACTCAAGCTCAGATGGAGGGTGAATCACCAGAACGCAAAGGGTACCCTCTAGCCAACAGGATTCCCCTGAGGGGAAGGTAAATAGTGAGGGAGGTGAGGTGGTGCACCAGTGGTAGAGAAAAATAATCGCAACCCCGAGTAGCTATCCTGGGTCCCCCACGGACGAAAGTGCCTTCCCATCCGCCCCGGCGCTGGGCCCCGGGAACACTGGAGACCCTAGTTTGAATGCAGGGAGCATTTGGGACATACTGTTGGTACCCAAAAGACGGACAAAGGCCCCTAAAGGGAAAGTCAGGTTGAGGGCGGGGTGGTGGGTTACCTGTGGAATAATAATAATTTAAAAAGCTCCGCTGAAAAGAGTATTTTCCCCACGGAAGGAAGTGCCTTCTGGTCAGCTCCTCTGGTGGGCCCCTGGGACCGGGGTCTTCCCAGTTTGAACCCAGGGTGCATCTCGGGCAGACTTGAGTTACCCCAAAGCAGGCACAAGACACCAGAGGGGATCGTAACATTTGAGAAAGCGGAGCCGGGGCAGTGGTGGCACCAAATAAGAGAAAAACAACATACCGCTGAAAAGGGTTCCTGGGTCCTACACGGAAAACTTTACCTTCCCATAACGCCCTGCGCTAGAACCCAGGGACCCTGGTGTAACTGGTTCAAACCCAAGGTGCATCTCAGGCCCACTAGTAGTATCCCAATGAGGACAGAAAACCCTGAGGAGAAGGTAAGGTTTGAGGGCCGGGATGTGGTTCAGCTGTGTGGGAAAATAACCAAAAACACACTGACGAGAAGTGTTCCTGCGTCCCCCAGGGAAGAAACTGCCTTGCCATCAGCCCCTGTGCTGGGTCTGTCTCTTATACACATCTAGATGTGTATAAGAGACAGGGAAAAGGCCCCTGAGGGGAAAGTAAGGTTTGAGGGCGGGGAGGTGGGTTACCTGTGGAATAAAAAAAGAAAAACGTGCCAACGAGAAGTGTTCCTTGATACCCACGGAAGTTAGTGCTTCTGTCAGCGCCTGCTGTGGGCCCCAGGTACCGTGGCCTTCCCGGTTCAAACTCAGGGTGTGTCTTGGGCTGACTTGGGGTACCCCAAAGCAAGCAAAAGGCTGCTGAGGGTATGATAACTTTCAAGAGAGGGGAGCTGGGGAACTAGTGGCACCAAAAAAGAAAAATACAATGCACCACTGAGAAGCGTTCCTGGGTCCTGCATGGAAAACAATGCCATCCCAGAAGGCTATGTGCTCGGCCCCAGGGACCCTGGCGTCCCTGTTTCCAGCAGGTGGCATCTCAGTCCTGGTACTGGTACAACAAAGAGGACATAAGGCCTCAGATAGGATAGTAAGGTTTGAGTGAGGGGAGTTTGGGTACCTTTGACAGAAAAGGTAAAAATTGCACTACCGAGAAGAGTTCCTGGGTCATCCCCTGACGAATGTGTCTTCCCATCAGCCCCTGCGCTGCTACCCGGTGACCCTTATGTCTCTGGTTCGGATCCTGGTGGTTTCTCTTGCCCACTCAGTGTACCACAACCCCGACAGAAGGTCCCTGAATGGAAGGTAAGATGCAGGGAGACGAGGCAACTGAGGGAGAGAGAAAAAAACGCCACTGTGAAGCACAGCCTGTGTTCCCCACATATGAAAGTGTCTTACAATCAGCCCCTGCGCTGTGTCCCGGGGAATTCTGGCATCCCTGGTTCGATTATAGGGTGTGTCTTGGGTTCACAAGGAGTACACCACCATGGGCAAAAGGTCCCTGAGGGAAAGGTAAACTGTCAGGGAGGGGAGGTGGGGCACCAGTGGCAGAAAAACAAGAATGAAAATCGCACAATTGAGAAGGGTTCCTGAGTCCACCACAGGCAAAGTGCCTTCTCATCAGTCCGTGGGCCACTCCATGGGGACCCTGGCGTCCATGATTCAAAATCAGGGTGCTTCACGGGCCCACTAGGGGTACTCCAAAACGGACAGAAAGACCCTGAAGGGAAGGTGAGTTTAGGAGGGCATATGGGGCTCCTGTGGCAGGAAAAAAAAAAAAAAAACGTACAGGAGAGGAGCGTTCCTGAGCTCCCCAGGGGCGCAAGTGCCTTCACATCAGCCCCATTGCTGGGCAGTGGGTACCCCAGGGTCCCTTGTTTGTACCCAGGGTGCCTTTCAGGTCCTTTAGGAGTACCACAAAGTGTGCTGGAGGTCCCTGAGGGAATAGTAAGGCTGCAGTGAGGGGAGTTGGGCACATGTTGCGGAAAAAAAACAAAAAAAAAACCACTGTCGGGAAGTATTCTTGGGTTTCCACAGTTGAATGTGCCTTCCCGTGAGTCCCTGCGCTGGTACCTGGAGAGCCTGCCATACCTGGTTCGAATCCAGGGTGCATCTCGGTCCAGATAGGGGTACCACAAATCAGAGAGAAGACCCCTGCTTGGAAGATAAGGTTTGAATGTGGTATGGTGAGGCACCAGTTGGAGAAAAAAAAATCACAACCTCGAGAACAGGGGCATGGGTCACCACGGACCAAAATGTCTTCCCATCAGCCCCTGTGCTGGGCCTCAGTGACCCTGCGGACCCGGGTTCAAATGTAGGGTGAATCACAGGAACGCGAAGGGTACCACAAAGCGAGCAGAAGTGGCAAGTGTGTCTCAGGCCGACTTGGGGTACCCCAAAGCAGGCACAAGGCACCATAGGGGATCGGAACTTTTGAGCATGGGGAGCCGGGGCAGTGGTGGCACCAAATAAGAAAAAAACAACGCACCGCTGAGAAGCGTTCCTGGGTCCTACACGGAAAACATTACCTTCCCATAAGGCCCTGTGCTAGACCCCAGGGACCCTCACGTAAGTGCTTCAAACCCAGGGTCTCTGACAAACTAGTGGTACCCCAAAGTGGACAGAAGAACCCTGAGGGGAAGGTAAGGTTTGAGGGAGGGGATGTGTGTCAGCTGCATGGGGAAAAAACCAAAAACACACTGGCGAGAAGCGTTCCTGCATCCCCCAGGGAAGAAACTGCCTTCCCATCAGCCACTGTGCTTGGTCCCAAGGACCTGGCTTCCCTGTTTCCAGACCAGGGTGCATCTTGGGCCCGGTAGTGGTAAAACAAAGAGGATATTAGGACCCCGAGGGGAAATTAAGGTTTGAGGGAGGAAAGTTGGGGCACCTGTGGCAGAAAAGATAAAAAACGAACTACCAAGAAGCGTTCCTGGGTCATCCCTGGAAGAATGTGTCTTCCCATCAACCCGTGCACTACCTGTTGACCCTTATGTCCCTGGTTCAGATTCTGGTTGTTTCTCATGCACACTAGGTGTACCACAACCCTGGCAGAAGGCCCCTGAGTGGAAGGTAAGGTGCCAGGAGATGAGGCAACTGAGAGAAAGGAAAAAAAAATGCTCCACTGAGATATGGGGCCTGCGTCCCACATGTGAAAGTGCCTTAAATAAGCCCCTATGCTGTGAACCGGGGACTTTGGCATCCCTGGCTCCAATACAGGGTGCATCTTGGGTTCGTTAGGGGTACCCCAAAGTGAGCAAAAGGCCCCTGAGGGAAAGGTAAACTGTCAGGGAGGGGAGTTGAGGCACTGGTGGAAGAAAAAAAAGAAAGAAAATTCCGCAACTGAGAAGCGTTCCTGAGTCCACCGCAGGTGAAAGTGCCTTATCATCAGTCCGTGGGTCATTCCCCGGGGACCCTGGCATCCATGGTTCAAAATCAGGGTGTGTTACGGGCCCTAGAAATGTACTCCAAAACGGACAGAGTCCCAGAGGGGAAGCTGAGTTTAGGAGGGCATATGGGGCTCTTGTGGCAGAAAAAGAAAAATAAAATTTGCAGACGGGAAGTGTCCCTGAGCTCCCCAGGGATGAAAGTGCCTTCTGATCAGCCCCATTGCTGGGCAGAGGGAAGCCCAGGGTCCGTGGTTCAAACTTAGGGTGCCTTTCAGGCCCGTTAAGGGTACCACAAAGTGAGCTGGAGGCTCCTGAGGGGAGCCTCCGTCCGTTTTTTTATTCTGCAACATGT
>NW_012098788.1:33477-35173 GCF_000951045.1 Mandrillus leucophaeus
CCCAATGAGGACAGAAAACCCTGAGGAGAAGGTAAGGTTTGAGGGCCGGGATGTGGTTCAGCTGTGTGGGAAAATAACCAAAAACACACTGACGAGAAGTGTTCCTGCGTCCCCCAGGGAAGAAACTGCCTTGCCATCAGCCCCTGTGCTGGGTCCCAGGGACCTGGCATCCCTGTTTCCAAACCAGGGTGTGTCTTGGGCCCGACAGTGGTACAAAAAAGAGGGTATAAGGCCCCTGAGGGGAAAGTCAGGTTTGAGGGGAGGGGAGTTGGGACATTGTGGCAGAAAAGATAAGAAAGGCAGTACCGAGAAGTGTTCATGCGTCATCCCCAGATGAATGTGCCTTCCCATCAGCCCTTGCACTGCTACCCAGTGACCATTATGTCCCTGGTTCGGATCCTGTATGTTTCTCGTGCCTACTAGATGTACTGCAACCCTGGCAGAAGGCCCTTGCATGGAAGGTAAGGTGCAGGGTGAAGAGGTAACTGAGAGAGAGAGAGAAAAATGCACCACTGAAAAGGGTGAATTGTATCCCCCACATAGGAAAGTGCTTTATATCAGGCCCTATGCTGTGAACCGGGGACTCTGGCATCCCTGGCTCCAATACAGGGTGCATCTTGGGTTCACTAGGGGAACCCCAAAGTGGGCAAAAGTCACCTGAGGAAAAGGTAAACAGTGAGGGAGGAGAGGTGGGCCACCAGTGGCAGAAAGAAAACTGTGCCACAGAGAAGCGTTCTTTGGTACACCACGGATGAAAGTGCCTTCCAATCAGTCTGCGTGCTGGGCCCTGGGAAGCCTGGTCCATGGTTCGAAAGCAGGGTGCATATTGGGCCCACTAGGAACCTCAGAAAGACCCTGAGGGGAGGGTGTGGTTAGAAGGAAGACATATTGGGGCTCCTGTGGCAGACAAAGAAGGAAAAACATGCCAGCGAGCAGCATTTCTGTGCTCCCCAGGTAAAAAAGTACCTTCCCATCAGCCCCAGTGCTGGACCACGGATACACAGGGATGCCTGGGTTGATCTTAGGGTGTCTTTCAGGCCTGTTAGGTGTACCACAAAGAGGGCAGGAGGCTCCTGGGGGGATAGTAAGGTTGGAGTGTGGGGAAGTGGGGCACATGAGGAAGAAAAAAACGAGCCACCAAGAAGCGTTCTTGGGTCTCCACGTATGGAAGTGCCTTCCATGAGCCCCTGCACTGGTACCTGGAGACGCTGGCATCCCTGGTGGGTTCGAACCCAGTGTGAGTCTGGGACCAGGTGCAGCTACCACAAATTGGAGAGAAAGCTCCTGATTGGAAGATAAGGTTTGAGGGAGGGACGGTGAGACACCTGTTGGAGAAAAAAAACCACAAAAAACACAAAGCTGAGAAGTGGGGCATGGGTCACCATGGACCAAAATGCCTTCCTGTCAGCCCCTGCGCTGGGCCACGGGTACCTTGCAGTCCCTGGTTTGAATGAAGGTGGCCTCTCGTGAACACGATGCATACCCTAAAGCTAGCAGAAGTCCCCTGAGGGGAAGGTAAATAGTGAGGGAGGTGAGGTGGTGCACCAGTGGCAGAGAAAAATAATCGAGAGGCTGAGAACCTATTCTGGGTCATACTTGGACGAAAGTGCCTTCCCATCAGACCTGGCCCTCTGCCCTGGGAACACTGGAATCACTGGTTCGAACGCAGGCTGCGTTTCCGACCCACTAGTGGTAC
>NW_012098788.1:36483-50639 GCF_000951045.1 Mandrillus leucophaeus
CTGGTACCTGGAGAGCCTGCCATACCTGGTTCGAATCCAGGGTGCATCTCGGTCCAGATAGGGGTACCACAAATCAGAGAGAAGACCCCTGCTTGGAAGATAAGGTTTGAATGTGGTATGGTGAGGCACCAGTTGGAGAAAAAAAAATCACAACCTCGAGAACAGGGGCATGGGTCACCACGGACCAAAATGTCTTCCCATCAGCCCCTGTGCTGGGCCTCAGTGACCCTGCGGACCCCGGTTCAAATGTAGGGTGAATCACAGGAACGCGAAGGGTACCACAAGCGAGCAGAAGTGGCAAGTGCGTCTCAGGCCGACTTGGGGTACCCCAAAGCAGGCACAAGGCACCATAGGGGATCGGAACTTTTGAGCATGGGGAGCCGGGGCAGTGGTGGCACCAAATAAGAAAAAACAACGCACCGCTGAGAAGCGTTCCTGGGTCCTACACGGAAAACATTACCTTCCCATAAGGCCCTGTGCTAGACCCCAGGGACCCTCACGTAAGTGCTTCAAACCCAGGGTCTCTGACAAACTAGTGGTACCCCAAAGTGGACAGAAGAACCCTGAGGGGAAGGTAAGGTTTGAGGGAGGGGATGTGTGTCAGCTGCATGGGGAAAAAACCAAAAACACACTGGCGAGAAGCGTTCCTGCATCCCCCAGGGAAGAAACTGCCTTCCCATCAGCCACTGTGCTTGGTCCCAAGGACCTGGCTTCCCTGTTTCCAGACCAGGGTGCATCTTGGGCCCGGTAGTGGTAAAACAAAGAGGATATTAGGACCCCGAGGGGAAATTAAGGTTTGAGGGAGGAAAGTTGGGGCACCTGTGGCAGAAAAGATAAAAAACGAACTACCAAGAAGCGTTCCTGGGTCATCCCTGGAAGAATGTGTCTTCCCATCAACCCGTGCACTACCTGTTGACCCTTATGTCCCTGGTTCAGATTCTGGTTGTTTCTCATGCACACTAGGTGTACCACAACCCTGGCAGAAGGCCCCTGAGTGGAAGGTAAGGTGCCAGGAGATGAGGCAACTGAGAGAAAGGAAAAAAAAATGCTCCACTGAGATATGGGGCCTGCGTCCCACATGTGAAAGTGCCTTAAATAAGCCCCTATGCTGTGAACCGGGGACTTTGGCATCCCTGGCTCCAATACAGGGTGCATCTTGGGTTCGTTAGGGGTACCCCAAAGTGAGCAAAAGGCCCCTGAGGGAAAGGTAAACTGTCAGGGAGGGGAGTTGAGGCACTGGTGGAAGAAAAAAAAGAAAGAAAATTCCGCAACTGAGAAGCGTTCCTGAGTCCACCGCAGGTGAAAGTGCCTTATCATCAGTCCGTGGGTCATTCATTCCCCGGGGACCCTGGCATCCATGGTTCAAAATCAGGGTGTGTTACGGGCCCTAGAGGTGTACTCCAAAACGGACAGAGTCCCAGAGGGGAAGCTGAGTTTAGGAGGGCATATGCGGCTCTTGTGGCAGAAAAAGAAAAATAAAACTTGCAGACGGGAAGTGTCCCTGAGCTCCCCAGGGATGAAAGTGCCTTCTGATCAACCCCATCGCTGGGCAGAGGGAAGCCCAGGGTCCGTGGTTCAAACTTAGGGTGCCTTTCAGGCCCGTTAAGGGTACCACAAAGTGAGCTGGAGGCTCCTGAGGGGAGCCTCCGTCCGTTTTTTTATTCTGCAACATGTACCAACTACCCTCTCTCCAAAGAGGGTTGGAGCGAGGGTAGTAAAGTTAGAGCGAGGGTAGTTGGGCACATGTTGCAGAATTAAAAAAACATGCTGCCAAGAAGTGTTCCTGGGTTTCCACAGTCGAATGTGCCTTCCCGTGAGTCCCTGCACTGGTACCTGGAGAGCTTGGCATACCTGGTTTGAACGCAGGCTCTGTCTCGGTCCAGACAGTGGTACCACGAATCAGAGAGAAGACCCCCTGCTTGGAAGATAAGGTTGGAGGGTGGTATGGTGAGGCGCCAGTTGCAGAAAAAAAATTGCAACCTCGAGAATAGGGGCGTGGGTCGCCATGGACCAAATGCCTTCCCATCAGCCCCTTTGCTGGGCCTTGGTGACCCTACAGACCCGGGTTCAAACGTAGGGTGAATCGTGGGAATGTTAAGGTTACCCCCAAGCGAGCAGAAGTCCCCTGAGGGAAAGGAAAATAGTGAGAGAGGTGAGGAGGTGTACCAGTGGTAGAGAAAAGTAATCACGATCCCGAGAAGCTATCCTGGGTCCCCCACGGATAAAAGTGCCTTACCGTCAGCCCCGGCACTGGGCCCTGAGAACACTGGAGACCTGATTCGACGCAGGGAGTGTTTTGGACATGCTATTGATACCCAAAAGAGGGACGAAGGCCCCTGAGGGGAAGGTCAGGTTGAGGGCAGGGAGGTGGGTGACCTGTGGAATTAAAAAAAAAAACCCTCTGCTGAAAAGAGTTTATTGACTGCATGGAAGAAAGTGCATTCCCATCAGTGACTCCGGTGGTCTCCGGGGACCATGGCCTTCCCAGTTTGAACCCAGGGTGTGTTCCAGGCTGACTTCGGGTACCCCAAAGCAGGCACAAGGCATCAGAGGGGATTGCAACTTTTGAGCGAGGGGAGCTGTGTCACTGGTGGCAACAAATAAGAAAAAAACAATGCACCACTGAGAAACATTCCTGGGTCCTACATGGAAAACATTACCTTCCAATAAGGCCCTGTGTTAGGCCCCAGGGACACTGGCTTACCTGGTTCAAACCCAGGGTATGTCTCGGTCCCAGTAGAGGTACCCCAAAGGGGACAGAAGAACCCTGAGGGGAAGGTAAGGTTTGAGGAAGGTTATGCAGTTCAGCTGTGTGGCAAAAAATCCAAAAACACACTGTCGAGAAGGGTTCTTGCATCCCCCAGGAAAGAAACTGCCTTCTCATCGGCCCCTGTGCTGGTTTCCAGGGACTTTGGCATCCCTGGTTCGAATACAGTGTGCATCTTGGGTTCACAAAGGGTACCCCAAAGTGGGTAAAACTCCCCTGAGGGAAAGGTAAACAGTGAGGGAGGAGAGGTGGGTCAGCAGTGGCAGAAAGAAAAGAAAGAAAATCTCGCCACAGAGAAGGATTCCTGGGTCCACCACAGAGGAAAGTTCCTTCCTTTAGTCTGTGCACTGGGCCCTGGGAAGCCTGCCGTCCATGGCTCAAAAGCAGGGTGCATCTCGGGCCCACCAGGGGTACTCCGAAATGGACAGAAAGACCTTGAGGGGAAGGTGAGCTTAGAAGGAAGGCATATGGGGTTCTGTGGCAGAAAAAGAAAGAAAAACACGCCAGCAAGGAGCGTTCCTGGGCTTCCCAGGTATGAGAGTGCCTTCCCATCAGACCCAATGCTGGGCCACGGGTACACTGTGGTGCCTGGCTCGAACTTAGGGTGACTTTCAGGCCCATTAGGTGTACCACAAAGAGGGCAGGAGCCTCCTGTGGCGATAGTAAGATGAGAGTGTGTGGAAGTGGGACACATGAGGCAGAAAAAAAAAAACATGCCACCAAGAAGCGTTCCTGGGTCTCCACGTATGGAAGTGCCTTCCCATGAGCCCCTGTGGTGGTACCTGGAGACTTTGGCAACCCTAGTTCAAACTCAGGGTGAGTCTCAGTCCAGGTATGGCTACCACAAATCAGAGAGAAAGCCCTGATAGGAACATAAGGTTTGAGGGAGGGATGGTGAGGCATCTGTTGGAGAAAAAAAAACGCCAAGCTGAGAAGTGGGGCATGGGTAGCCACAGACCAAAATGCCTTCCTTTCAGCCCCTTCGCTGGGTCACGGGTACCTTGCAGTCCGTGGTTCCAACAAACTCGAAGGGTATCCCAAAGTGAGCAGATTCTGGAGAACTCGAAGGGTACCCCAAAGTGAGCAGATGTCCCCTGAAGAGAAGATAAATACTGAGGGAGGTGAGGTGGTGCACCAGTGGCAGAGAGAAATAATTGCAATGCCGAGAAGCTCTTCTGGGTCACCCACAGATGAAAGTGCCTTCCCATCAGCCCCCAGAACTGTGCCCCGGGAACACTGGAATCCCTGGGTCGACCACAGGCTGCGTTTCAAACATGCTAGTGGTACCCAAAAGCAGGACAAAGCCCCTCAGGGGAAGTTAAGGTTCGAGGGCGGATAGGTGGGCTACCGGTGGAATAAAAAAAGAAAAAAAGGGCTGCTGAGAAGTATTCCTTGCCACCCATGGAAGAAAGTGCCTTCCGTCAGTGCCTGCGGTGGGCCCCAGGTACAGTGGCCAGCCCGGTTCGTGAGTTTGTGTGAGTGTGTGAGTGTGAGAGTGTGAGTGTGAGTGAATGTGAGTGACCATGAGTGTTAGTGTCTGTGAGTGAGTGTGACAGTGTGAGTGAGAGAGTGTGAGAGTGTGAGTGTGCATGTGAGGGTGTGTGAGTGTGTGAGGGTGTGAGTGAAAGTGTGAGTATGAGTGGGCTTGAGTGTGTGAGTGAGTGAATTTGTGGGTGAGAATGTGAATGACTATGAGAGTGTGTATGAGTGTGAGTGAGTGTGTGAGTGCGTGTGAGTGTGTATGAGTGTGAGTGTGCATGAGGGAGAGTGTGAGAACAAGTGTGTGTAAGTGAAAATGAGTATGTGTGAGTTTTAGCGAGTGTGAGTGAGTTTTTGTAAGTGTGTGTGTGTGTGAGTGAATGTGAGTGACCGTGTTAGTGTCTGTGAGTACAACAGTGTGTTGAGTGAGTGTGCTAGTGTGAGTGTGTGTGTGGGCGAGTGAGTGTGTGAGGATGTGTGTGAGTGTGAGTGGGGTTGAGTGAGAGTGAGTGTGTTTGTGAGTGAAAATGTGAGTGACTGTGAGCAAGAGTGTGAGTGTGTGAATGTGAGTGTGTGTGAGTGTGAGTTTGTGTGTGAGAGGGAGAGTGTAAGTGTGTGTGTAAGGGAAAGTGAGTGAGTGTGAGTGAAAGTGTGTGTGTGAGTGATCGTGAGTATGCCCATGAGTGTGACAGTGTGATTGAGTGGGTGTGCAACTGTGAGTGTGTGTGTGACTTTGAGTGTGTGAAGGTGGGTGTTAGTGAAGGTGTGAGTGAGAATGTGGGTGTGAGTGGTGTTGAGTGCGTGACTGTGTGTTTGAAAGTGAGAAGGTGAGTGAGTGACTTGAGTGAGAGTCTGAGTGTGTGTGAGCGAGTGTATGGGTGAGTGTGCATGTGGGTGAGTTTGTGAGTGTATGTGTGAGGGAGTGTGAGTGTAAATGTGTGTGAGTGAAAGTGAGCGAGTGTGTGAGAGTGAGTGTGAGTGACCGTGAGTGTTAGAGTCTGTGTGACAGTGTGAGTGTGCGAGTGTGAGTGTGCATGTGAGTGTGAGTGTGTGAGGGTGTGAGTGAAAGTGTGAGTATGTGTGAGTAGGGTTGAGTGTGAGAGTGAGTGTGATTGTGTGTGAGAATGTGAGTGACTGTGAGAGTGTGAGTGTGAGTGCGTGTGTGAGTGTGTGTGAATGTGAGTTTGTGTGCAAGAGGGAGTGTGTGTAAGAGAAAGTGAATGAGTGTGTTTGTGAGTGTGAGAATGAGTGAGAGTGTGAGTGTGAGTCACCGTGAGTGTTAGTGTCTGTGAGTGACTTTGAGAGTATGAGTGTTCGAGTGTGAGTGTGAGTCAGAGTGTGAGAGGGTGATTTTGAGTGAAGGTGAGAGTGAGTGAGAGTGTGGGTGTGAGTGGGCTTGAATGTGTGTGTGAGTGTGAGTTTGTTAGAATGTGAGTGTGAGCAAGTGTGAGTGTGTGACTGTGTGTGAGTGTGTGGATGAGTTTGTGAGTGTGAGTTAGTGTGTGGGAGGCAGTGTGAGTGTGTGTGTGAGTGAAAGTGAGTGAGTGTGAGTGTGTGTTTGTGAGTGCGAATGAGAGTGAATGTGAATGAGAGTGAGTGTATATGACTGTGTGTGTGAGTGTGAGGGTGCTTGTGTGTGAGTGTGTGAGTATGAATGTGTGAGTGTGAGTGTGACTGACTGTGAGTGTGAGTGATTGTGTGAGTGCGAGTGAGTGTTTGAGTGTTTAAGAGCTGGGTTAGCTGTGGTATTAAAACAAAAAATAAAAACGGGCCATCGAGAAGCATTTGTTGTCCCCATGGAAGAAAGTGCCTTCCCACGAACCTCTCCACTGCTACCTGAAGATTCTGGCATCCCTGGTTTGAACCCAGGGTGCATCTCGGTCCAGGTAGGGTACCATAAATCTCAGAGAAGGCCCCGGATTGGAATATAAGGTTTGAGGGAGGGATGGTGAGGCACCTGTTGGAGAAAAAGAAAACTGTGAGTGTGAGTTTGAGTGTGAGTGTGTGCGTGTGAGTGAGTTTGTGTGAGTGTGTGAGTGTGAGAGTGTATTTGTGACTGTGAGTGAGTGTGAGTGTGTGTGAGCGACTATAAGTGTGTCTGTGAGTAAGTGTGACAGTGTGTGAGTGAGTGTGTGAGTCTGAGTGTGCGTGTGAGTCAGGGTGAGTGTAAGGGTGAGTGTGAGTGAAAGTGTGAGTGAGTGAGTGTGAGTGTGGTTGAATGTGTGAGTGAGTGTGAGTGTGAGTTTCCGAATGAGAATGTGAGAGTGACTGTGAGCGACAGTGTGAGTTTGTGTGTGTTAGTGAGTGTGTGAGTGTGCACGTGGGTGAGTGTGTGAGAGTGTGAGTGAGTGTGCATGACAGACAGTGTGTGTGTGTGTAAGTGAAAATGAGTGAGTGTGAGTGTGTGTGTTTGTGAGTGTGAGTGAGAGTGAGTGAGTGAAAGTGAGTGTGAGTGAGAAAGTGTGAGTGAGAGTGAATGTGTGTGAGTGAGTGTAGGTGTGTATTACTGTGAGGGTGCCTGTGTAAGTGAGTGTGTGTCTGAATGTGTGAGTGTGAGTGACTGTGAGTGTGAGTGATTGTGTGTTTGTGAGCTGGGTGACCTGTAGTATTACAGCAAAAAATAAAAAAGGGCCATCGAGAAGCATTTCTTGTCCCCCACGGAAGAAAGTGCCTTCCCAAAAGACCCTGCACTGGGCCCCAGGGACCATGGCCTAACTGGCTCAAAACCAGGGTTTTTCTCTGTAACACTATGGGTGCCCCAAAGAAGTAAGAATTCACCAGAGGGGAAGTTAAGTTTTGAGGAAGGGGAGCTGGTGCACTTGTGGCTGAAAAAATAAAAGAAAATCGCACCACTTAGAAGCATTCCTGGGTCCCACACAGACAACAGTGCCTTCATATCAGACCCTGCACTGTCCCCTTGGGACCGTGGCATCCCTGGTTTGAAATCAGGGTGCATCTCGGTCCCTGCAGGGGTACTCCAAAACTGACAGAACCTGAGGGGAAGGTGAGGTTAGAAGGAGGGCACATGGGGCTCCTGTGGCAGAAAAAGAAAAAGAAACAAATGGAAGCCAGCGAGGAAACTGGCTCCCAAGGGACGAAAGTGCCTTCCCATCAGACACAGCACAGTTCTGTGGGCACCCTGGGTTCACTGGTTGGAACCCAGTGTGCCTATCGGGCCCATTAGGAGTACCACAAAGAGGGTCGGAGGCTCCTGAGGGGATAGTAAGGTTGGAGAGAGGGGTGGTGGGGCATAAGTGGCAGAAAAAATAAAACGTGCTGCCAAGAAGTGTTCCTGGGACTCCATGGATGTAAGTGCTGTCCCATGAGCCCCTGCACTGGTACCTGAAGATCCTGGCGGCCCTGGTTCGACCCCAGGGTGTGTCTCCGGCCAGGTAGGATACCACAAATCACTGAAAAGGCCCCTGATGGGAAGATAAAGTTTGAGGGAAGGAAGGTGAGGCTCCTGATGGAGAAAAAATAAACTGTGAGTGAGTGTGAGTTAAAGTGGGTATGACTGTGAGTATGTCAGTGTGTGTCAGTGAGTAAGTTTATGTAAGTGTGTGAGCGTGAGTGTGTGTGCGATTGTGAGTGTGAGAGAATGTGAGTGATCATGAGTGTTAGTGTTTATGAGTGAGTGTGACAGTGTGAGTGGGTGAGTATGCGAGCATGAGTGTGCATGTGAGTGTGTGTGTGTGATGGTGAGTGTGAAAGTGTGAGTGAGAGTGTGAGTGGAGTTGAGTGTGTGAGTGTGAGTTTGTGAGTGAGAATGTGAGTGAGTGACTGTGAGTGAGAGTGTGTGTGAGCGTGAGTGCATGAGTGTGTGTGAATGTGCATGTGTGTGTGAGTGTGAATGAGTGTGCATGAGGGCAAGTGTGAGTATGTTTATAAGTGAGTGAGTGTGTGAGTTTGTGTGAGTGACAGTGAGAGTGTGAGAGAGTGTGAATGTGAGTGAGTGTGAGTGACCTTGAATGTTAGTTTCTGTGAGTGAGTGTGACAGCATGGGTGAGTGTGCAACTGTGAGTGTTCGTGTGAGTGCATGAGCATGAGTGTGAGTGAAAGTGTGAGTGAGAGTGTGGGTGTGAGTGGGATTGAGTGTGTGAGTGTGAGTTTGTGAGTGAGAATGTGAGTGACTGTCAGCGAGGGTGTGAGAGTGGGAGTGAGTGTGTGAGTGTGAGTGTGCATGAGTGTGTTTGTGAGTGTGTCATGAGGGAGTGTGAGTGTGTGTGTGAGTGAAAGTGAGTGTGAGTGTATGTGTTTGTGAGTGAATGAGAGTGAGTGTGAGTTTGAGTGAGTGTGAGTGAGAGTGTGTGTGATTGTGAGTGTGTGTGAGTGAGGCTGCTTATGTATGAGTGTGTGAGTATGAATGTGTGTGAGTGACTGAGTGTGATTGTGTGAGTGTGAGTTAGTGTGTGAGTGTTAGTGAGCTGGGTTACCTGTAGTATTACAACAAAAAATAAAAACAGGTGATCGAGAAGCATTCCTTTTCCCCCAAGGAAGGAAGTGCTTCCCGACAGCCCCTGCACTCGGCCCCGGGGACCATGGCCAAACCGGCTGAAAACCACGGTGTGTCTCAGTAACACTATGGGTGCCTCAAAGGAAGTAGGCACCGGAGGGGAAGTTAAGCATTGAGGAATGGGAGCTGGTGCACTTGTGGCAGAAAAAAATAAAAGAAAATCACACCGCTTAGAAGCATTCCTGAGTCCCACATGGACAACAATGCCTTCATAACAGGCCCTGCACTGGCCCCTGGGGAAAGTGGCATCCATGGTTTGAAATCAGGGCATGTCTCAGGCCCTGCAGGGCTATTCCATAAAGGACAGAAAGACCTTGAGGGGAAGGTGAGGTTAGAAGGAGGGAGTATGGGGCTCCTGTGGCAGAAAAAGAAAAAAATGGGTGCCAGCGAGGAGTGTTCCTGCACTCCCCAGGGACAAAAGTGCCTTCCCATCAGCCACAGCACTGTTCTTTGGGCACCCTGGGTTCCCTGGTTAGAACCCAGTGTGCCTATCGGGCCTGTTAGGGATACCACAAAGAGTGCCAGAGGCTCCTGAGGGGATAGTAAGGTTGGAGTGAGGGGAGGTTGGGCATATGTGGCAGGAAAAAATAACCTGTGCTGCCAAGAAGTTTTCCTGGGTCTCCATGGACAAAAGTGCCTTCCCATGATCCTCTGCACTGGTACCTGAAGAAACTGGTATCACTGGTTCGAATCCCAGGTGCGTCTTGGGCCAGGTAGGTTACCACAAGGCACAGAGAAGGCCCCTGATGGGAAGATAATGTTTGAGGGAAGGATGGTGAGGCACCTGTAAAGATAAAGATATTCCACTAAATTTCATTTTTATTATGACATAAGACAACTGGTAATAGGCAACATAATTGAAAAAACTTCTCAGTAAATTCAATTTGGCCTTGGCCTAAGAATATAGATAAACAAACTACGAGTTTATAATCTCAAAATAAACCTGCACATTTACAGTCAGTTGATTTTACATAAGAATAACAAAAGAACAAAATGGGAAAAGAATAGTCTTTTCAACCAAAGGTGTTGGGACAACTGGGTATTCATATGCAAAAAATAAATAAATTTGGACCAAATATCTTATTTAAAAATTAACTCACAATTGAACTGCTAACTGTAACAGCTGAAACTATAAAACTTTCAGAAGAAAACACTAGCATAAATCTTTGTGACTGCATTTGGCAGTGTTTTCTTAGCTATGACTCCAAAGGTAAAACGGATTCAATGAACTTCAAAATTGAAAAGTGCTGTGTCTGAGAAGACAGTATCGAGAAGTGAAAAGGCAAGACACTAAGTAGAAGAAAGTATTTGAAAAGCATATATCTGTTAAGTAACTTACATATATAGGATATTTAAAGAAACTTTGCAATTCATAGTAACAAGATAACTCAATTTAAAAAATGGGCAAAGATTCTGAACAGATATCTCTGCAAAGAAGATATAAAGATGGATAATCGATAGATGCTAGATGTAATGAGTTATTAGGAAAATGTAAATCAAAACCACATGTGGTATCACTTCACACCACAGGATAAAAATCTTTGTTCAATAAAAAAGAGAAAGTGTTAGGAAAAATGTAAAGAAATTCAAACCCTCATCCCATGCTGCTGGGAATGTAAAGTGGCACAACCACTTTGGAAAACAAATTGGCAGCTCCTCAAAAGGTTAAGCATGAAGTCACCATATGACTCAGAATTTCCAGTCATAAAGATATACTCCAGGAAAATAGAAAGATATGCAAGCACAAAAACTCATATGTAAATGTCTACAGCAACATTATTAATAGAAGTCCAAAAGTGGAGAGAATCAAAACGTCCATCACCTTTGGGTGGGAAAGAGCCCAAAGGTCCATCACCTGGTGAATGGATAAATAACTGTTTGATGCATCCATACACTGGAGTATTATTGGGCAATAAGAAGAAATTAAGTACTGATCCTGATCTTAGGAGGAGACAGCAAAATGCCTAGGCAGATATGGAGGGTCCCTGGAGAATTTCCAACCAGCCCCACAAGTGTTTACACCAGATGCTATGTGCAGAGAAGGGGACCCGGACTTGTCTTGCCTGCACATGCCAGCAGTGGACCAGAGGCCCACATACACTAGTGGGATGGGGTGGAGCCACCAGGAATTCGTGCCTTATGCAGGGGAGGAGACTGGTCACTTCAGCTCATGTATTCCCGACATTCAATTGTGAGGTGGAAATCTGTTGGCAGGACCCCTCTCTTTACTGAGAGATATCCTTTTCACATAATAAGGTCTGTCCTCCTTACCCTTCAATGTGTCTGCGTGCTTAATTTTTCCTAGTCATGAAAGAAGAGTCCAGATTTTGCTGAACTAAGGAGAAAAACCCCGCATCAATACCTGCTACAACACAGATGCAGCATGAAAAGTTATGCTAAGTGAAATAAGCCAGTCGCAGTAGATAACTTGTTTTATATTTCAGAGTCTTATAGGTAAATCTATACAAAGAAGGTTGGTGGTTCCCTAAGGCTTAGGGAGGAAGGGAAAACTAGTGAAGATGGCTAAATGATGTGGGGTTTGCTTTTAGGGTGATGAAAATGTTCTAAAATTGATTGTAATGATGACTGCATAACTCTGAAAATACTAAAGTCAGTGACTTGTATATCTTAAATGAGTGAATTGCATGGTGGGTTCATTATTTCTCAATAAACCCGTTACCCACCACCCCGCTCCACCACACATTAATTGGGTACTAGTGATCTGGAGACAGGTACTTCTTGGTTTCAGATCACTGGTCAGAGTTCAAGACATAAGAGAAACAACAGTGTGTCCTTTTTATAGAAACAAGATTTATATTTTGAAAACTATCCTTTTCACTAGTATGAAGTCTGTAAAATTAAATGAAAAATCTTTCTTTCACTCTTTAAAGCACTGAGAGATTTATATTGAGGAATAAGACCTTGTTTTCTTGGCCCCAATTTCTATCTAAAGGGTCTGGGAATCACACACTTCAAACTATAAAATCTCATCAGATGGGCATTTTTAACACTTATAATGTGGCTTACTTTCTACCCTGATTCTGGTACAGCATCACAGAGAGAAGAAGCTGAAGGAAATCAAAGTATTTAACCCCAAATATTTTTTTTTGACATATTTTGAAATGGCTGCTGCAGAGACAAGAGATTGAAATGGCCCTCATTATTGTAACCCAGTCTCTCCTCTTCTAGGTATTCCCAGATCTGGGGAAGATTAACTAACAGCCTGATGCATTTAAAGTATTAAAATATATAATTACCCTCTATTTTCTCAACATATTTTGGCAGAATTTGGGTTTTCCATTATTAATATTTTCCCAAATTACATGATTTTTAAGCCCAAAACTGATTTAAAATTATTGTATATTGGAATATAAATCATTCTATTATAAAGACATAACCATTTTTATGTTCATTGCAGCACTATTCTCAATAGCAAAGACATTGAATCAACCCAGATGTCCCTCACTAATAAATGGGATAAAGAAAAAGTGGTATGTACACACCATGGAGTCATAAAAATGAATGAGATCAAACACTTTGCAGGGACGTGGATGAACTCGAAGTTGTTATCATCAGGAGACTAATCCAGGGACAATAAACCAAACACTACATTTTCTTACTTATAAGCTGAATGGTGAGAACACATGGAATTGGGGAGGGGAACAACAAACACTGGGGCCTATTGGAGTCAGGAGGCAGAGCATCAACATCAATAGCTAATTCCTGTGGGGCTTAACATCCAGGTGATGGATTGATAGGTGCAGCAGACCATCATGGCACACGCTTACCTATGTAACAAACCTGCACGTCTCACACATGTAATTGAATCCTTAAGATAAAATAATTTTTTTTAAAAAAATTACCTTATGTTTTAGCTTCTTAATCAGAATATCCATTTTCAGTTGATCTGTTTTTAAGTCTCCATGACAACCGAAGTCTTCATTTCCAAACGCACTTAACAAATTTATTGACATTTCCAGGAGTTTCTTATACCTGCAGAAGTGCACAGAATTAGTAAATAAAGTATTTTTAAGAGTAAATATTTAATAATTGTTTAAACAGATATTGTGCTATGGCATATCAGAGAAACAACTCTATAAACTATGATCCTCTCAGTTTCAACTAAGCATACTTTGGAAGGATTCCATATGAAATTATAATCTTAGATAAATAATACAAAGAACAATGTTATGGCAAATATGGCAGATAAAGTGACATTATAACCATACAGTTTTTGTTGTTGTTGTTGCTTTTTGAGATGGAATTTCACTCTTTTTGTCCAGGCTGAAATGCAATGGTGTGATCTCAGCTCCCTGCAACCTCTGCTTCCTGGATTCAAGTGATTCTCCTGCCTCCACCTCCCAGGTAGCTGGGATTACAGGTGTGTACCACCACTCTGGGCTCATTTTGTATTTTTAGTAGAAATGGTGTTTCACCGTGTTGGTCGGACTGGTCTTGAACTCCTGACCTCAAATGATCCACCCACCTTGGCCTCCCAAAGTGCTGGGATTACAAGTGTGAGCCACCACACCTGGTCTAACCATACACTTTTTGTAAATAAACTATTCATATCCATGTTGGTATACTAAGATAAAATAACCTATTACTAAATATAATCCATAATCCAGAGATGAGCAACCAAGATATAAAAGTAAAACACATATGTTTGAAAAAGACACAAAAATACATTTTGATACCCATTGACCACAGTCTATAAGAAGAAAAAAAAGTACACACAAAAAGCATCAAGGACATTATTCAATGTAGAAAAAGAGAAGTAAGAAAACATCTTTAATATCTGAGTTAAGGAGAAAATGGAAACAGGCAGTTTTAGAAAAAAGGAAAGGGGCAGAGAGTTGTGTGATGATTTAAAGACTTTGAAGAAGAGATCTAAAGATCTTTGCCGACATAATGTCAACAAAATGAAAGAGATACAAAACCACATAGAGAAAGGAAATGACAGAAAAATGTAGATTAGAATCAGAAAACCAACTTAAGGGCTCAGGAAATAAATAGAAAAGTAGCTGTGTTCAGGGCTTCAAAAACACATTCCATTAAAAAATAAAAAATCTATGACCAAAACATGAATGCTCATTTTACTTTTAAGTTTTACAAATATTTTTATATATATGAAATTTATTTCTGTAAAATAGAAGTTTAATAACATGTATACTTCATGTATACAATGGAGTTATCTGTGTAAAATGAGTAAATTTCCGAGTTTTATATGTAAAAGAATAGGAAAGAAGTGGAAACAAAATAGAAGCTACATATCAAGAAAAATTTTGATGTTAAAGAATGACACAAATAGGTCTTCTTTAAAGAATTTGAATGCAGCAGAGGATACTACAAAAGGAAGAAAAGATGACCACAGACAGCAAAAATACCTTCAGAAAT
>NW_012098788.1:51865-54931 GCF_000951045.1 Mandrillus leucophaeus
AACACATTAAGGTTAAATACCCATGACATTACTGTGTGTTTCTGTGTACTAGAGACAAAAACTTCAAAAAATATTTTAATGAATATACATTAAATTAAAAATTACTTTCATTAAACTGAGATGATCTTCCCTCAATGCATGAATACTTTCAGAATTCATATGTGAAGCCTTAAATATAGACCAAAGATTTGTATGAAATATAATAGCCTTTAAAAATCTTCTTTGTAGCTGGCACAATGACTCCCGCCTGTAATCCCAGCACATTGGAAAGTTGAATTGGGCAGATCACCAGAGGTCAGGAGTTGGAGAGCACCCTGGCCAACACGATGAAACCTCATCTCCAATAAAAATAGAAAAATTAGCAGGGTGTGGTAGCACGTGGATGTAATATCAGCTAATTGAGGGGCTGAGGCAGGAGAATTGCTTGAACCCAAGAGGCAGAGGTTGTAATGAGCCAAGACTGAGCCACTGTACTCCAGCCTGGTTGACAGAGCAAGACTCTGTCTCAAAAATACAAACAAACAAACAAACAGAAAACCTAATTGTTCCCATATAGAAAAAGTCTAGTTCAAACTAGATCTGAAACATACACAATGCTGTGAGACAGGATAGAAATATATTTAACAAGTTATATTCCTGGTTTCTGTATAAATGAAACTGTTGAACTTAAACTTTTAAGACAAGTCAAGGAAAAGATAAAAAATTGCAAAAGTGAAACTTGAAAGTTCATTTCACCCTCAAGGGCTCATGATCACTAGACATTCACAAACTATATATATTGTTTGAAACATTAGTTCTGAATTTTGATCTGAGTATCCTCGGAGTTTAAATTTCATTCAAGGATGTTCAAGAGGTCAAGTAAGACAATGCCATTTGCTCTTTTCAGTTTTCTTTTTCTGAGAAGAGCACAGCAAACTTCTTCAGAGAAATAAATTGTCCTAACTTCAGAGACTAAAGACTCGTGAGTCATAGTTCTAAGTGCATTTATAAAATATGGTGGTGCATGCTTGCATTCTGAATTTTTCAGCTTTAAACTCATACAGTAAACAGGAGTAGTACAAACTGATTGAACAAAAGCCTTTTTAATCTGACATTATATTTGTTTTTATCTCTTTCTTCACTTGTCAACAACAGGAGAGTCTAACTAAATGTGGTAAAGTGGTCTAAGGGAATACAGTGAAAAGTGTAAAATGAATTAAACCAGAGATAATCATGTCACTGTGGATACATCTGGAAGATATAATACAACGTACACCAAAGAAAGTGACAGAAAGGTATGTAAAGTGTATAACCACTCACATATCATTTTAGGACACAAATAAAACATTCTGCATATTACTTCTGAGCATCACAATATAGTTAAAGATTTGAATAGGGCATTGAAATGGAAAACAACCAATTTGTGATGTTGGTGGCCTCTATGCAACCATGTTTCAAAAACCTTAACATCAAAAAGTCTCAAAATCACCATTCTAAAAGACTGTGTCTACCAGTTATAAATGAATAAATACTTTCCTCATTTTTAATAATCAAAGATGCAACAAACACACACATACACACACCTATACATACACATACACACACAGTCTGCTCATTAGAACATCTGATTGGCTTCAGATCATCAGTGTAATAACACTAGCAGCAAGTCTCTAAAGTTAAAACAGAAACTGACACATTAATCAGTTAAGATTTCCTCTAGGTAAAGATCAGAACTCCAACTGGTACATAACTCACTGGAAATATCTGAGAGTCTCGAAATTCACTGCTTTGTATCCCTGACAAGAATAAAAATTTTGTGTTGAAAACTTTATGCTTTTCAAAACATTAAAGCAGAAACATCTGAGTGAAAGCTTGAATTTTCAAAATATTTTTTATGCTTCTAAATTTATTTTTATTCAAATATAGATACCAATAGTAACATTTATATCAATGTTTTCCATTCAATTTCAGACAAATAGAATTAGGAGTTAAGAATAATGTGAGTACTTCCAATCATTTGATGCTCTTATTTCCCACATTAAATTTATACTGAAAACGTACCTACTCACAATGTCTGAACATTCTTCCTTTGTACTGCTCCTTTCACAGCAGGATCTTCCATTTCAGTGTTAGGCTGAATGGGTTTTAAAAGAAAATGATTCATAAATCATATATATTTTATACAATATGGAGTTAGTGCTTCAAAAATATGCATAATTAATTACCTTCAAGGAAGGATGTTGTGCAGGAGGCCCTACAAAGCAAAGGGGATATGACATCAATTATATGTAAGTATGACAGGGCCAATCAAACATTCATGCAGTGTTATTATCAAGCTGAGTTCTAATGCCTGGCTATAAAAAAATTACTTAAGGTTTTGAAGGTTCTTCTTAACATCTTCTTTTCATTGCCTATGACAACAACATGACAGAAATATAATGCAGAAGATACAAATATAGGATTACTCAAACGAACTACATTTCAATAGTGAGATTGTGTTTCAAACACCTTTGCCTAAAACAGAAAAGCGTGGATGTCACTGTGAACACATGGGCTCATGAGGGGAAAAGAGACCATTAAACAGAGGAGCAAACCAAACCTGAGGGAATCAATGTCAAAGCTGATGGTGAATGTACGGTGTATTTTATTTTTTTTTTATTTTCAAAAATTTTATTATACTTTAAGTTCTAGGGTACATGTGCACAACGTGCAGGTTTGTTACATATGTATACATGTGCCATGTTGGTGTGCTGCACCCCTTAACTCATCATTTCCATTAGGTATATCTCCTAATTCTATCCCTCCCCCCAGTTCCCCACAATAGGATCTGGTGTGTGATGATCCCCTTCCTGGTCCAAGTGTTCTCATTGTTCAATTCCCACCTATGAGTGAGAACATGTGGTGCTTGGTTTTCTGTTCTTGTGATAGTTTGCTGAGAATGATGGTTTCCAGCTGCATCCATGTCCCTAAAAAGGACACGAACTCATCCTTTTTTATAACTGCATAGTATTCCATGGTGTATATGTGCCACATTTTCTTAATCCAGTCTGTCACTGATGGACATTTGGGTTGATTCCAAGTCTTTGC
>NW_012098788.1:57176-58331 GCF_000951045.1 Mandrillus leucophaeus
AGAAAAGATGACCACAGACAGCAAAAATACCTTCAGAAATAAAAATTCAAACTAGATAATGAAAAGTGCACTTGACATTATATGTCCAAGGCTTTATCATTGTTTTCAAAATCATTAAAGAATAAGTGGCCAGGCATGGTGGCTCATGCCACTTTGGGAGGCCGAGATGGGCAGATCATGAGGCCAGGAGTTTGAGAACAGCCTGACCAGCTTGGGAAAACCCCGTCTCTACTAAAAATGCAAAAATTAGCGGGGCATAGTGGCACATGCCTGTAATCCCAACTACTCAGGAGGCTGAGATAGGAGAATTGCTTCGAGGCATAGGTTGCAGTGAGTCGAGATGGTGCCATTGCACTCTAGCCTGTGAGACAGAGCCAGACTCTGTCTCAAAAAAAAAAAAAAGTAAATAAAAAGAAAGTAAGTATAAAATTTTGGCATTTTAAAAAACGTTCAGATTATGTTGTTTCCCTTTCATACATATTTTTCATATAAATTTTTTCATCCCAACATTGCCCCAGCAGCTCAGCTGACTCCCGCCCCAATGATGCACATACCTATAAAGTTGAGTTGTGAGTTTCTGAAATACATTTTAAAATAGAATTTGTTTAATTATGAAAATGCGGACATAAAATAAATTTGTGTCTCAATTTTGGTCAAGTAAAATTAGAGTTAAATCGATTAATGAATGATTAACCTGTTCTACAATATGAAAACCATACCCAGTTGCCTCTTCTTCTAATTCACGATTTTCCTTTCTTATTTGATTCACGTTATACTCCAGTGATGATACTAACAAAAAGTTTCCTTAGCTATGAAGTTTCTGTGTCCAAAATCTAGTTGCTGTCTGGGTTTTGATCACAGATTGCAATATTTATCAACAATTCCCAGCTTCCCAGGTTTTTGAGAAGTCGTACTATTGATGGTTGAAGTAGCAGAAATATAATCTAAACTATCTGAAAATAAAGTTTTTATTTATTACAATGTAAATAGTAATGCAAACTGTAATAAAGTATAAAATGTATTTCTTCACTGAAGCAGTACCGTATTGTCCTCTACCCCTACAAACACACTACTTCTTTATGGTCTAATGTATTTTACAAGTCCTGTAATTGCTGTTAGACAAGTTTACTTAACTAAAATCTCTCACTTTGTTCT
>NW_012098788.1:66231-120134 GCF_000951045.1 Mandrillus leucophaeus
AGCTCTTTAGTTTAATTAGATCCCATTTGTCAATTTTGGCTTTTGTTGCCATTGCTTTTGGTGTTTTAGACATGAAGTCCTTGCCCATGCTTATGTCCTGAATGATATTACCTAGGTTTTTCTTCTAGGGATTTTATGGTTTTAGGCCTAACATTTAAGTCTCTAATCCATCTTGAATTAATTTTTGTATAAGGAGTAAGGAAAGGATCCAGTTTCAGCTTTCTACATATGACTACCCAATTTTCCCAACACCATTCATTAAATAGGAATCCTTTCCCCATTTCTTGTTTTTGTCAGGTTTGTCAAAGATCAAATGGCTGTAGATGTGTGGTATTATTTCTGAGGGCTCTGTTCTGTTCCATTGGTCTTTATCTCTGTTATGGTACCAGTACCATGCTGTTTTGGTTACTGTAGCCTTGTAGTATAGTTTAAAGTCAGGTAGCGTGATGCCCCCAGCTTTGTTCTTTTGGCTTAGGATTGTCTTGGCAATGTAGCGTCTTTTTTGTTTCCATATGAACTTTAAAGCAGTTTTTTCCAATTCTGTGAAGAAAGTCTTTGGTAGCTTAATGCGGATGGCATTGAATCTGTAAATTACCTTGGGCAGTATGGCCATTTTCACAATATTGATTATTCCTATCCATTAGCATGGTATATTCTTCCATTTATTTGTGTCCTCTTTGATTTCACAGATTATTTTAACTCAACACATCAGAGGCATTGCTGCCAGCACACCACAAATAAATTTCCCTTGTCCTGTCACTGAAGAAATACACAGTTGAGATGAGAGTTCAGATGAACGTGCAATTCACCTCTCATCGAAGAAAGTGTTCTAAATTGATCAACTAGGATACACACATATGAAATGACAGCAAATCAAAATACTAATTTTTCCCATGACCACATGGGCTACCGCAGCACCTACGTTTCTCCTATCCCCTCGTTAGGCCTTGAATTAGAGCTCCTTGGTCCACTCATGCAAGGCAGTCCAGAAAACACATCAAATAAACCGTGTAGAATAAGATTCCAATATCAAAATATTTATCAAAAAAGGAAACATTGAATTACCACAGACTTGCTGGATATGAATACAGTTTTATATTTCAAAATCAGTACAGGATACTTTGAAAATGACAATTTTGGTATTCACAGAATGGATTTTATATTATGACTGCTTCTAAAATTAGCTAAGTTTGGTATATCATCTTACCCTGTAAAGGACTTTTATAAAACACCTATCATATCAAAGAGCTAACTGTCTCAAAAAAAATTAGCCAAATCATCTATGTGCAACTTAATCACATCTTATTCACTCACGTCAATGAGACTTCTCTCTCTGAGGCCTGACAGTTATGAAGTGAAATGAGCGGCTGTGGTTTACCCCAATTCTAGCACTCCCTCCTGCCTCCAGCACTCTACACAGCAATAACCTCTTTTGTAAGGCTGGGCATATGCTGAAGCCACTGGAAGTGAGTTGTCTCAAGTTTACTTCGCCTTAACTCCCAGGACTGCAGCGAATGTCTTTCCTTCCTCCCTCTTTGTCCTTTCACAATCATTCTTCCTTTGAAAAAGTAATATTTATATCTGTCATCCTGATGTTTCCCTTCCTACCTGTTTTTTATAGATAACTGCGACCACTTTTTTCATCTGTATTCAGCAGTAGTATACACATGTAATCTCTCTTTTCTCATCTCATACTCTCTCCCTGTGGCTAGAATCATGCTCAGAAATAAAAGGAAATTAATGCTTGCCCTTGATTCTGTTTTTCTTCACATTGTTGTCCAATGGTTCTTTTTCCACATTTATCTAAAGGAAGACTATTCCCTTGCTATTCAGAGCTATGCCCAAGGACCAACACCAAAATCACCTGAGTGAGAAATACAGAATCGACCAGAGTGTGCATTTTCCAGAAGCTCTTCAACTAATTCATGAAAATTTGAATGCCCTGTTCTACCCTGATGTGCTTTCATATTTGTTTACCCTAGTTTCCCTTTTTGGCCTAACCTCAATTTCTTCCCTATTATGTCCCTGAATTAATTACTACTTTATAAGCCATAGTGTTCCTAATGAACTTTTCATCAGGCAATACCTTCTTTAATTAATTTCTTCTCCATATATCACCCAACACTATTCTTTTCAATTATGTTAATTTGACCTACATGATACTATCCCATGAGGTTACCACACTATCTATGAAACTTAATTCTAGCCATACATGGCTAACCATTTTTGGTGATGCTTATCTATGGTAGATAAAACGCAAGTCTGTGTGGTAAAGTACCTCAATCCTTAACACCTCCCCAGTAGTGAGGATGACAGTAAGAGTAGGAAAATGTTACTCTAATTCTTTGACACATGGTGGTCCTGGAAGCTCAATTTATCTTCTTTCCTATTTCTAACACCCTGTTCTTCCTTCTTCTACAAAATGATTTCACTTTACTACCCTCCATTACATGCACCAACATATTTTTTAAAAATTTATTCCATGTACACTCTGCCCTCTTCATTCTTTCTTTCTCTTTTATTCATTTCCTCCTCCTTCTCTCCTGACTTACCTCAGTTTTTAGAGTATCTTAAAATGGAACTCATAACTCAGCTCCTTTAGTGGTACTCCCAATAGAATCAACTGCTGACCCTTGGTTAGAGACACAACTTATCACCATTTGACTTCTCCTTTACTTATTATACAGATAACAGGACATTTTACTTAGCTATTAGACTATGTTAGTACCCATATTTTAAAAGAAACATTCCATCAAGTGATTTTTAAATAAAATACGGTTCTCACCTTCTCCTTTTCCATTGACTATTCTGTTTTCTTTTTCATGGGAAGGTCCAGGTAAAGGCTCTGACACTTTCTTGGGGACATGCTGCTGAGGTAATATCAAGAATGAGTTTCCATTTTAAAAATTATAATGAGTTGCATCAAGAGATTCTTATGAATCTCTTTTTATGAAACTGGGTCTCACTCTGTAAAACCAGGGATGAATGTAGTGGCATGATTACGGCTCACTACAGTCTCAACATCCTGACTTCAAGCAATATTCCTACCTCAACTTCCTGAATAGCTGGAACTACAGGTGCATATCGTCATGCCAGGCTAATGTTTTATTGTTATTTTTGTAGAGACAAAGCCTCATTATATTGCCCAGGCTGGTCTCAAACTCCTAGGCTCAAGGAAACCTTCTACTTCTGCCTCCCAAAATGTTGAGATAACCAGTGTGCAACACCATACTCAGCCCTCATCAATTCCTTTAAATAAACCTCAATGTTGCCCAGGCATGGTGGCTCACACCTGTAATCACAGCCCTTTGCCAAACCAAGGTGGGTAGATTGCTTGAGTTCAGGAATTTGAGACCAGCCTGGGCAACATAATGAGAACACATCACTACACAGAAACACAAAAAGGAGTCACGCCTGATGGTGTGTGGCTGTATCCCTGCTGCTCGGGAAGCTGATAAGGGAGAATCACTTGAGCTTTAGAGGTGGGGACTGTGGTGAGCCACGATCATGCCACTGTACTCCAGCCTGGGCAACAGAGCAAGACCCTGACTCCACAAAAATTTCAATTTAAAATATGAGAACAAAGTGAAATACAAACAAAAAACAAGCATAATTGCTCAATGAAATACGAGCTTAAGCCAAGAAAGAAAGGAAACCACATGAAGTACAATAAAGTACATGGAGAGATAGATCTCTAACAGGGCATTTTAGTCTTTCATATCTCTAATAATACTAATTAATATTTATGCTGCAATTAGATTTTGTAAGTACTTCTGTGATAGAGATTATTACTATAAGACATTTAATTACTTAGATATGGTCATCTACCACTACCTGAAAGAATATTATTGTGACAGAGAGAGAAACCTGGAACTTTCAACTTTCCACCTAGAAAAATAATTGGTCGCCAGAATTCTAAAGAGTAATTTATGGCTTGAAAAGGTATATTTCATAGAACGTGAGTGGGAGCTAATAAAAAGTATAAGAAATGTGAATCTGCAATAACAATGTTATGATTCCAGTTGAATGATACTAGAAAATACATTGTAATCCTCTTTTCTACTGATGACCTATTTCTTTTTTTCTTTTTTTTTTTGAGACAGAATCTCTCTCTGTCACCCAGGCTGGATGGCAGTGGCTGGATCTCAGCTCACTGTAAGCTCTGTCTCCCAGGTTTATGCCATTCTCCTGCCTCAGCCTCCCGAGTAGCCGGGACTACAGGCATCTGCCACCTCGCCTGGCTAGTTTTTTTGTATTTTTTAGTAGAGATGGGGTTTCACCATGTTAACCAGGATGGTCTCGATCTCCTGACCTCGTGATCCACCTGTCTCGGCCTCCCAAATTGCTGGGATTGCAGGCTGATGACTTATTTCTAGTTTATTTCCTTTTAATGAATGGCATAGTTTCTCAATATAACACCTTAAAATTTATACATCCTTCAATATTAAAAAATAAAACGAATGTAAGCAATATTTTAAATATTTAATCGTGAGATACTTGAGGTATATGACTTGAAACATTCCATTATATAAAAATTCACTTGTTTATTTATTCAGACTAAACAACTATTAAGGCTGAATGTCTCATGCCTGTAACTCCAGCACTTTGAGAGGCTGAGGCAGGCAGAATACTTGAGCCAAACAGTTCAAGACCAGCCTGGGCAACAAGACAAAACCCAATCTCTACA
The DNA here is from genome assembly GCF_000951045.1 of Mandrillus leucophaeus. NCBI lineage: Eukaryota > Metazoa > Chordata > Mammalia > Primates > Cercopithecidae > Mandrillus > Mandrillus leucophaeus. Next base: position 70,919 of record NW_012098788.1, read on the forward strand.
AAAACTACAAAAATCAGCTGAGCACGGTGACACAGGTCTATGGTCCCAACTACTTGGATGGCTGAGGTGTGAGGATCACCTGAGCCCAGAAAATGGAGATGGGATTGAGCCAAGATCTCACCACTGCATTCCAGCCTCAGTTACAAAGTGAATCACCGTCTCAAAAAACAACAATTAAAATGCTTCTTACATGGAAGACTGTATTCTAGGTACTCCAGGATACACACTAATATGTTGACTGACCTCTAGTACCTCATGGTATGCAGGAGCTTCCAATGATTCTTTAAACAACTAAATATAAAAATTTCTGAAACTCAAAATTTTAGAACGTGATATAAGGAGTTTGAGTGGTTATTTTATTTTGTAAGATGTAGTCTTGTCCTGTCACCCTGACTGGAGTGCAATCATGCGATCTTGGCTCACTGCAACTTCCGCCTCCTGGGTTCAAGTGATTCTCCCACCTCGGCCTCCTGAGCAGCTGGGAATACAAGCATGTGCCATCATGCCCAGATAATTTATGTGTTTTTTCTTCTTTTAGAGGCAAGATTTCACCATGCTGGCCAGGCTGATATCGAACTCCTGACCTCAAGTTATGCCCCACCTCGGCCTCCCACAGTGCTGGGATTACAGGCATGAACCACTGGGCCTGAGCAAGTAAATAGTTTAGATAAATGCAATGACAAAATTATGATGTTAAAGTCTTAACATATTGGTATTAAGAGTCTCTGCTTCTAGAACTGGTTATTTGCAGCAAAATATGTTATTCAATTAGATGAAGTGTTTTATATAAACTCTTCATGGACAACTCATAAAACACACAAAAATCCCTTTACGATACAAATTTTGAAAGCATAAATTTAAATTTCTACATTTTCACAATTTATATTTTTAAGTCAGATACAGTATTTTTATGTTGTCCAGGTTTTTCTGAAACTCTTGGGCTCAAGCAATCTTCTTGCCTCAAACTCTAAAGTAGCAGGGACCACAGGTCTACACCACCACACTCAATGATTTTTCTACAATTTTTAATATTATTTTAGTCTCGCTACAGAACCAATAATATAAGAAGAGAAACAATCCCTCCTAAAAACTGTGTGATACCAAAATTGTAAGTTTCCAAGGGGGAAAAAAAAAAAACTATAGACTATGTGCTCAACGTTTGGCAACTAAAAGGTACTGGTGGATTCCATGATTACTGCAAATAATTTGATCCCCTGAAGATTTATACAAGCATATATATGATAGTTACCCTCATATGATTTAAAAGTCAAAGTGTTAGTATTTATCCAAATAAACCTTAACCAAATTTCATGTTTAGTCTATTGGAGAAGCATTTCCTAATGTGATTTTCCTGTCACTACTTATTTTCCAGTTCGTTTTTTTCAGCTCACACCCTGTCACAGTACTTACCAATCTTTGTTAGTTACCAAAGTTAAACAAATTTTTTGAATCAACTAGCCACATGTATGTTTTTCTCTGACCAACTTTCCATTACCATCATAAAACTATGATAGGTATACCACTGCTAAGTTTTAAAAGTAAATACTATGCAAAACTAGATTCAGAGTGAGAAAATTAATTTTACAAGACACCACTTTACCTTAGTAGCAACACTCAAGTCTTTGTCATCTGATGTAGGCAATGAACCCACACACAGTTCATGGAAAATTCTGGAAAGCAAAAATATACAATAAAAATGAGCAAGTTGATTTGTTTACATTTTTTTTTAACTGCCAGTTTATATCCAGCTTTCCCCTCAAAAAAGGAAAACATAATCTGGGGAAAGGTCGGTGATCCATATATTAAATAATGATTCTTGATATAATTAAAATATGTCCTCTGCTGTAAAAGATTTTAGTTACCTACTTCTGCCTCCACCTGTCTAAATCTATAAAATATTCAATGAAAACTGACCTTGAGCTCTACAACAAATAGTGACAGTAATTTACCCTCACAAATTATCTGTCCTGAAGCTGAACTTTAAATTCAATTAATGGATGACATAAATTTTGTTACCTAATCTGGAAGAAAACCGATGACCTAAAACAAGGTAGAGAGATCCACTGTCTCTTGTCCATGATCTATCTCTGGTTAAAAGACTAATCTGCTTTACTTCAAAATGTCAATCTTGATTCCTCAGCATGGAAAAAACTTAGGAAGGTCCTATTGCTTTCCTTTTCCCTAAATCAGTAGAGGGAAACCCCTGCAATTTTGAAATGTATGAAAGCTAAATGCCCAAAAGTCAAAAAACAAAGGTGTATATTCTTATTGAGAATACTTTTCCCAGAAAGATTAAAATTCTAACAATTATAAAATCCCATTGTTTTTACTCTATAGGTCCTTACCTTATTCAGGTCCATATAAACTAGCAAGCCCTTAAAAATTTTCATAGGTACTCAGGTACACAAGGACAGAGACTGCTGAAAAAAATAGAGTCCTGGTAGTTGTGCCTCTATTTCTCTAACTACTATCTAAATATCTTTCTTCCTTCCTATGGGCTCCCAAGTCCAGATTCCACTTCTGCAAGGCTCCACAGAAGTCTCCAACCTTCAAATCTTCAGTCTATGAATGCACAGATTCCTGAAAGGATGGCCTCAAATGACCAAGTGTAGGAGCCCTCTATATCCCTGCTCCTGAAAAACAAGCTAACTGGACTCTCCATCACCTGCCCCCAGCATAGACATACTACCAACTACCCAACTGAACTCCATGACTGATTTCAAGCCAATCATGCCCCTGACCTAGGCTACATCAACAAGGGAAGGACATCAGTGAATTGGGAAAAGAGGCAGAGGTGAGGAGACCACTTGTCCTGGGCCACAGATCTATGTAGTTCAGCAATCTCCAGCCCCTTAGTATTCCAGGGGCTCTAAGCCATGCTCTGTAAGTCAGGATGGAAGTAGATGATACCACATTTCTCTCTGCTATAGACACTACTCCCAGTGTCTCAAAATGTTTTAGCATCTTTCAGTAAAAATCTTCATTTGTCAGTCCTTGATAAGAAAAAAAAAAGCAGCAAATTTTTTTACAGCTCCCTTGAACCTTCTATTTTAATGTGCCTTTGTAGATAATTCCCAACATCTTGTGTGTCCATCATCTTTATAATTTATCGATTGAGAATTGTTTCTCTTCAAACTTGGCCTTCCCCTGCTTATTCCATTCTTACCCACTTTCCTTGGGTTCACTAGTTAATTCCACACACATTTTAGACATTGGGTGCACGAGACTCACTCCCGTTTGTATTACTAAAACACAAGTCAATAGGATATAAAAAGAAGGAAAAGTATTGGGCTTTAAAATGAGCACAAATCTCATTTCTGCCAATTCCTATATCTAAGAAAAAAATCCTTATCTTTTTGAGACTCAAGTTCTCTATGTAAAGAATCACTTGACCAGAATGTTCAACCACATGTGACAATACTAGAAGGTATTTTAATTCATTCTAAGATTCCTTAAAATTCTGTAATTCTATGTGCTTTGGATTATGGGAATACAAAGCCAGCAGAATTTGAAAAAAGAATAGAAATAAAGAAACACCAAAAAAAAAGCAGAGAAGAACGTTTTAAAAAATCAAGACAAGACTATAGAAAATTCATGGATAAAGAAACAAGACTACAAAAAGTATTATGGAAGTAAGCAGAAATACTAGCCTAAATGAAAAACAAAATTGGGAAATCAAATAATTTCTAAGACTTGCCTAAACTTGCTTTTGTAAAACTTACTGTCCCATGGCGAAAGCTAAGTAAGATCTGTCCTCAAGGCTTTGATGGCAAAAAGAAGATACTGGTTGCCACTGAAATTGTCAAATTTATTACGACAGACTCTTGGACTAACCACATTCTAATGATAACATTAAATGAGTGTTGAAGGTATTTAAACTCTCATTAATTTAGACATTAATTAAATTAATGAATCTAATTAATCTGATTCAGACCTATACCATGATCCAAGTGCTGCACAGATGTCTATCAATTTATGCTGAGCAGCAAGGGAAGGGACTTGGAAGGCAGGCAGGCTGACAATCAACGTGGGTCGGCTACCTTGTTAAGAATAGGATCAAAAGCCTATTAATCCACTGCTTATATCCATAGTTGTTTATTTAATAAATGGTAGGTTATAGGAACACAGATGTTGTGATGCCTTTATGAGATGATAAATGCATAGGACATAATAGGATGTTGAGCCCAGAATGCAACACTCAACAGATGTTAGTTTCTTGCATCTATATTTACTTGGTTAACATAATTTTTTAAATCTATAAAATGCTACCTGACTCCAGATTAATCAGAACTTCCAAAATCTATTAAAGAAAAAGGCAAAATGCATTTTAAATAAATAATAAATGTACAGAATATTAAAAGCATAAGAATGCACAGAGATGCATGCCTGTAATCCAAACTACTCAGGAGGCTGAGGCAGGAGGATCACTTGAGGAACCCAGAACTTTGATACCAGCTTGGGAAACAAAGCAAGACTCTACCTTAATAAAAAAACTTGTGCACACCTGTGTGTATGCTTTAGATCCAGTTTTTGTTGTTGTTATTGTTGTTTTTGTTTTGTTTTGTTTTGTTTTTTATGCATAAGACTGATGCTTTGTTACAAAGAATTCCTTTGTGAGCATGCCTGGGACGTTATTAGAATTAACATTGATTATACTTATTGGTAGGTAATTAATGCAACAAGAACTGCTACTTCCCTTTGCATATATTAAATACAAAGAATAATAAAAATATTAAACTTTGGTATCTTCAAGTGAACTGAAGTATACAAATCATCCTAGCCAAACCCTATGAGATTGAGCAAAAATGGTATTGTTAGCAGAACAGGTGTGAAGAGTCAACAGTGTCAAAGAGCATGATTTCTGGAACAAAATATGAGGGGCAGTTAAAACAGAGTATACAGTAGTATCCCTTATCCACTATATGTGCAGAAAGACATACTTGATATGGTTTTCTCTGCTGTCACACCACAATAACAATCATCAACAAAGAAGGCTTCTGTGGCCAAATGTGTGGAGAGTTTTTCCCCACCAACAAGCAAGCAATCATGTCTGCTGATGACACAATTCAGTTCTCCACTCTATCTGCAGATAACATCAGATTTAATTTAATTTAGAAATTAAACTTTATCCTAGATATGTATGTATAGGAAAAAACAGTTTATAATTCAGTACTATTCGTGATTCCATGCATCCAATGGGGGTCTTGGAATGTATTTCCCACGGTTAAAGGGGAACTACTGCACTTATATTTTAATAAGACAACATAGCCTCTCTAGCTCTTCAGTTCAAACTGTTCAGTTTAGGAGAAAACACCCTTTCACCAGAAGCCTGCAAAACATAGGAAGCAGATCAGAAACAGGAATCCTTGCAAAGACTTTCCAGCCGCCAGTGGAAAAGATCTCCAAAGAGATCAGTGTGTTACTCTGACTACTACTCTTTGGGGAAGGTGCTGGGTGGTTTACTTAGTGGTAGCTATTTGCTCTGCCCTCCATACAACAAGGCCCAAATTCACCTGCCATTTTACCTCCCACAGAAAAACCACTGGAAATATCACTCTTTTAAGAGCTTATCCACTATGAACCACAACTCACATTCAGAAAGAAGCTTAAGAAACACTGGGGAGGTGTGACAGGCTGCCAGGCAATACTATATGATGCGAAAAATATATAGAAAGAAAGCTATATCAAAGCCCTTTTACTACCAGAAAGTTCCAATGCTTGCCCTTCTCCCTAGTAAGGGAAATAATTCTTTTTCACCTTACATAAAGCAAAACTCTCTTGCTATCCCTCATGACAGAATCTAGTTGTAGGTGAGTCATATCAATATAATAGACTGTTGTCAAACTTATCGCGCAAAGGAAGAGGATCAGTGAGGAACCTATCTATATACCTATAGCATTCACCATCTGCTCTTATTTCTAACCGAAGGTAAGTAAGAAAGACTTTGTGATTCCAGTTTTATAAAATACGATCCCTTGAACTTGTCTCCTTTCATTGCTAGAGAGTCTGTCAGAACCCATCTCACGGAACAAGAAGCCCCAGTTTGGGCTGTGTGGTACTACACGGTGTCCTTTTCCTCAATCCTTTCCATTATGTGGCAAATACCTATGCAATCATGTTTTCTAAGTATGTAAAGCATACATCAACAGCATATATCATTCTTTACAGTGATAAAGAAGCAAAAGAAAAACAAAAGGAAAAAGAACATCTCAAATGACTACATTCAATTATGGTGGAGCTCTTTTTATATATAACTATTCTAAAAGATATCCACTGTATTATTCCAAGTATATGACTCTTCTGAAAAAAGTAAAATTAAGAAGACAGAGTAAAGATCAATGGTTGCCAGGTGCTGCCAGGTAGAAAGTGAGAGGTGAACATGCATATTTTAGAGAATTTTTAGGGTAGTGAAACTGTTCTGTCAATAACATTACAATAATAGATACATATCATTATACATTTGTCCAAATTCACAGAATGTACAGCATCAAGAGTGAAGCCTGATGTAAATATGAACTTTGAGTGATTATAATGTGTCAATGTAAGTTCATCCGTTGTAACAAATGTACCACTCTGGTGGAAAATACTAATAATGGGGTAGGCTATGCATTTGTGGGAGGCATGGAATATATGAGAAATCTCTGTACCTTCCTCTCAATTTTGCTGTGAACCTAAAACTGCTCTAAGAAATAAAGTTATTGATTTAACAAACATATTCACAGCTGGGCACGGTGGCTCATGCCTATAATCTCGGCACTTTGGGAGGGATTAGAGTCCCTCACCCCACATTATTCATGGGTCAACTGTGATTATTTGTTTACTGAATATAAACCATTTATTATAAAAATGAAATAGAAGATCCATTTGTATAAAAAGTTCAATTTGTTGTAATGTGACTATAGAGGAAACATACAACAGACTAACTTAAAAATATTTTTTCTTATTTTTGTGAAAATATATGGTTTTAGCAATTATATTTAAATAAATGAATTTTCTCAGACAATAATGTTTGAGATTATTAATTAGCTACAACTACCTTCTTAAATAAATCTGAATTTCAAACTAAAGAAGTTAAATTTTAAAAAATTAATTTACTTTTGTATATACATATATACACCTGCAATTGATACATATTTTTTAACTAGCCTTTTTTGATTAACCAGGTCTCTTATACAGACCTTGTGTCTTCTGTTCAGTTTTTCAATTCATACAAAACAGCATCCAGGCCATCACCAATCATTCTATGCGACAAATGCTCCTTCTAACAACCCCACAATATCGCCTCTTACCACAAGATCTCCCTTCAGCTTAATCTCTCCCATTCTAGGTTCCCATGCTGCCCCTAATCCCACTTGAAGCAGTCCTGAGAAAAGTCGCCAAATCTCTCTCCGTATTGCCCCCCCAAAATTTTTGCCACCCCAGCAATTCAACACTATTTTGTTTTATTTTTCTTATCAATATAAGAAGGCAGAAATGTCAGGCATCTGAGCCCAAGCTAAGCTATTGCATCCCCTGTGACTTGCGCATATATGCCTGTGACTTGCACGTCCGCATCCCTTGTGACTTACAGGTATACCCCCAGATGGCCTGAAGTAACTGAAGAATCACAAAAGAAGTGAAAATGCTCTGCCCCACCTTAACTGATGACATTCCACCATAAAAGACGGGATGACATTATCTTGTGCCTTGCTCATCCTGGCTCAAAAAGCTCCCCAACTGAGCACCTTGTGACTCCCACTCCTGCCCACCAGAGAAGAACCTCCCTTTGACTGGAATTTTCCTTTACCTACCAAATTCCTATAAAACGGCCCCACAGTTATCTCCCTTCCCTGACTCTGTTTTCGAATTCAGCTTGCCTGCATCCAGGTGATTAAAAAGTTTTATTGCTCACACAAAGCCTGTTTGGTGGTCTCTTCACAGGGACGTGCATGGCACAGTATATGCTTAACTTTGTAAATTACATCACTCAAATTCTCCATCTGCTCCAGCCAGAGAATTGTGAGGGATGGAAAACAGCTGAGGGCACGTTTGGCTCCACAGCTCGTAGAGTGCATGGCACCCTCCAAGGTCCTGTCCCAGGGGCTGCAGGGAAGCCAGGCCTGGGGACCCCCTCCTACCCTGGGACTGAGCCCCCGCTACCTGTGCTGCTTGTCCAGGGCATCCAGGTCGCCGCTCCTGCGTGCCAGGCAGCGCTCCACTTCCCCGGCATCACACTTGACAGCCGCCCTCTGGATCTTCTGCAGTTCGGCGTCCCAGATTCGGTACCTGGAACCCGTGTAGATGTGACCTATGGAGCTCAGGACCGTCTGGCCTCTGCGGCTCCCGAAGCCAAACGACTTCATGGTGGTGAGCTCTTCTCAGACCCCCAACCACCGGCTCTTAAGTGGGGGCAGTTCCCTGTCACATTTTCACCACCTGTCACATTTTCACCACCACCACCCCCCCTCGATCCCCACCAACCCAGCTCCAAATCCCCTATCCAACCACAAGTACTTGATCCAACCCCAAATCCGTGATCCAAGCTCCAATCTGCGAATGCAAATCTGTGATCTACTCCAAAATCCACGATCCAGCCCGGTCCACCACATCCTTCAGCAGTGACACTCACAGCCTCCAACCTTTCAGACCAAGTGAGCCTAGCAAAGCCAAAGAGCACGTGTCTGCACCACTCCTGGAAGTCGCTTGCAGGCTGAGCATGCCAGCAGGTGGAGCGCTGCCTAGCATGCAAGAGTAGAGATGTGGATGCCATGGACAAGCAGCACAGGCAGTGGAGGCTCAACCTCGGGGTGGGAGGGGGTCCCCAGGCCCGGCTTCTGTGCCACCCCTTGGACTGGAGCTTGGAGTGCACTGTGCACTCTCTGAGCAGCAGAGTAAAAAGGACCCTCAGCTGTTTTCCATCACTCATAATTCTCTGGCTGGAGCAGGTGAAGTTGAGTGATTTAACTTACAAAGTTAAGCATCTAGGGTGTTTTATTTTTAACGAACACCTTTAAAATATGGTTTATATACATTATAGGAGGTGCCTAATGAGAAAACTCATTCCCCTATCAAAAATAGCATGAGTTATTTTCAGTAGGCGAAAAGTTCTCAGAGAAAACTGTCCGTTTTACATCCGTATCCACCTGCGTAGGTAGGTTCTTTACTTGGAATTGGGAGGTGGGTTCTGTGTTCTTGAATGGGAAGGCACATTTTTCTCAAAATGTGAGTTCTTCCTGTATTTATCAATTTTACATAGACCGAATGAAATTATCAAGGTTTTAACATTTTTCTGTGACACCTGCTGTCTTTCACTATTGTGATGGCATTTAAAAAAATCTCATAATGGAGTGAAAAACACTTGCTCCTCTAGATAGCAACATGTGGTATTAATGCCTACAATTAATCATTTACTGACAGCTGAAAAGACAAATGCATGGAGCAGAGTAGGAAACCCAGAAACCCTGAAATTATGTAAGGCTAGAAGTAAGGATTGATGAAGTAGGAAAGGATGAGTTATTAATGAAAAAAAGGCTGATATTTGAAGAAAATTAATGAAATTTTATGTCACAAACATCAGTTCCTGATGGAATACAGGTTGAAATTTTTACATATGCAAGTGAGTAAGGTACCAGAGGAAACACAAATTCTTATTTTGCAGGTACATTTTATGTTGACAAAGGCCTTCTTAAGAATGACCTCATAAGCAGACATACTGAAGGTTGATTTAGCAAACTAAAAATTAAAACTGCCTGTGTTTCAGGAAGAAACATAACAAAATAAAACAGATTATTTGAAAAATATTAACTATATTTTATATATATATATTCAGATGAAAAGTATGTTTTCATTTTATAGGGAATTCATTATATTCTTTTTTTTTTTTTTTTGAATCAGAATCTTGTTTCTTTGCCCAGGCTGGTGTCCAGTGGCACAGTCTTGGCTCCCTGCAACCTCTGTCTCCCAGGTTCAAGCAATTCTCCTTCCTCAGCCTCCCAAGTAGCTGGGATTACAGGAAGGTGCCAGCATGCTCAGCTAATTTTTGCATCTTTAGTAGAGAGGGGGTTTCAGCATGTTGGCCAGGCTGGTCTCCTGACCTCAAGTGATCTGCCTGACTTGGCATTCCAAAGTGCTGGGATTACAGATGTGAGCCACCATGCCTGGCCTATATTGTTTACTATATATCAGATAATATATATTGCTGATACATATACCATATATATTACAGATATAATGTTATGTAAGTTATATATACACATTAGATGAAAAGTAATATGTACATATACACATTAGATGAAAAGTACATTTTCATTTTACAGGGAATTCTTTCAAATCAAACCTTCAAAAATTCTAAAATAGATCACGGACAAGAGAGAGTGGATCTCCCTACCTTGGTTTAGGTGATCGGTTTTTTTCCAGATTAGGTAACAAAATTTATGTCATCCATTAATTGAATTTTAAATTCAGCTTGAGGACAGATAATTTGTGAGGGTAAATTATTGTCAGGCTCTGCCAATATATTGACTGTCACTATTTGTTATAAAGCTCAAGGTCAGTTTTCATTGAATATTTTACAGATTTAGAGAGCTGGAGGCAGATATAGGTAACTAAAAACTTTTACAGCAGAAGACGTATTTTAATTATATCAAGAATCATTATTTAGTAAATCAATCACCGACCTTTCCCCAGATTATGTTTTCCTTTCTTGAGGGGAAAGCTGTATATAAACTGGCAGTTAAAAAAGTTGTAAAGAAATCAGCTTGCTCATTTGCATTGTACATTTTTGCTTTCAAGCATTTTCCATGAACTGTGTGTGGGTTCATTGCCTACATCAGATGACAAAGACTTGAGTGTTGCTACTAAGGTAAAGTGGTGTCTTGTAAAATTAATTTTCTCACTCTGAATCTAGTTTTGCATAGTATTTACTTTTAAAACTTAGCAGTGGTATACCTATCATAGTTTTATGGCGGTAATGGAAAGTTGGTCAGGAAAAAACATACATATGGCTAGTTGATTCAAAAAATTTGTTTAACTTTGATAACTAACAAAGATTGATAGGTATTGTGACAGGGTGTGAGCAGAAAAAAAATGAACAGGAAAATAAGTAGTGACAGGAAAATCACATTAGGAAATGCTTTCTCCAATAGACGAAACATGAAATTTGGTTAAGGTTTATTTGGATAAATACTAACACTTTGACTTTTAAATCATATGAGGGTAACTATCATATTTATGCTTGTATAAATCTTCAGGGGATCAAATTATGTGCAATAATCAAGGAATCCCCCAGTCCCTTTTAGTTGTAAAAACGTTGAGCACAAAGCCTATAGCTTTTTTTTTTTTCCTGGAAGCTTATAATTTTGGTATTGTATAGTTTTTAGGAGAGATTGTTTCTCTGCTTATATTGTTGGTTCTGTAGTGAGACTAAAATAATATTAAAAATTGTAGAAAATTCACTGAGTGTGGTGGTGTAGACGTGTGGTCTCTGCTACTTTAGAATATGAGGCAAGAAGATTGCTAGAGCCCAGGAATTTCAGAAAAGCCTGGGCAACATAACAATACTGTATCTGACTTAAAAATACAAATTGTGAAAATGTAGAAATTTAAATTTATGCTCTCAAAATTTGTATTGCAACGGGATTTTTGTGTGTTTTATAAGTTGTCCATGAAGAGTTTCTTTAAAACACTTCATCTAATCGAATAATATGCATTTTGCTGCAAATAAACATTTCTCAAAGCAGAGACTCTTAATACCAATATGTTAAGAGTTTAACATTATAATTTTGTCATTGTAGTTTATCTAAACTATTTACTTGGCTGGGCCCAGTGGCTCACACCTTTAATCCCAGCACTGTGGGAGGCCAAGGTGGGGGATCACTTGAGGTCAGGGGTTCGAGATCAGTCTGGCCAGCGTGGTGAAACATTGCCTGTAAAATAAGAAAAAACACAAAAATTAGCCAGGCATGATGCTGCATGCTTGTATTTCCAGCTTCTCAGGAAGTCAAGGTGGAGAATCACTTGAACCCGGGAGGCGGAAGTTGCAGTGAGCCAAGATCACACGATTGCACTCCAGTCAGTGTGACAGAGCAATACTACCTCTTACAAAATAATATAACCACTCAAACTCCTTATATCACATTCTAAAATTTTGAGTTTCAGAAATTTTTATAATTAGTTGTTTAAAGAATCATTGGAAGCTCCTGCATATCATGAGGTACTGGAGGTCAGTCAACATATTTGTGTGTATCCTGGAGTACCTAGAATACAGTCTTCCATGTAAGAAGCATTTTAATTGTTGTTTTTTGAGATGGGGATTAACTCTGTAACCGAGGCTGGAGTGCAGTGGTGAGAAATTAACTCACTCCCATCTCCATTTCCTGGGCTCAGTTGATCTTCACACCTCAGCCATCTAAGTACTTGGTACTGCAGACCTGTGTCACCACGCTCGGCTGATTTTTGTAGTTTTTGTAGAGACGGGGTTTTGCCTTGTTGCCCAGGTTGGTCTTGAACTGTTGGGCTCAAATGTTCTGTCTGCCTCAGCCTCTCAAAGTGCTGGAGTTACAGGCATGAGACATTCAGCCTTAATAGTTGCTTAATCTGAATAAATAGACAAATGAATTTTTATATAATGGAATATTCCAAGTCACATACCTCATGTATCTAACAATTAAATATTTAAAATATTGCATACATTTGTATTATTGTTTAACATTTGAGGATGTATAAGTTTTGGGGTGTTATATTGAGAAATTATGCCATATAAAAAGGAAATAAATTAGAAATAGGTCGTCAGCAGCAAAGAGGGTTACAATATATTTTCTAGTATCATTCAACTGGAATCATAACATTATTATTGCAGATTCACATTTCTTATACTTTTTATTAGCTCCCACTCACGTTCTATGAAATATACCTTTTCAAGCCATACATTACTCTTTAGAATTCTGGTGACCAATTATTTTTCTAGGTGGAAAGTTGAAAGTTCCAGGTTTCTCTCTCTGTTATAATAATATTCTTTCGGGTAGTGGTAGATGACCATATTTAAGTAATTGAAGGTCTTATAATAATAAATTCTATCCCAGAAATACTTACAAAAAACTAATTCTAGCATAAATATTAATTAGTATTATTAGGGATACGAAAGACTAAAATGCTGTTATAGATCTATATCTCCATGTTCTTTATTGTACTTCATGTGGTTTCCTTTTTTTCTTCACTTAAACTCATATTTCATTTACCAATTAGGCTCGTTTTTTGTTTGTATTTTCCTTCGTTCTCACATTTTAAATTGAAATTTTTGTGGAGTCAGGGTCTTGCTCTGTTGCCCAGGCTGGATTACAGTGGCATGATTGTGGCTCACTACAGTCCCCACCTCTAAAGCTCAAGTGATTCTCCCTCATCAGCCTCCCGAGCACCTGGGATACAGGCACACACCATCAGGCGTGACTCCTTTTTGTGTTTCTGTGTAGTGATGTGTTCTCATTATGTTGCCCAGGCTGGCCTCAAATTCTGGTGACCAATTATTTTTCTAGGAGGAAAGTTGAAAGTTCCAGGTTTCTCTCTCTGTTACAATAATATTCTTTCAGGTAGTGGTAGATGACCATATCTAAGTAATTAAATGTCTTATAGTAATAATCTCTATCACAGAAGTACTTACAAAATCTAATTGCAGCATAAATATTAATTAGTATTATTAGAGATATGAAAGACTAAAATGTTCTGTTAGAGATCTATCTCTCCATGTACTTTATTGTACTTCATGTGGTTTCCTTTCTTTCTTGGCTTAAGCTCGTATTTCATTGAGCAATTAGGCTTGTTTTTTGTTTGTATTTCACTTCATTCTCACATTTTAAATTGAAATTTTTGTGGTGTCAGGGTCTTGCTCTGTTGCCCAGGCTGGAGTACAGTGGCATGATCTTGGCTCACTACAGTCTCCACCTCTAAAGCTCAAGTGATCCTCCCACAGCAGCCTCCTGAGCACCTGGGATACAGGCACACAACATCATGCCTGACTCCCTTTTGTATTTGTGTGTAGAGATGTGTTCTCATTTTGTTGTCCAGGCTGGTCTCAAATTCCTGAACTCAAGCCATCTACCCACCTTGGCCTGGCAAATGGGCTGTGATTACAGGTGTGAGCCATCATGTCTGGGCAACATTGAGTTTATTTAAAGGAATTGATGAGGGCTGAGTATGGTTTTGCACACTGGTTATCTCAACAGTTTGGGAGGCAGAAGTGGAAGGTTTCCTTGAGCCTAGGAGGTTGAGACCAGCCTGGGCAGTATAATGAGGCCTTGTCTCTACAAAACTAACAATAAATACATTAGCCAGGTATGATGGTATGCACCTGTAGTTCCAGCTATTCAGGAAGTTGAGGTGGGAATATTGCTTGAAGTCAGGATGTTGAGACTGTAGTGAGCCGTAATCATGCCACTGCATTCAGCTCTGGTTGACAGAGTGAGACCCAGTTTCATAAAAAGAGATTCATAAGAAACTCTTGATGCAACTCATAATTTTTAAAATGGGAATTCCTTCTTGATATTACCTCAGCAGCATGTCCCCGAGAAAGTGTCAGAGCCTTTACCTGGACCTTCCCATGAAAAAGGAAATAGTATAGTCAATGGAAAAGAAGAAGTTGAGAACCATATTTTATTTAAAAAGTCATTTGATAGAATGCTTCTTTTAAAATATGAGTATGAACATAGTCTAATAGCTAAGTAAAATGTCCTGTTAACTGTATAATAAGTAAAGGAGAAGTCAAATGGTGATAAGTTGTGTCTCTAACCAAGGGTCAGCAGTTGATTCTATTGGGAGTACCACTAAAGGAGCTGAGTTATGAGTTCCATTTTAAGATACTCTAAGACCTGAGGCAAGTCAATAAAGAGGGAAGAGGAAATGAATAAAAGAGAAAGAAAGCCTGAGGAGGGTGGAGTGTACATGGAATAAATATAAAAAAAGTGGATATAGATATTGGAGGGTAGTAAAGTCAAACTATTCTATAGAAGATGGAAGAACAGGGTGTTAGAAATAAGAAAGAAGATAGTGAGCTTCCAATACCAAAATGTGTCAGAGAATTACAGTAACGTTTTTCTAGTCTTGTTGTTACCCTCACTACTGGGGAGGCATTAAGGATTGACGTACTTTACCACACAGACCTGTGTTTTATCTACACATAACACTCTCCGTTATGCACACTCATTCACACTAACAAACATACTCAGCCACATGTACAGTCATAGAGACACTCACACACACATCCTTGCTCACAGTCACACACATTCTCTCTCACAAACTCACACTCACAGTGACATACTCAATCCCACTCACACCCACACTCTCACTCACTCACACTTTCTCTAGTACTCACCCTCAAACATTCATACTCATTCACATGCACACTCACACTTGCATGTTCACTCACTCATACTGTCACACACTCACAGACAGTAACAAGGTCACTCACACTCACTCTCACTCACACTCACAAACACACACACTCACACTCACTTTCACTTACACACACACTCACACTCTTCTTCATGCACACTCACTCACACTCACCCACACCCACACACATGCACACTCACACTGTCACTCACAAAAATTCACACTCACTCACTGTCACTCATTCACATTCTCACTCACAAACTCACACTCACACTCAGTCACAGACTCAACTCCACTCACACTCACTCACACTTTCACTCATGCTCACCCTCACACACACTCACTCTCATGCACACTCACCCTTGAACACTCACTCACACTGTCACACTCACTCACAGACACTAACACTGACACTCACAATCACTAACACTCACACACTAACATTCACACACTTACTCACACAAAGTCACTCACTCACACACACTCACACTAACATGCACTCCAACTCACACTCACTCACAGTTTTTTTTCTCCAACACGTGCCTCTCCATCCCTCCGTCAAACCTTATCTTCCCATCAGGGGCCTTCTCTGTGATGTGTGGTACACTACCTGGTCCGAGATGCACCCTGGGTTAAAACCAGGGATGCCAGGATCTTCAGGTGGCAGCGCAGGAGCTCATGGGAAGGCACTTTCATCTGGGGAGACCCAGGAACACGTTTCATTATTTTCTGCCATGTATGCCCGACCTCCCCTCACTCCAACCTTACTATCCCCTCAGGAGCATCTGGCCCTCTTTGTGTTAATGCTAACGGGCCCAAAAGGCACACTGGTTTCAAAACAGGGAACCCAGGATGCCCACAGAACACTGCTGTGGCTGATGGGAAGTCACTTTCTTCACTGGGGAGCCCATTAACGTTCCTCAGTTGCATAAATTTTTTTCTTTTTTTGCCACAGGAGCCCCATACACCCTCCTTCTAACCTCACCTTCCCCTCAGGGTCTTTCTGTCAATTTTGGAGTACCCTGCAGGGCCCGAGACCCACCCTGATTTTGAACCATGGACGCCATGGTCCCCAGGGGCCAGTGTAGGGCCTGATATGAAGGCATTTTTGTCCTTGTGGGAGCCAGGAACACTTCTCAGCTGTGCGGTTTTCTTTTATTTTTTCTGCCACAAGTGCACCAGCTCCCATTCCTCAAAGCTAAACTTCCCCTCTGGTACCTTCTTCCTTCTCTGGAGCACCCATAGTGTTACCAAGACACATCTTGGTTAAGAGTCGGATAGACAAGGGTCCCCGTGCCCCAGTGCAGGGGCTGTTGGGAAGGCACTTTCTTCCATTGGGGATCAGAAATGCTTCTTGAAGACCCATTTTTTTTGTTGTTGTAATATCACAAGTAACCCAGCTCACAAACACTCACACTCTCACTCACTCACACTCACACAATCACTCACACTCACAGTCACTCACATACTCATACAAACACACACTCACACACAAGCAACCTCACACACACAGTCACACACATTCACACACACTATCACTCACACTCGCACTTGCACTCACTCACTCTCACACTCACAAACACACACATTCACACTCACTTTCACTCACACACACTTACACTCACACTCTCATTCATGCTCATAAACATACTCACCCACATGCACAGTTACATGCACACTCACATGCAAGCACATCCTCTCTCACAGTCACTCACATTCTCTCTCACAAACTCACACTCACACGGACACACTCAAATTCACTCACACCCACACTCTCATTCACTCACACTTTCACTCCCAGTCACCCTCACACACTCACACTCACTCACACACACACTCACACTTGCACACTCATTCACACTGTCACGCTCACTCGCAGACACTAAAACTCATGGTCACTCACACTCACTCTCACACTCACAAACACACACACTCACTCACTCATTTTCACTTACACACATACACTCACAAGCACACACACTCACACTCCCTCACTTTCACTTACACACACTTACATTCACACTCTCCCTCACACACACTCACTCACACTCAGACACACACTCATACATGCACACTCACACACATGCACTCACACTCACAAAGTTGCCCTCTCGCTCACAGTCACTCACTCACATTCTCTTTCACAAACTCACACTCACTCTCATTCACACACTCAACACCACTCACACCCACACTCTCACTCACTCACACTTTCACTCACACACACCATCACACACTCACATTCACTCACATGCACACTCACACTCGCACATTCACTTATACTGTCTCACTCACATTTACACTCATGGGCACTCACACTCTCTCACACTCAAACTCGTACATACACTCACACTCACACATTTACTCACAGAAACTCACTCACTGACACACACTGACATACACACAGTCACACTCACTCTAACTCACACACACTCAGTTTTTTTTTCTCCAGAAAGTGCATCAACATCCCTCCCTCAAAGCTTATCTTCCCATCAGGGGCCTTCTCTTTGATTTGTGATACACTACATGGCCTGAGATGCTCCCTGGGTTCGAACCAGGGACTCCAGGATCTTCAGGTACCAGCGCAGCATCTCATGTGAAGGCACTTTCGTCCGTGGAGACCGATGAACACTTCTTGGCAGCACATTTCATTTTTTTCTGCCACATATGCCCCACCTCCCCTCACTCCAACCTTACTATCCCATCAGGAGCCTCCGACCCTCTTTGTGGTACCCCTAATGGCTCTGATAGGCCCACTGAGTTTGAACCAGGGAACCTAGGTGCCCGCAGAACAGTGCTGTGGCTGATGGGAAGGCTCTTTCTTCACTGGGGAGCCCAGGAACGCTACTCACTGGCATCCAGTTTTTTCTTTTTCTGACACAGGATCCCCATATGCCCTCCTTCTAACCTCACCTTCCCCTTAGGGTCTTTCTGTCCATTTTGGAGTACCCCTGTAGGGTCTGAGATGCACCCTGGTTTTGAAGCATGGACACCACGGTCCCCAGGGACTGGTGCAGGGTCCGATATGAGGGCACTCTTGTCCGTGTGGGACCCAGGAACGCTTCTAAGTGGTGTGATTTTCTTTTACTTTTTCTGCCACAAGTGCACCAGCTCCCCTTCCTCAAAGCTTAACTTCCCCTCTGGTGCCTTCTTCCTTCTTTGGGGCACCCATAGTGTTACTGAGACGCACCCTGGTTTGGAGCTGGATAGGCCATGATCCCCAGGGGCCAGTTCAGGGCATGATGTAATTCTTCCTTCTTTGGGGCACCCATAGAGTTACCGACATGCACCCTGCTATCCAACCGGTTAGGCCACTGTCACCGGGGACCAGTGCAGGGGATGTAGGGAAGGCAATTTCTTCTGTGGGGGACAAGGAATGCTTCTCGATGGCCCATCTTTACTTTTTGATGTATTACTGCAGAGAACCTATCTCACAAACACTCACAAACTCATTCACTCACTCACACTCACACACTCACACTCACACTCACGCTCACACATTCATACTCACACACTCACACACAAGCAACTTCACACTCAAAGACATTCACACTCACTCACACAACTCACTCTCACACTCTCACACTCACATTTAATCTGACTCACTCATTCTCAATCACCCTCACAAACACACACACATACTAATTCACTTTCACTCAAACACACTTGCACTCACACTCTACCTCACAGACACTCACCCACACACACACTCACTCACACTCACAAACTCCCACTCTCGCTCACAGTCACTCACTCACATTCTCATTCACAAACTCACACTCACACTCACACACTCAACCCCACTCAACTCACACTCTCACTCACACTTTCACTCACACTCACCCTCACATAAACTCACACACACACACTCATACTCACACACTCACTCAACAGACTGTCACACTCACTCACAGACACTAACACCACAGTCACTCACATTCACTCACACTCACACACACTCTCAGACTCACACACTTACACAAACTCACTCTCACACGTACAAACACACACACTCACTCACTTTCACTTACACACACTTACACTCACACTCTCCCTCATGCACATTCACTCACTCTCACACACACACTCACAGGCACACAAACTCACACACACACTCACACACACTCACACTCTCACTCCCTGTCACTCACATTCTCACTCACAAACTCACACTCACACACACTAAACCCCACTCCAACCCACACCCTCTTTCACTAAACCCACTTTCACTCACACCCTCACACACTCATACTCACTCACATGTACACTCACACTCGAACACTCACTCACTCACACTGTCACACTCCCTCACAGACACTAACACTCATGGTCACTCACACTCACACTCACACACAGTATCACACTCACACACTTTCTGACACAAACTCATTCAATCTCACTCTCACACTCTCACTCACTCTGTCTCACAAACACACACTCACACTCACTTTCACTTACAGATGCACTCTCGCTCACACACACAAACTCACACTCATGCACACATTCACACACACACACTACCACACACATGCAATAATTCACACTCACACACTCATACTCTCGCTTACAGTCATTCATTCACATTCACACTCACAATCACTCACTCACACTCACAATCTCATTCTCACTCACACACTCACTGAAACTCACTCACACTAACACATTCACATTCACACACTCACACTCAAACACAATCACACATGATCACACACTTAACTCACAGTCACATTCACACCCATTCACGCACATTCACAAAAACACATTCGCACTCACACCCTCACTCACTCTCACACTCACACTCTCATTCACACTCAGTCACTCACCCACACTCACAAACTCACTCACAACTGAAGTCACTAACACTCGCATTCACACTCAAACTCACTCACACTCACACACTAACCCAAACACACACTCCCTCACACCCTCACTGGCACCCTCACTCATCACACTCACACTCAAACACTCTGATACACACACTCACTCACACTCACACTCACTCACACTTACAGTCACACACTTACCCAGACTCACACACACACAGACACTCACTAACACTATCACTCACTCACTCTTATGTACACTCACTCACGCTCATACTCATGCTCACACACACACATTCAGTCTCTCTCACACTTTCACACCTACTCACAGGCACTCACAGTCATACTTACACACACTCACAGTTTTTTTGTCCAACAAGTGAGTCACCATCCCTCACTCAAACCTTCTACACAGGCGCCTTCTCTCTGTTTTGTCATACCCCTACCTGGCCTGAGACTCACCCTGGGTTCGAATCACAGTTGCGAGGGTCTCCTGGAACCATCACCAGGGCTCATGGGAAGGCAATTTCGTCCCTGGAGACCCAGGAACTCTACTGGATGGCACGTTTATTTTTCTGTCACATGTGCCCCACTTCCCCTCACTCCTACCTTACCATCACCTCAGGGGCCAGGGTTCCTCTTTGTATTACAACTAACAGGCCTGAAAGGCACCCTAGTTTTGAAACAGGCACCCCAGGGTACCCGTGGCCCAACACTGGGGCCAATGGGAAGGCACTTCCATCCCTGGGGAGCCCAGGAACGCTTCTCACTGGTGCTTTTTTTCCCTTTTTCTGCCACAGGAGCCCCATATGCACTCCTTCAAAACTCACCTTCCCCTCACAGTCTATCTGTCCACTTTGGAGTACCCCTAGTTGTACCAAGCTGCACCCTGGGTTTGAGCCAGGGATGCCAGGGTCCCAGGCCCCAGTGCAGGGGCTGATGGGAAGGCACAGTTGTCCGTGTGGGACCCAGGAATGCTTCTAAGTGCTTCGAATTTCTTTTATTTTTTTCTGCCTCATGTGAACCATCTCCCCTTCCTCAAAACTTACACACACTCACACACACTCACACTCACTCACACCCGCATTCACACTCACACTCACTCACATTCATTCACACACAGAAACAGTCACATGCAGTCACACTCACTCACACTCTGACAAACTCACACACTAGCTCCCTCGCTCACACTCACTCACACTCACTTAAACTCACACACTCACTCACACTCACACTCACTCACACACACCCTCACACACTCACTCACACTCACACAGTCTCACACTCTCTCACACACGCACTCACACTCTCACTCACTCACACCCTCACTCACTATCACTCTCATTCGCACTTGCACTCACACTCACATTCACAGTCACTCACACACACTCACACTCACAAACTCACAGTCACACTCACTCCCTCATTCACCCTCACTCACACACTCACACTCACACTAACATTCACTCACACACACTCACTCACACTCTCTCACATTCTCACATTCACACTCACTCACCTGAGGCCTGAGATGCACCCTGGGTTTGAACCAGGGATGATAGGGTCCCTTGGGCCTAAAGAAGGGCCTTATGGGAAGGTACTGTTTTACCTGTGGGTCTGAGGAATGCTTATCAGTGATGCATTTTTTTTCCTGTTTGGTGACACCAGTGCCTTGGCTCCCCTCCCTGGAAAGTTACCATCCCCTCAGGTGCCTTCTGCCTGCTTTGGGGTACCCCAAGTCAGCCTGAGACACACCCTGGATTCGAACCGGTGAGGCCTAGGTCCCCCAGGCCCACTGCAGGCGCTGATGTGAAGGCACTGTCTTCCGTAGGGGATGAGGAATGCTTCTCCGTGGTGCTTTATTTTTTTATTTCACAGGAAATCTACCTCCCTGCCCTCAAACCTTACCTTCCCCTTAGGGGCCTTTGTCCCCATTTCAGGTACCACTAGTGGGGCCAAAACACAGCCTACTCTTGAACAAGGGACTCCAGTGTTCCCAGGGCCCAGCGCCAGGGCTGGTGGGAAGGCACTTTCATCCATGATGAACCCAGGATAGCTTCTCAGAATCGCGATTTTTTTTTTCTGCCACAGCTGCAGCACCTCACCTCCCTCACTATTAGCCTTCCCCTCAGGAGACTTCAGCTCGCTGTTGGGTACCCTTCACACTCCCAAGATGCACACTGCATTCAAACGAGAGACTGCAGGTTCCCCAAGGTGCATCACAGGGGCTGATCAGAAGGCATTTTGGTCCATTGTGACCCATGACCTGATTCCCAGTAGTGCTTTTTTTCCTCTCCAACAGGTGTCTCACCATCCCTCCCTCAAGCCTTATGTTCGAATCAGGGGCCTTCTCTGTGATTTGTGGTACCCTACCTGACCCGATACACAACCTGGATTAGAACCAGGGATGCCAGGATCTCCAGGTAACAACGCAGGTGCTCATGGGAAGGCACTTACATCTGTGGAGACACAGGAACACTTCTTGGTGGCACGTTCTTTTTTTTTTTCTGCCACATATACCCCACGTAACATCACTCCAACCTTACTATCCCCTCAGGTGCCTAAGGCCCTCTTTGTGGTACACCTAACGGGCCTGATAGGCACAGTGTGTTCGAATCAGGGAACCCAGGGTGCCTACAGAACTGTGCTGTGGCTGATGGGAATGCGCTTTTGTCCCTGGGCAGCCCAGAAATGCTCATTACTGGCATTCATTTTTTACTTTTTCTAGCACAGGAGCCCCATATGCCCTTCTTCTAAACTAATCTTCCCTCAGGGTCTTTCTGTCCGTTTTTGAGTACCCCTGCAGGGCCCGAGATGCACCCTGATTTTGATCCATAGATGCCACAGTCCCCAGGGACCAGTGCAGAGCCTGATATGAAGGCACTGTTGTCCGTGTGGGACCCAGGAAAGCTTCTAGGTGGTGCAATTTTCTTTTATTTTTTCTGCCACAAGTGCACCAGCTCCCACTCCTCAAAGCTTAACTTCCCCTCTGTTGCCATCTTCCTTCTTTGGGGCACCCATAGTGTTACCGAGATGCACCCTGGTTTCGAGCCGGACAGGCTGCAGTACCTGGGGTCCACTGCAGGGGATGTCAGAGCGGCACTTTCTTCCATGGGGGATGAGGAATGCTTCTCGACGTCCAGTTTTTATTATTGGTTGTAATGCCACAGGTAACCCAGCTAACAAACACTCACACACTCACTCACTCACACTCCCACACTCACACTCACACAGTCACTCACACTCACACATTCATACTCACACACACACAAGCACACTCACACTCACTCACACACACTCACTCTCCCTCACACTCCCTCACAGTCTCACACTCACCCTCACTTTCACTCAGTCAATTTCACTCACACTCACAAACACACACTCTCACTCACTTTCACTCACACATTTACACTCACACTCTCCCTCATGCACACTCACTTACACTCACAAACTCACACACACACTCAAACCCATACTCACTCACACACACTCACACACTCGCACATTCATTCACTCACACTGTCACACTCACAGACCCTAACATTCACGGTCACTCACACACACAGTCACACTCACACACTCACACAACTCACTCTCTCACACACTCACATACTCACACTCACACTCACTCAAACTCACACTCACAGTTTTTATTTTTCCACCAACAGATGCCTCACCATCCCTCCCTCAAACCTTGTTTTCCATTCAGGGGCCTTCTCTGTGATTTGTGGTAACTTACCTGGCCTGAGACTCACCCTGGGCTTGAACCAGGGGCACCAGGATCTCCAGGTACCAGTGCAGGGGCTCATGGGAAGGCACTTTCATCCGTGGAGATCCAGGAACACTTCTTGGTGGCACGTTTTATTTTTCCTGCCACATATGCCCCAAGTCCTCTCACTCCAACCTTAATATTCCCTCAGGAACCTCAGGCCCTCTTTGTGGTACCCCTAACGGGCCTGGTAGGCACACTGGGTTTGAACCAGGGTGCTTGAAGAACAGTGCTGTGGCTGATGGGAAGGCACTTTCATCCATGGGGAGCCTATTAATGCTCCTCACTGGCATCCAGTTTTTTCTTTTTCTGCCACAGGAGCCCCATACCCCCTCCTTCTAACCTCACCTTCCCCTCAGGGTCTTTCTGTCCATTTTGGAGTACCCCTCAGGGCCCAAGATGCACCCTGGTTTTGATGCATGGACACCACGGTCCCCAGGGGCTGGTGCAGGTCCGATATGAAGGCACTCTTGTCCGTGTGGGACCCAGGAATGCTTCTAACTGGTGTGATTTTCTTTCATTTTTTCTGCCACAAGTGCACCAGCTCCTCTTCCTCAAAGCTTTACTTCCCCTCTTGTGCCTTCTTCCTTCTTTGGGGCACCCATAGTGTTGCTGATACGCACCCTGGTTTTTAGCCGGTTGGGCCACAGTCCCCAGGGCCCAGTGCAGGTCTATTGGGAAGGCAGTTTCTTCCGTGGGATACAAAGATAGCTTTTAGATGGCCCTTTTATATTATTTGTTGTAATACCACAGGTAACATAGCTCAGAAGCACTCACACATTAACTCACTCACACACACACTCACACACACAGTCACTCACACTAACACAATCACACTCACACACCCACTCACACTCAAGCACCCTCAGAGTGACACACACACACTCACTCACACACATTCACTCTCACTCACACTCACTCTCTTACATTCACACTCACTCTCACACTCACAAACACACACACTGACACTCGCTCACTTTCACTTACACACACATTCACACTCTCCCTCACGCTCACTCACACTCACACACACTCACCCACATGCAAACTCACACACACACTCACACACACACTCACACTCTCACTCACAGTCACTGTCACATTCTAACTCAGAAACACATTCACACTCACTCACACACTCAACCCCACTCACACTCACACTCTCACTCACTCACACTTTCACTCACACTCACTCTCATACACTCACCCTGACTCACATGCACACTCAGACTTGCACACTCACACTGTCACACTCACTCACAGACACACAGTCACACTCACTCACAGTCACAAACACTCACAGTCACTCACATGCACTCACTCACTCAGACACACACTCACACTCACACTCACTCAAACTCACACTCGCTCACAGTTTTCTTTTTCTCCAACAGTTGCCTCACCATCCATCCCTCAAACCTCATGTTCCAATCAGGGGCCTTCTCTGAGATTTGTGGTACCCTTCCTGGCCTGAGACACACCCTGGGTTCGAACCAGGGATGCCAGGATCTTCAGGTCACAGCACAAGGGCTCCTGGGAAGGCCCTTTCTTCCGTGGGGGACAGGGAATGCTTCTCAGTGGCCCGTTTTTATTTATTGTTGTAATTCCACTATTAAACCAGCTCACAAACACTCACACAGTCACTCACTCACTCACACATAATCACTCACACTCACAGTCACTCACACACTCACACATTCAAAGTCACACACTCACACGCAAGCACCCTCACACTGACTCACACTCACTCTCACACACACTCTCACCCACTCACTCTCACTCACACTCAACAACACACACACTCAAACTCACTTTCACTCACACACACTTCCACTAACACTCCCTCATGCACACTAACTCACACTCACAAACTCACCCACAAGAACACTCACACACACACTATCACCCACACTCACACACTAACACTCGCTCACAGTCACTCACTCACATTCTCACTCACAAACTCACACTCACATTCACACACTCAACCCCACTCACACCCACACTCTCATTCACTCACACTTTCACTCACATTCACCCTCACACACTCACAATCACTCACATGCACACTCACACTTGAACACTCACTCACACTCTCACACTCACAGACACTAACACGGTGACTCACACTAATCCTCACACTCTCACTCACTCTCACTCACACTCACAAACGCATTCACTCACTTTCTCTTACACACACTCACACTCTCCCTCTTGAACACAAACTCACACTCACACACACTCACAACACCCCCATACACACTCACTCAAACTCACTCACTCACAGTCACTCACATTCTCACGCACAAACTTGCACTCACACCCACTGTCACACTCAACCACACTCACACTCATACTCTCACACTCACACTGTCACTCACTTTCAGTCACACTCACAAACACTCACACTCATTCACTTTCACTTACATACACTCACACTCCCTCACACACACTCACACCCGCACACACACCCACACTCACACACACTCTCACTAACACTCACATACTCATACTCTTCCTCACAGTCACTCACATTCTCACTCACAAACTTGTAACCACACACTCAACCCCACTCACAACCACTCACTCACTCACCGTTTCACTCATACTCACCCTCACACACTGACACTCACATGCACACTCGCACCTGCACACTCACTCAATCACACTTTCACACTCAATCACAGACCCTAACACTCATGGTCACTGACACTCACACACACTCACATTCACATACATTCACACTGACACAATTACTCACACAAACTCACTCACTCACACACACTGACATACACTCACAGTCACTCAAACTCACCCTCACAGTATTTTTTTTCTACAACTGGTGCCTCACCATCCCTCCCTCAAATCTTATGTTCCATTCAGGGGCCTTCTCTGTGGTTTGTGGTACCATACCTGGCCTGAGACGCACCCTGGGTTCGAACCAGGGACTCCAGGATCTCCAGGTACCAGCGCAGGGTCTCATGGGAAGGCACTTTCGTCTGCCAAGATGCAGGAAAACTTCTTGGCCTCAAGTTTCATTTTTTTCTACCACATATGCCACTCTTCCCCTCACTCCAACCTTACTATCCCCTCAGGAGCCTCTGGCCCTCTCTGTGGTACCCCTAACGTGCCGAAAGGCACCCTGCATTCGAACCAGGGACCCCAGGGTGCCCAAAGAACAGTGCTGTGGCTGATGGGAAGACATTTTCATCCCTGGGGAGCCCATTACCACTCCTCCCTGGCATCAATTTTATTCTTTTTCTGCCAGAAGAGCCCCATACGCCCTCCTTCTAAACTCACCCTACCCTCAGGGTCTTTCTGTCCGTTATGGAGTACCCCTGTAGGGACTGAGATGCACCCTGATTTCAAACCATGGATGCCATGGTCCCCAGGGGCCAGTGCAGGGTCTGATATGAAGGCACTGTTGTCTGTGTGGGACTCAGGAATGCTTCCAAGTGGTGCAATTTTCTTTTATTTTTTCCACCACAAAAGCAGCAGCTCCCCCTCCTCAAGGCTTACCTTCCCCTCTGGTGCCTTCTTCCTTCTTTGGGTCACCCATAGTGTTACTGAGACACACCCTGGTTTTGAGCCCGTTAGGCCACGGACCCCGGGGCCCTGTGAAGGGGCTGTCGGGATGTCACATTCTTCCATGGGGGACAAGGAATGCTTCTCGACTGCCCTCTTTTATTTTTCATTGTAATACCACAGCTAACCCAGCTCACACTCACTCACTCACACTCACACAATCACTCACTCTTACAGTGACTCATACACTCACAGAGTGAAACTCACACACTCACACACAAGCCAGCTCACACACACTCACACTCACTAACACACACTCACTCTCATTCACATTCACTTACACTCTCACACTCACACTCACTCTCATTCACTCTCACACAAAAATACACTCCCTCACTTTCACTCACACACACTTACACTCATACTCTCCCTCATGCACACTCACACTCACAAACGCACACACCCACATGCACAGTCACACACTCATTCACACTCACACCTCCACACCCAACTCCACTCACACCCACACTCTCACTAACTCACAATTTCACACACTCACACTCTCACACTCACACACACACACATTCGCACTCACCACTCACTCACATTGTCACACTCACAGACACTATCACGATCACTCACACTCACACTCACCTCACTCACTCACTCTCACACTCACAAACACACTCACTCACTTACACTTACACTCACACTCTCTCTCATGCACACTCACTCACACTCACACACACTCACACACATGCACATGCAGACTCACCCAGACTCACTTACTCACACTCACACACTCACACTCTCACTCAGTCACTCACACACATTCTCACTCACAAACTCATGTTCACACTCATACGCTCAACTCCACTCACACACTCTCACTCACACTTTCACTCACACTCACCCTCACACACTAACATGCACACTCACACTCACACTCTCACTCACACTTTCACACTCACACTTACACTCATGGCTCACTCACACTTTCACTCACACTCACCCTCACACACTAACATGCACACTCACACTCACACTCTCACTCACACTTTCACACTCACACTTACACTCATGGTCACTCAAACTCACTCACACTCGCACGCACACTCACCCTCACACTCACACACTTACACAAACTCACTCACTCATACACAGTCACACTCTCTGTAACTCACATGCATTCAGAGATTTTTTTCTCCAACAGGTGCCTCACCATCCCTCCCTCAAACCTTATCTTCCAATCAGGGGCCTTCTCTGTGATTTGTGGTACCCTACGTGGCCTGAGACGCACCCTGTGGCTGAACCAGGGACACCAGGGTCTTCAGGTAACAGTGCAGGGACTCGTGGGAAAGCATTTTCATCTGTGGAGACCTAGGAACACTTCTTGGAGGCATGTTTTATTTTTTTCTGCCACATATGCCCCACCTCTCCTCACTCCAATCTTACTATCCCCTCTTTGTGGTACCCCTAATGGGCCCGATAGGCACACTGGCTTTGAACCAGGGAACCCACCCCTCAGGGTCTTTCTCTCCGTTTTGGAGTACCACTGAAGGGCCTGAGAAGCTCCCTGATTTCGAACCATGGATGCCATAGACCCCAGGGGCCAGTGCAGGGTCTGATATGAAGGCACTGTTGTCCGCATGGAACCCAGGAGTGCTGCTAAGCAGTGCAATTTTCTTTTAATTTTTCTGCCACAAGAGCACCAGCTCCCATTCCTCAAAGCTTAACTTTCCCTCTGGTGCCTTCTTCCTTCTTTGGTGCACCCGAGATGCACCAAGGTATCGAGCCTTTTAGGCCACGGACGCTGGGGCCCAGTGCAAGGGCTGTAGGGAAGGCACTTACTTCCATGGGGTACAAGGAATTCTTGAAGGCCCATTTTCATTTTTTGTTGTAATACCACAGGTAACCCAGCTCACACACACTCACTCACTCACACGCAATCACCCACACTCACAGTCACTCACACTCACACATTCATACTCACACTCACACACAAGCACCCTCACACTCACACACACTCACACTCACTTACATACTCTCACAATCACTCACACTCACACTATCACACACTCTCACACTCACAAGCACACACACTCACAAATCACTTACTTTCACTCACATACACTCTCACTCTCCACAGGCACACTCACTGACACTCACAAACACACTAACACTAATGCACACTCACGCACATACACTCACACTCATGCTAACAGTCAAATTCTCACTCACAATCTCACATTTGCACTCACACATTCAACCCCACTCACACTCACAATCTCATTCACTCACACACTTTCACACTCACCCTCGCACACTCACACTCACACACTCACAGTCACAGACACTAACACTCATGGTCACTCACACACACACACTCTCACACTCACACACTTACACAAACTCACTCATTCACACACACACACACATACTCAAACTCATACCCATAGTTTATTTTTTCTCCAACATGTGCATCACCATCCCTCCCTCAAAACTTTAGTTCCAATAAAGGGACTTCTCTATGATTTCTGGTAATGCACCTGGCCCGAGATGCATGCTGGGATTGAACAAGGGATGCCATGATCTCCAGGTACCAGCACAGGGGTTCATGGTAAGGCACTTTCGTCCCTGGAGACCCAGGAACAGTTCTCAGCAGCACATTTTATTTTTTCTGCCACATATGCCTCAACTTCTCTCACTCCAACCTTACTACCCCTCAGTGGCCTATGGCCCTCTTTGTTGTACCTGTAATGGGCCTGATAGGCACACTGGGTTTGAACCAGGGAATCCAGGGTGCCCACAGAACTGTGCTGTGGCTGATGGGAAGGCACTTTAGTCCCTGGGTACCCCAGGAACACTCATCACTGGCGTCCATTTTCTTTTTCTGCCACAGGAGCCCATACGCCTTCACCTCAGGGTTTTTCTGTCAGTTTTGGAGTACCACTGCAGTGTCCAAGATGCACCCTGATTTCGAACCATGGATGCCACGGTCCCCAGGGGCCAATGCAGGGCCTGATATGAAGGCAGTGTTGTCTGTGTGGGACCCAGGAATGCTTCTAAGCAGTGCAATTTTCTTTTATTTTTTCTGCCACAAGTGCACCAGCTCCCCTTCCTCAAAGCACCAGCTGCCCTCTGGTGCCTTCTTCCTTCTTTGGGGCACCCATAGTGTTATGGGGATGTACCCTTGTCTTGAGCTGGTTAGGCCACAGTCCCCTGGACGCAGTGCATGGGCTGTCGGGAAGGCACTTTCTTCCATGGGGGACAAGGATTGCTTCTCGATGGCACGTTTTTATTTTTTGTTGAAATACCACAGGTCACCCAGCTCACACTCACACATTCACTCAAACTCACACAATCACTCACACTCACAGTCACACACATTCACAGGTACACATTCATATGCACTATGCACACACTCACGCAGAAGCACCCTCACACTCATACACTCACACTCACTCATACACGCTCACTCTCATTCACACTCACACTCTCACATTCACTCACACTCACTCTCACTCTCACTCACACACACGCTCACACTCACTTTCACTCACACACACTTACACTCTCCCTCATGCACACTCACTCACAAGCTCACACACACTCATCCACATGCACGCTCACACACACACTCATTCACTCACACCCACACATTCTCACTCTTGTTCAGTCACTCATTCACATTCTCACAAACTCACACTCACAATCACACACTCAATCCCACTCACACCCACACTCTCACACCTTCACTCACATTCACCCTCACACACTCACACTCACTCACACGCACACTCACACATACACACTCACACTCACACATACACACAGACACTAACACTGTTACTCACACTCACATTCACTCAAAATCACACTCACTCACTCTCACAAACACACTCCCTCACTTTCTCTTACACACACACACACTCTCCTTCTCCCACCAAAACTCACAATCACGCACATACTCACACACACTCACACACTCTCACAATCACACACACTCTCGCTCACAGTCACTCACATTCTCACTCACAAACTCACACTCACTCTCACACTCAACCATACTCGCATGCTCACTCACACTTTCACTCATGCTCACCATCACATGCTCACTCCCACACACTCACACTTGCACACTCATTCACTCACACTGTCACACTCACTCAAAGACACAATCACAGTCACTCACATTCACTCTCACTCTCATTCACACTCACAAACACACACACTCACTCACTTTCACTCAAACACACACTCACTCCAACACACACACTCACTCACACTCACACTCACACACACTCTAGCTCACAGTCTATTACTCACATTCTCACTCACAAACTCACACTCACACTCACACACTCAACCCCACTCACACTCACATTCTTACAATTTCACTCGCACTCACCCTCACACACTCACTCACACTTGCACACTCACTCAACACACTGTCACACTCACAGACCCTAACAGGGTCCCTCACACTCACACTCACACACACGCTCTCACATCCACACTTACACACATAAGCTCATTCACTGACACTCACAAACACACAGACTCACGCTTACTTTCACTTACACACACACACTTAATCTCACACTCTCCCTCACGCACACTCACACTCACACACTTACACACACTCTCGCTCACATACACTCTCACTCATAGTCACTCACATTCTCACTCACAAACTCACATTCACGCTCACACTCTCAACCCCACTCACACTCACTCAGTCACACTTTCACTCACACTCACCCTTACACACTTACACTCACACGCATACTCACACTCCCACACTCACTCACTCACACTCTCATACTCACTCACAGACACTAACATGGTCACTCACACTCACTCTCACACACAGTCACACTCACACACTGACTCATACAAACTCACTCACACACATTCACACTCACTCAAACTCACACTCAGTTTTTGTTTTCTCCATCATGTGCCTCAGAATCCCTCCCTCAAACCTTATCTTCCCATCAGGAGCCTTCTCTGAGATTTGTGGTACCCTACCTGGCCCGAGACGCACCCTGGGTTTGAAACAGGGAGGCCAGGATTTACAGGTACCAGCACAGTGGATCATGGGAAGATACTTACATCGGTGGAGACCCAGGAACACTTCTTGGCGGCATGTTTTATGTTTTTCTGCCACATATGCCACACCTCCCCTCACTCCAACCTTACTATCCCCTCAGGAGCCTCTGGCCCTCTTTGTGGTATCCCTAAAGACCTGATAGGCACACTGGGTTTGAACCAGGGAACCCAGGGTGCTCACACAACAGTGCTGTGGCTGATGGGAAGGCACTTTCTTCCCTGGGGAACCCAGGAATGCTCCTCACTGGCATCCATCTTTTTCTTTCTCTGACACAGTACCCCATATGCCCTCCTTCTAATTTTACCTTCCCCTCAGGGTCTTTCTGTCCATTTTGTAGTATGCCTGCAGGGCCTAAGACACACCCTGATTTCGAACCATGGATGCCACAGTCCCTAGGGGCCAGGGCACGGCCTGATATGAAGGCACTATTGTCCATATGGGACCCATGAATACTTCTAAGTGCTGTGATTCTTTTATTTTCTCTGCCACAAGTGCACCAGCTCTCCTTCCTCAAAGCTTAAGTTCTCCTCTGGTGCCTTCTTCCTTCTTTGGGGCACCCATCATGTTACTGAGATGCAGCCTGGTTTGGAGTTGGGTAGGCCACGGTCCCTGGGGCCCTGTGCAGGGGCTGATGGGAAGGCACTTTCTTCTGTGGGGGACAAGGAATGCTTCTTGATGGTCCAATTTTATTTTTTGTTGTAATACCCCAGGAAACGCAGCTCACACACACTCACTCACTCACACTCACACACTCAGTCACACTCACAGTCACAGTCACACTCACACTTTCATACACACAGGCAGCCTCAAACTCACACACACTCACACTCACACACACTCTCAGTCACACTCACACTCTCAAACTCTCACTCACTCTCATGCACTAACACTCACACTCACAAACACACACCCACACTCACTCACTTTCACTCACACACACTCACACTCTCACTCATGCTCACATTCATAAACAAACACACACAAGCACACTCACACACTCACACTCTCACTCACAGTCACTCCCATTCTCACAACTCACACTCACACTCACACATTCAATCCCATGCACACTCACACTGTCACTCACACTTTCACACACACTCACACTCACAAACTCACACTCACTCACACGAACAGTCACACTTGCACACTCACTCACAGTGTCACACTCTCTCACAGACACTAACATTCACGGTCACTCATACTCACACTTATTCACACTCTCACTCACTCTCATATTCACAAACTCACATAATCACACTCACTCACTTTCACTTACAAACAGACACATTCTCCCTCATGCACAATCACTCACACTCACACAAACTCACACACATGCACAGTCACAAACACACTCACTCATAGTCACACTCACACTCTAGCTCACACTCACTCACACTCTCACAATCTCATACTCACACTCACAAGCTCAACCCCACTCACACCCACACTCTCACTCACACTTTCACTCACACTCACCCTCACACACTCACACTCATTCACATGCACACTCACACTCGAACATTCACTCACTCACACTGTCACACACACAGACACAAACACGGTCACTTACACTCTCTCTCACTCAGTCACTCTCCCTTATCTTCTTATCAGGAAACTTCTCTCTGATTTGTTGTACCCCTACCTCACCGAGATACACCTTGAGTTCGAAACAGAGATGCCAGGGTCTCCAGGTACCAGTGCAGGGACTCATGGGAAGGCACTTTCATCCGTTGAGACCCAGGAACACTTCTTGGTGGCGTGTTGTTTTTTTCTGCCACATATGCCACACCCTCACTCACTCCAACCTTACAATCACTTCAGGAGCCTCTTGCCCTCTTTGTGGTACCGCTAAGAGGCATGAAAGACACCCTGAGTTTGAACCAGGGGCCCCACGGTTCCTGGGGCCCAGAGCTGGGGCTGATGGGAAGGCACTTTCATCCCTGGGAACCCCAGGAACTCTTCTCACAGCAGCATTTTTTTTCCTTTTCTGCCACAGGAGCCCCATATGCCCTCCTTCAAACCCCGCCTTCCCCAGGGTCTTTCTGTCCGCTTTGGAGTAACCCTAGCTGTCCCAAGATGCACCCTGGGTTCAAACCAGGGATGCCAGCGTCCTCAGGGCCCAGCGCAGGAGCTGATAGGAAAGCACTGTTATCTGTGTGGGACCCAGGAATACTTCCAAGTGGTGCGATTTTCTTTTATTTTTTCTGCCACAAGGGCACCAGCTCCCTTTCCTCAAAGATTAACTTCCCCTCTTGGTCCTTCTTCCATCTTTGGGGCACCCACAGTGTTACCAAGATGCACCCTGGTTTCGAGCCAGTTAGGCCACGGTCCCCAATGCCAGTGCAGGGGCTATCGGGAAGACACTTTCCTTGTGGGGGAAAATGAATGCTTCTCGATGGCCTGTGTTTACTTTTTGTGGTAATACCACTGGTAACTCAGTTCACAAACACACACTCACTCACTCACTCACACTCCCACACTCACACTCAATCCCACTCACACCCACAATCTCACTCACTCACACTTTCACTCACACTCACCCTCACACACTCATACTCTCTCACACTCATACTCACACTCACACACTCACTCACTCAAACTGTCACACTGATTCACAGACAGTCACGCTCACTCACACTCACTCATGCTACACAGACACACTCACACACTTACACAAACTCACTCACACTCATTCACATTCTCTCACTCACAAAATCACACTCACTCAATTTTATTCACACACACTCACACTCACAGTTACTCAAACTCACACTCACAGTTTTATTTTTCTCCATTGGGTGTCTTTCTATCCCTCCTTCAAACCTTATCTTCCCATTAGGGACCTTTTCTGTGATTTGTGTTACACTGTCTAGCCTGAGATGCACCCTGAGTTCGATCCAGGGATGCTAGAATGTACAGGTACCAGTTAAGGGGCTCATCGGAAGGCACTTATGTCCGTGGAGACCCAGGAACGTTTCTTTTTGGCACGTTATATTTTTTTCTGCTGCATATGCACCACCTCCCCTCACTCCAACCTTACTATCCCCTCAGGAGCTTCTGGCCCTCTTTGTGGTACCCCAACAGGCCCGATAGGCACACATACTGTGTTCTAACCAGGGATCCCAGGGTGCCTGCAGAACTGTGCTTTGACTGATAGGAAGACCCTTTCATCCCTGGGGATCCCAGGAAGGCTCCTCACTGGCATCCATTTTCTTCTTTTTCTGCCACAGGAGCCCCATATGCCCCGCTTCTAACCTCACCTTCCTCTCAGGGTCTTTCCATTTTGGAGTATCCCTGCAGAGCTTGAGATGCACCCTGATTTCCAACCAGGGATGCCATGGTCCCCAGGGGACAGTGCAGGGTCTGATGTGAAGGTCCTGTTTTCCAGGTGGGACCCAGGAACGCTTCTAAGTGGTGCGATTTTCTTTTATTTTTCTGCCACAAGTGCAGCAACTCCCCTTACTCAAAGCTTAACTTCCCCTCTGCTGCCTCCTTACTTCTTTGGTGCACCCATAGTGTTACTGCAATGAATCCTGGTTTCGAGCTGGTTAGGCTACTGTCCCCAGTGCCCAGTGCAGGGGCTGTCAGGAAGGCACTTTCTTTCATGGGGGAGAAGGAATGCTTCTCGATGGCCCGTTTTTACTTTTCGTTGTAATACAAGCAACCCAGTTCACAAACATTCACACATTCACTCACTCACTCACACTCACACAATCATTCACACTCACAGTCACTCACACTCACACAAGCACCCTCACACTCACACACACGCACACTCACACCCACCCACTCTCACTCACACTCACTCACACACATCCAGTCTCACTCACACTCTCACACTCACTCACACTGACTCACTTTCACTCACACACACACTCATGCTCTCCCTCTTGAACACTCGCTCACACTCACAAACATACTCACACACATGCACACTCACACACACTCAGTCACACTCACACACTCACACTCTCACTCATGGTCACTCACATTCTCTCACAAACTCACACTCACACTCACACTCAACCCCACTGACACCTGAATTCTCATGCACACTTTCACTCACACTCACCGTCACACACACTCACTCACAAGCACACTCACACTGTCACTGTCACTCACAGACACTAACACGGTCACTCACACTCACACTCAATCACACTCTCACTCACTCTTACTCACAAAAACAAACACTCACACTCACTCACTTTCATTTTCACACACTTGCAATCACACTCTACCTCAAGCACACTCACACACACTCACACACATGCACACTCACACACACACTCACACTCACACACTCTCTCTCTCACAGTCACTCACACCAGAAAGAAGTTTTCTGAGAAAGTTCTTTGTGATGTGTGTATTCATCTCACAGAGATACACGACTTTTTTCATGGAACAGTTTGCTAACACTGTTTTCGTGGAATCTGCAAAGGCATATTTGGGAGCGCATTGAGATCTAGGGTGAAAAAGGAAATATCCTCACATAAAAACTAGAAAGAAGCTTTCTGAGAAACTGTGTGTGATGTGTGAATTCATCTCACAGAGTTACACTGTTCTTTGCATTGGGCAGTTTGCTTACTCTTTTCTTGGAGTCTACAATCTGATATATCAGAGAGCATTGAAGCTTATGGTGACAAGAGAAATATCCTCAGATAAAAGCTGCAAAGGAGCTTACTGAGAAACTGCTTTGTGATCTGTTAATTCATCACACAGAGTTACAGGATTCCTTTCATATAGCAGTTTGTTAACACTGTTTTTAGGGAATCTGAGAAGGAATGCTTTGAATGGTGTTTAAACCTATGGAGACAAAGGAAATATCCTCAGAAAAAATCTAGAAAGAACCTTTCTTAGACAGTTCTTCATGATGTGTGAATTCCTCTCAAAGAGTTGCACTTTTGGGATCTCATTGAGACCTATAGTGAGCAAGAAAATATACTGTCATAAAAACTAGAAAGAAGCTTTTGAGAACCTGCTTTGTGATGTTTGAATTCATCTCACAGAGATACATTGTTCTTTTCATTCAGCAGTTAGCTAACACAGTTTTTGTGGAATCTGCAATAGGTAATTTGGGAATACATTGAAGCCTATGGTGACAAAGGAAATATCCTCAGATAAAAACCATTAAGAAGCTTTCTGAGAAACTGCTTTGTGATATTTGAATTCCTCTCACAGAGTTACACTGTTCTTTTCATTGAGCAGTTTGCTAACACTGTTTTCTTGGAATCTGCAATGGGATATTTCAGAATGCATTGAAGCCTAAGGTGACAAAGGAAATATCCTCAGACAAAAACTAGAAAGACGTTTTCTGAGAAACCACTTTGAGATTTGTGAATTCATCTCACAGAGCTACATGATTCTACTCATGGAACAGTTTGGTAGCACTGTTTCTTGTAAATCAGAGAAGGGATATTTTGGATCACATTGAAGCCTATGATGACAAAGGAAATATCCTCAGGTAAAAACTAGGAAGATATTTTCTGAGAACGTTTTTGTGATGTGTGAGTTCATCTTACAGTGTTACACCTTTCTCTTCATAAAACAGCTTGGTAACATGGTTTTTGGGGAATCTGAGAATGAATATTTGGATCGCAATGAAGCCTATGGTGAAAAAGGAAATATCCTGAGATGAAATCTAGAAAGAAGTTTTCTGAGAAACTGATTAGTGATGTGTGAATTCATCTCACAGATATTTGGGAGCTCAATGAAACCTATGCAGTCAAAGGAAATATCCTCAGACAAAAACCCAAAAGAAGCTTACTGAGGGACGGCTTTGTGATGTGTGAATTGATCTCACATAGTTACACTGCTCTTTTCATTGAGCAGTTTGCTAATACTGTTTTCTTGGTATCTGCAATGGGATATTTCTGATTGCATTGAGGCTTCTGGGGACAAAGGAAATATCCTCAGACAAAAACCAGAAAGAAACTTTCTGAGAATCAACTAGGTGATTTTTGAATTCATCTCACAGAGTTACACCTTTCTTTTCATGGAGCAGTATGATAGCACTGTTTTGGGGGAATCTGAGAAGGGATATTTGGGATGTCTTTGAAGCTTATGGTGACAAAGGATATATCTTTCTTTTCATGAAGCAGTTTGGAAACATTTTTTCATGGAATCTGCATATGGATATTTGGGATCGCATTTAATCTGCAATGGGATATTCAGGAGCACTTTGAGGAATATGGTGAAAAAGGAAATATCCTCAGAAAAAACTAAAAAGAGTTTTTCTGTGAAGCATCTTTGTTATATGTGAACTCATGTCACAGAGTTACAACATTCTATTCAAGGAACAGTTTGATATCACTGTTTTTGAGGAATCTCAGAAGTGATATTTTGGGGCACTTTGAAGTCTTTCCTGAGGTATCCTCAGATAAAACTAGAAGTAACTTTTCTGGGAAACTACTTTATGATATGTGAATTCATCTCAGAGAGTTACACTGTGGTTTTCATTGAGCAGTTTAATAACACTGTTTTCATGGAATCTGCAATAGGATATTTCGGAGTGCATTGAAGCCTATGGCTACAAAGGAAATATCTTCAGACAAAAACCAAAAAGAATCTATCTCAGAAACTGCTTTGTGATGTATGAATTCATCTCACCGATTTATACCTTCCTTTTCATGGAGCAACTTGCTAACACTAAATTCGTGGTATCTGCAAAGGGATATTCACAAGCACCTTCTGGCTAATGCTGAAAAAGGTAACATTCTACAACAAAAACGAGAAAGAAGCTTTCTGAAAAACTGCTTTGTGATTTGTGAATTCACCTCACAGAGTTACACGATTCTTTTCATGGAGCAGTTTTGTGGCACTGTTTTGGGGGAATCTGAGAATGGATACGTTGGATTGCATTGAAGTCTATGGTGACAAAGGAAATATCCTTAGTTAAAACCTAGAAAGAAACTTTCTGAGAAAGTTCTTTGTGATGTATGAATTCATCCCATATAGTTATACCTTTCCTTTCCTGGAGCAGCTTGCTAACAGTGTTTTCATGGAATCTGCAATGGGATATTCCGGAGTGCTTTAATGCCTATAGTGAAAAAGGGAATATCCTCAGATAAAAACTAGAAAGAAGCTTTATGAGAAAAGTACTTTAGCTTGTTTCTAGTTTTTATCTGATGGTATTTACTTTGTCACCATAGGCTTCTAGGCCATTCAAAATATCCCTCCTCGGATTCCCCAAAAACAGTGCTACCAAACTGCTCCATGAAAGCAGTGGTGTAACTCTGTGAGATGAATTCGCCCATCATAAATGAAAAGAACAGAAAGTGCTTTTTATGTGTGAATTCATCTCACAGAGTTACAGTGTTCTTTGCATTGAGCAGTTTGCTTACACTGTTTTCTTGGAATCTGCAATCTGATATTTTGGAGCACTTTGAAGCTTATAGTGAAAACAGAAATATCCTCATATAAAAACTAGAAAGAAGCTTTCTGATAAATTGGTTTGTTATGTTTTAATTCATCTCACACAGTTGCATGATTCTTTTCATTGAGTAGGTTGGTAGCACTGTTTTTGGTGAATCTGAGAAGTGATGTTTTGGATGGCATTAAACCTACGGTGGCAAAGGAACTATTATCAGATAAAAACTAGAAAGAAGGTTTCTGAGAAAGTTCTCTGTGACATGTGAATTCAACGAACAGAGTTACACTTTCCTTTTCATGGAGGAGTTTGCAAACACTGTTTTCGTGGAATCTGCAAAAGGGATATTTGCAACTGCTTTCTGAGAAAGTTCCTTGTGATGAGTGAATTCATCTCACAGAGTTATACCTTCCTTTCATGGAACAGTTTGCTAAAATTTTTGTTGTGGGATCTGCAAAGGGATATTTGGGAGTGTATTGAGGCCTATAATGGAAAAGTAAATACGCTCAGATAAAAACTAGAAAGAAGCTTTTGAGAAAATGTCGTGTGATGTTTGAATTCGTCTCACAGAGCTACACTGTTCTTTTCATTGAGCAATTTGATAACACTGTTTTTGTGGAATTGGAAATAGGATATTTGGGAGAGCATTGAGGCCTATGGTGACAAAGGAAATATCCACAGAGAAAAACTAGAAAGAAGCTTTCTGAGAAACTACTTGTGATGTGTGAATTCATCTCAGATGTTTACAAGGCTCTTTTCGTTGAGCAGTTTGATTACACTGTTTTTGTTTAATCTGCAATAGGATGCTGGGGAGTGCAAAGAAGCCTATTTTGACAAAGGAAATATCTTCAGATAAAAACTAGAAAGAAACTTTACGAGAAACTGCTTTGTGCTGTGTGAATTAATCACACAGAGTACACCATTGTTTTCATGGAGCCATTCGCAGTGTTTTCATGCAATCTGGAAAGGGATATTTGGAATGCATTGAGGCCTATTGTGATAGAGGAAATATCCTCAGATAAAAATTAGAAGGAACCTTTCTGAGAAACTGCTTTGTGATGTGTGAATTCATGTCACAGAGTTCCACCATTGTTTTCATTGAGCAGTTTACTAACAGTATATTTGTGGAATCTGCAAAGGGATACTTCAGAGGGCATTGAAACTTAAGGTGACAAAGGAAATACAATCATATAAAAACTAGAAAGAATCTTTCTGAGAAACCGCCTTATGATATGTTAATTCATCTCACAGAGTTAAATGATTACTTTCATAGATCAATATGGTAGCTCGTTTTGGGGAATCTGAGAAGGGATATTTTGGATTGCTTTGAAGCCTATGGTGACAAAGGAATTATCCTCAGATAAAAAAAGAAGGAAGCTTTCTGAGAAAGTTCCTTGTGATGTGTGAATTCATCTCACAGAGTTATACCTTTCTTTTCAAGGAACAGTTTCCTAACACAGTTGTCATGGAATCGGCAAAGGTATATTTGAGAGCACATTGAGGCCTATAGTGAAAACTTAAATATCCTCAGATAAAAACGAGAAAGAAGCTTTCTGAGAAACTGCTTTGTTATGTGTTAATTCATCTCACAGAGTTACATGATTCCTTTCATATGTTAGTTTTGTAGCACTGCTTTTGGGGAATCTGAGAAGGGATATTTTGGATCACCTTGAAGCCTATGGTGGCAAAGGAAATACTCTCAGATAAAAACTAGAAAGGAGCATTCTGAGAAATTTCTTTGTGAAGAGTGAATTCATCTCACAGAGTTTCACTTTCGTTTTCAAGGAGCAGTTTGCTAACACTGTTTTCATGGAATCTGCAAAGGGATATATGCGAGTGCATTGAGGCCTAGGGTGCAAAACTAAATATCCTCAGATAAAAACTAGAAGGAAGCTTTCTGAGAGACTACTTTGTGACATGTGAATTCATCTCATAGAGTTACACAACTCTTTTCATAGATCAGTTTGGTGGCACTTTTTTGGGGAAGTCAGAGAAGGGATAATATCAATCACATTGAAGCATATATTGGGAAAGGAAATATCCTCAGATAAAAACTAGAAAGAAACTTTCTGAGAAAGTTTTTTGTGATATGTGAATTCATCTCCCAGATTTACACATTTCTTTTCATGGAGCCGTTTGCTAACACTATTTTCATGGAATCTGCAAAGGGACATTTGGGAGTGCATTGAGGCCTATAGTGAAAAAAGGAAATATCCTCAGACAAAAACCAGAAAGAATTTTTCTTAAAAAGTGCTGCATGATATGTGTATTCAACTCATAGAGCTGCACCATTCTTTTCAATGGGCGGTTTGATAACACTTTTCTCGTGGATTTTGCAATAGGATATTTGGGAGTGCAATGAAGCCTGTGGTGACAAAGGAAATATCCTCAGATAAAAACCAAAAACAAGCTTTCTGAGAAACTGCTTTGTAATGTGTGAATTCATCTCACAGAACTGCTCTGTTCTTTTCATTGAGCAGTTTGCTAACACTGTTTTCATGGAATCTGCAATGGGATATTTCAGAGTGCATTGAAGCTTATGGTGACATAGAAAATATCGTCATAAAAAACTAGAAAGAAGTTTTCTGAGAAATCACTTTGTGATACATGAGTTTATCTCACAGAGCTACACCGTTCTTTTCATTGAGCAGGTTCATAACAGTTTTCATAGAATCTGTGATAGGATATTTGGGAGTGCATTGAAGCCTATACTGACAAAGGAAATGTCCTCAGATAAAAAGGAAAAAGAAACTTTCTGAGAAACTGCTTTGTGATGTATGAATTCATCTTACAGATTGCACTGTTCTTTTCATTGAGCAGTATGCTAACACTGTTTTCTTGGAATCTGCAATGTGATATTATGGATCACATTGAAGCATATAGTGACAAACGAATTATCCTCAGATAAAAACTAGAAACAAGGTTTCTGACAAACCACTTTGAGATGTGTTAATTCATTGCACAGAGTTACACAGTTCTTTTCATGGATCAATTTTCTAGCACTGTTTTTGGGGAATCTGAGTAGGGATATTTTGGATAGCATTGAAGCCTAGGGTGACAAGAAATTATCCTCAGATAAAAACTAAAAAGAAGCTTTCTGAGAAAGGCTTTGGTGATGTGTGAATTCATCTCACAGAGTTACACCTTTGTTTTCATGGAGCAGTTTGCTAACACTGTATTCGTGGAATCTGCAAAGGGATATTTGGGACTGCATTGAGGCCTATAGTGAAAAAAGAATTATTCTCAGATAAAAACTAAAAAGAAACTTTGTGAGAAACTGCTTTGTACTGTGTGAATTCATCTCACACAGATACAGTGTTCATTTAATGGAGCAGTTTGGTAGCAGTGTTTTTGGGGAATCTGAGAAGGGATATTTTGGATTACATTGACGCCTGTGGTGACAAAGGAAATATCCTCTGATACAAAAGTAGAAAGAAGATTTCTGAGAATGTTCTTCATATTGTGTGAATTCATGTGACAAATTTCAACCTTTCTTTTCATGGGTTCAGTTTGCTAACACTCTTTAAGTGACATCAACAAAAGGATATTTGGGAGCGCATTGAGGCCTATGGTGAAAAAGAAGTATCCTCAGATAAAAACTAGAAAGAAGCCTTGTGAGAAACTGCTTTCAGATGTGTGAATTCATCTCACAGTGTTTCACTGTTCTTTTCAGTGAGCAGTTTGCTAACACTGTTTTCTTGGAATCTGCAGTGGGATATTTCGGAGTGCATTGAAGCTTATGGTGACAAAGGATATAACCTCATACAAAAACTACAAAGAAGGTTTCTGGGAAACTACTATGTGATTTGTGAATTCATCTCGCAGAGTTACACGATTCATTCCTTGGATCATTTTGTTAGCACTGTTTTGGGGGAATCTCAGAAGGGATATTTTGGGTCACATTGAAGCCTATGATGACAAATTAAATATCCTCAGATAAAACTAAAAAGAAGCTCTATGAGAACCTGTTTTGTGATGTGTGCATTCATCTCACAGAGTTACATGATTCTTTACCTGGAGCAGCATGCTAACACTTTTTTCAAGGAATCTGAAAAGGGATATATGCGAGCGCATTGAAGCCTATGGAGACAAAGGAAACATCCTCAGATGAAAACGACAAAGAAGCTTTCTGAAAACTGCTTTCTGATGTGTGAATTCATCTCACAGAGTTATACCTTTCTTTTCATTGAGCAGTTTGCTAACACTGTTTTCTTGGAATCCACAAAGCGATATTTGGGATCGCCTTGAGGCCTATAGTGAATAAAGAAAAATCCTCAGTTAAAACTAGAAAGAAACTTTCTGAGCAACTGTTTTGTGATGTGTGAATTCACCTTACAGTGTTACACCATTCTTTTCATTGAGCAGTTTGAAAACCCTGTTGTCTTGGAATGTGCAATAGGATATTTGGGAATGCATTTAAACCTATGGTGACAAAGGAAATATCATCAGATGAAAACCAAAAAGAAGCTTTCTGAGAAACTGCCTTGTGAAGTGTTAACTTGTCTCACAGAGGTATATGATTCTTTTCATGGAGCAGTTTGGTAGCACTCTTTTTAGGGAATCTGAGAAGGGATATTTTGGATCATTTTGAAGCCTATGGTGACAAAAGAAATATCCTCATTTACAAACTAGAAAGAAGCTTTCTGAGAAAGTTCTTCATGATGTGTGAATTCACCTCACAGGGTTTTACCTTTCTTTTCATGGAGCAGTTTTCTAACACTGTTTTCATGGAACTTACAGAGGGTTATTTGCGAGTGCATTGAGTCCTTTGGTTAAAAAGGATTTATCCTCAGATAAAAACTAGAAAGAAGCTTTCTGTGAAACTGCTTTGTGACGTGTGAATTCATCTCACAGAGTTACACCATTGTTTTCTTTGAGAAGTTTGCTAACAATTTTTTTCGTTTAAATTGCAATGGGATATTCCAGAGAGCATTGAGAAACACGG
Organism: Mandrillus leucophaeus; assembly: GCF_000951045.1. NCBI lineage: Eukaryota > Metazoa > Chordata > Mammalia > Primates > Cercopithecidae > Mandrillus > Mandrillus leucophaeus. Next base: position 115,829 of record NW_012098788.1, read on the forward strand.
AGATAAAGGAAACATCCTGTGATATAAACTAGAAAGAAGCTTTCTGAGAAACTGGTTTCTGATGTGTGTATTCCCCTAACAGAGTTACACCTTTCTTTTCATGGAGCAGTTTGCTAACACTGTTTTCGTGGAATCTGCAAAGGGATATTTGGAAATGCATTCAGGCCTATAGTGAAAAAGGAAATATCCTCAGATAAAAACTAGAAAGAAGCTTTCTGAGAAACTGCTTTGTGATATGTCAATTCATCTCACAGAGTTACACTGTTCTTTTCACTGAGCAGTTTGCTAACACTGTTTTCTTGGAATCTGCAATGAGGTATTTTTGGGGAGCCTGAGAAGGGATATTTTGGAGTGCATTGAAGTATATAGTGATAAATGCAATATCCTCAGACAAAAACCAAAAAGAAGCTTTCTGGGAAACTTCTTTGTGATGTGGGAATTCATCTCACAGAGTTGCACATTTCTTTGATTGGCGCAGTTTGGTAGCACCGTTTTTGGGGAATCTGAGAACGGATATTTTGGATTACATTGAAGCTTATGGTGATAAAGGAAATATCCTCAGATAAAAACTAGAAAGACGCTTTCTGAGAAACTTTTTTGTGAGGTGTGTATTCATCTCACAGAGTAACACCTTTCTTTTCATGGAGTAGTTTGCTAACACTGTTTTCATGGAATCTACAAAGGGATATTTGGGAGTGAGTTGAGGCCTATGGTGAAAAAGGAAATATCCTCAGATAAAAACTAGAAAGAAGCTTTGTAAGAAACTACTTTGGTATTTGTGACTTCGTCTCACAGAGATACACGATTCTTTTCATATAGCAGTTTTGTAGCACTGTTATTGGGGAATCTGAGAAGGGATATTTTGGATCGCATTGAAGCCAATGGTGACAAAAGAAATATCCTCAGATAGAAACTAGAAAGAAGCTTTCTGAGGAAGTTCTTTGTGATGTGTGAATTCATCTCAGAGAGTTACACTTTTTTTTCATGGAGTGGATGCTAACACTGTTTTCATGGAATCTGCAATAGGATGTTTGGGAGCACCTCAAAGCCTACAGTGACAATGGAAATACCCTCATATAAAAACTAGAAAGAAGCTTTCTGAGAAACTGCTTTGTGATGTGTGAATTCATCTCACAGATTTACAACTTTCTTGTCATGGAGGAGTTTACTAACACTATTTTTGTGGAATCTACAAAGGGATATTCCAGTGTTCCTTGAGGAATATGGTGAAAAAGTAAATATCATCAGATAAAAACCAAAAAGCAGCTTTCTGAGAAACTACTTTGTGATGTGTGAATTCATCACCCAGAGTTAAACTATTCTTTTCATTGAGCAGTTTGGTAACACTGTTTTCTTGGAATCTTCAATGGGATATTTTGGAGTGCATTGTAGCTTATGGTGACAAAGGAAATTTCCTCAGACAAAAACTAGAAAGAAGCTTTCTGTGTAACTGATTTGTTATTTGTTAATTCATCTCACAGAGTTACAACTTTCTTTTCATGTGGCGGTTTGATAGTACTCTTTTTGTGGAATCAGAGAAGGGATAGTTTGGATTGCATTGAATCCTATGGTGACAAAGGAAATATCCTCAGAAAAAACTAGAAAGAAGCTTTCTGAGAAACTTCTTGGTGATGTTTGAATTCATCACACAGAGTAACACGTTTCTTTTCATGCAGTAGTTTGCTAACACTGTTTTTGTGTAAACTGCAGTTGGATATTTGGGAGTGCATTGAGTCCTATGGTGAAAAACAGAATATTCTCACATAAAAACTGGAAAGTACCCTCCTGAGAAAGTGCTTTGTGATGTGTGAATTCATCTCACAGAGTCACACCATTCTTTTCATTGAGCTGTTTGCTAACACTGTTTTCACGAAATCTGCAATGGGATATATGGGAACACATTGAGGCCTATGGAGAAAAAGGAATTATCTTGAGATAAAACTAGAAAGTAGCTTTCTGAAAAACTGCTTTGTGATGTTTGAGTTCATCTCACAAAGTTACACTGTTGTTTGCATTGAGCAGATTGATAACACTGTTTTTGTGGAATCTGCAATAGGATATTTGGTAGCGCCTTGAATCTTACGGTGTAAAGGAAATATTCCCACACAAAAACCAAGAAGAAGCCTTCTGTGAAACTGCTTTGTGATGCGTGAATTCATCTCACAGATTTACACCTTTCTTTTCATTGAGAAGTTTGCTAACACTTTCGTGGAATCTGTAATGGGATATTCAGGAGTGCAGTTAGGAATATGGTGATAAATGAAATATCTTCAAATAATAACTAGAAAGAAGCTCTCTGATAAACTGCTTTGTGACGTGTGATTCATCTCAGAGAGTTACAATGCTGTTTTCATTGAGCAGATTGCTAACACTGTTTTCTTGGAATCTGCAATTGGATATTTCAGAGCTCATTGAAACTTATGGTGACAAAAGAAATATCCTCATATACAAACTAGACAGAAGATTTCTGAGAAACTCCTTAGTGATTTGTGAATTCATCTCACAGAGTTACACTATTCTTTTCATGGAGCAGTTTAATAGCACTCTTTTTGGGGAATTTGAGAAGGGATATTTTGGCTTTCATTGAAGCCTATAGTGAAAAGGGAAATATCCTCAGATAAAAGCTACAAGGAATCTTTCTCAGAAACTTATTTGTGGTGTGTGTATTCATCTCACAGAGTAGCATGATTCTTTTTTTGGAGCAGTTTGGTAAATTTTTTTGCAGTATCTCAGATAGGATATTTGGGAGCACATTGAAGCCTATGGTGGCAAAGGAAATATCCTCAGGCAAAAACCAAAAAAAAGCATTCTCAGAAACTGCTATGTGATGTGTAAATTCATCTCACAGATTTACACCATTCTTTTCATGGAATAGTTTGCTAAAATTGTTTTTGTGTAATCTGAAAAGGGATATTCACGAGCTCAGTGAGGCCTGCAGTGAAAAAACAAATATCCTCAGACAAAAACTAGAAAGAAGCTTTCTATGAAACTTTTTTCTGACTTATGAATTCATCTCACAGATTTACACAATTCTTTTCATGGAACAGCTTGGTAGCAGTGTTTTTGGGGAATCTGAGAAAGGATATTTTGGATTACCTTGAAGCCTATGGTGACAAAGGGAATATTCTGAGATAAAAACTAGATAGAAGCTTTCTGAGAAACTGATTTTTGATGCATATATTCCTCTCAAAGTGTAGCATGATGCTTTTCTTGGAGCAGCTTGCTAAAACACTTTTCGTGGATCTGCAAAAGGATATTTGGAGCACATTGAGGAATATGGTGAAAAATGAATTATCCTCAGATAAAGAGTAGAAAGAAGCTTTCTGAGAAACGGTTTTGTGACGTGAAAATTCATCTCATAGTGTTACAGCACACTTTTCATGAAGTTATTTATTGGCACTCTTTTTGGGGAATTTGAGAAAGGATATTTAGAATTGCATTGAGGCCTACAGTGACAAAGGAAATATCCTCAGATAAAAATTAGAAAGAAGTTTTCTGAGAAACTGCTTTGTGATGTGTGAATTCATCTCAGAGAGTTATAATGTTGTTTTCATTGAGCAGTTTGTGAACACTGTTTTCTTTTAATCTACAATTGGATTGGATATTTCGGATTGCATTCAAGCTTATGGTGACAAAGGAAATATCCTTATATAAAAATGAGAAAGAAGTTTTCTGAGAAACTGCCTGTGATGTCTTAATTCATCTTACAGAGTTACATGATTCTTATCATGTATCACTTTGGTAGCACTGTTTTTGGGGAATTTGCGATAGGATATTTGGGAGCACATTGAAGCCTATGATGACAAAGAAAATATCCTCAGACAAAAAAACAAAAGAAGCATTCTTAGAAACTGCTTTGTGATGTGTGAATTCATCTCACAGATTTACACCATTCTCTTCATGGAATTGTTTGCTAACACTAATTTTGTGGAATCTGCAAAGGGATATTCACAAGTGCATTGAGGCCTATTATGAAAAAGGAAATATCCTCAGACCAAAACTAGAAAGAAGCTTTCCGAGAAACTCCTTTGTGATTTGTGAATTCATCTCACAGTGTTACATGATTCTTTTCATGGAGCAGTTTGGTAGCACTGTTTTCTTGGAATCCGCAATGGGATATTTCAGAATGCATTGAAGCCTATGGTAACCGCTCAGTGAAATAAAAGAGGACACAAACAAATGGAAGAACATACCATGCTCATGGATAGGAAGAATCAATATTGTAAAAATGGCCATACTGCCCAAGGTCATTTATAGATTCAATGCCATCCCCATCAAGCTAACAATGACATTCTTCACAGAATTG
>NW_012098788.1:120790-196280 GCF_000951045.1 Mandrillus leucophaeus
CAGACATTTCTCAAAAGAAGACATTCATACAGCCAAAGACACATGAAAAAATGCTCATCATCACTGGCCATCAGAGAAATGCAAATCAAAACTACAATGAGATACCATCTCACACCAGTTAGAATGGCAATCATTAAAAAGTCAGGAAACAACAGGTGCTGGAGAAGATGTAGAAAAATAGGAACACTTTTACACTGTTGGTGGGATTGTAAACTAGTTCAACCATTGTGGACAACAGTATGGCGATTGCTCAAGGATCTAGAACTAGAAATACCATATGACCCAGCCATCCCTTTGCTGGGGATATACCCAAAGGATTATAAATCATGCTGCTGTAAAGACACATGCACACGTATGTTTATTGCAGCACAATTCACAATAACAAAGGTTTGGAATCAACCCAAATGTCCATCAGTGACAGACTGGGTTAAGAAAATGTGGCACATATACACCATACAATACTATGCAGCCATAAAAGAGGATGAGTTCGTGTCATTTGTAGGGACATGGATGTAGCTGGAAACCATCATTCTCAGCAAACTATCACAAGAACAGAAAATCAAACACCGCATGTTCTCACTCACAGGTGGGAATTGAACATTGAGATCACTTGGACATAGAAAGTGGAACATTACACACTGGGGCCTATTGTGGGGAAGGGGGGAGGAGGGTAGGATGACATTGGCAGTTAAACCTGATGTAAACAATGAGTTGAAGGGTGCTGACGAGTTGATGGGTGCAGCACACCAACATGGCCCATGTCTACATATGTAACAAACCTCCACATTGTGCATATGTACCCTAGAACTTAAAGTATAATAAAAAATATAAAAAATCATTAATAAATAAAATACTACTTGTAGCACTGGACTGGGTGCGGGGTATACAGTACTGAAAAAAACCAAAAAAAAAAAAAAAAGGAAATATCCTAATATAATAACCCGAAAGAAGCTTTCTGAGAAATTTCTTTGTGTTGTGTTAATTCATCTCACAGAGTTACCCATTTTTTTCCATGGAGCAGATTGTTAGTACTATTTTTGTGTAATATTAGCAGGGATACTTTGAATCACACTGAAGCCCATGGTGACAAAGGAAATATCCTCAGATAAAAACTAGAAAGAAGCATTCTGCGAAACTTCTATGTGATGTGTGAATTCATTTCACAGAGTTACACTGTTCTTTTCAGTAAGAAATCTGCTAACACTGTTTTCATGGAATCTGCAATAGGATATTTGGGAGTGCATTGAAGCCTATGGTGACAAAGGAAATATCCTCTGATTAAAAAGGAATAGAAGCTTTCTGATAAACTGCTTTGTGATGTGTCAATTTTTCCCACAGAGTTACACTGTCCTTTTCATTGAGTAGCTTGCTAACACTGTTTTCCTGGAATCTGCAATGGGATATTTCAGAGCACATTGAAGCTTATGTTGACAAAGGAAATAACCTCAGACAAAAACTAAAAAGAAGTTTCTGACAAACTGCTTTCCAATTTATGAATTCATCTCAGGGACTTACAATTTCCTTTCATGGAGCAGTTTGTTAGCACTGATTTTGGGGAATATGAGAAGAGATATTCTGGATCGCATTGAAGCGTGTGGTGTTAAAGGAAATATCCACAGATTAAAAATAGAAAGAAGCATTCTGCAAAACTGCTTTGTGATGTGTGTATTCATCTCACAGAGTAGCATGATTCTTTTCTTGGTACCGTTTGGTAAAACTGTTTTCGCAGAATCTGCAATAGGATATTTGGGAGCACATTGAAGCCTATGGTGACCAAAGAAATATCCTCAGACAAAAAAACAAAAAGGAGCTTTCTGAGAAACTGCTATGTGATGTGTGAATTCATCTCACAGGTTTACATCTTTCTTTTTTGTGGAGCAGTTTTCTAACACTATTTTCGTGTAATCTGCAAAGGCATATTCACAAGCACAATGAGACCTGTGGTGAAAAAGGAAATATCCTCAGACAAAAACTAGAAAGGTTTCTATGAAAATGCTTTCTGAATTGTGAATATATCTCACAGACTTACAGGATATTTTTCATGGAGGATTTTGGTAGCACTGTTTTTGGAGAATCTGAGAAGGGCTATTTTGGATCACATTGAAGCCTATGGTGACAAAGGAAATATCCTCAAATAAAAACTAGAAAGAACCTTTCTGAGAAATCGCTTTGTGATGTGTAATTCATCTCACAGAGATATACAATTCTTTTCATGGATTGGTGTGCTAGCACTGTTTTTGGGGAATCTGCAATAGGATATTTGGGAGCACATTGAAGCCCATGGTGACAAAGGAAATATCCTCAGACAAAAACCAAAAAGAAACATTCTGAGAAACTGCTTTATGATGTGTGAATTCATCTCAGAGATTTACACCTTTCTTTTCATGGAGCAGTTTGGTAACACTATTTTCGTGGAATCTGCAAAGGGATATTCTCAAGTTCATCGAGGCCTTTTTAGAAAAAGGAAATATCCTCAGAGAAAAACTGGAAAGAAGTTTTCTGAGAAACACCTTTGTGATTTGTGAATTCATGTCACAGTGTTACCCAAGTCTATTCAGGTAGCAGTTTGTTAGCACTGTTTTCTTGGAATCCACAATGGGATATTTTGGTGTGCATTGAAGCTTATGGTGAAAAAGGAAATACCCTAACATGAAAACTACAAAGAAGCTTTTTGAGAAAGGCCTTTGTGATAATTCATTTCACAGAATTACCCATTTTTTTCGATGGAGCAGTTTGTTAGTAATGTTTCTGGGGAATATGAGAAGGGATATTTTGGATCGTATTGAAGCCCATGGTGACAAATGAACTATTCTCAGACAAAAACTAGAAAGAAGCATTCTGAGAAACTTTTTTGGGATGTGTGAATTCATTTCACAGAGTTACATTGTTCTTTTCTTTGAGCAGTTTGCTAACACTGTTTTCGTGGAATCTGCAATAAGGTATTTGAGAGTACATTGAAGCCTATGGTGACAAAGGTAATATCCTCAGACAAAAATGGAAAAGAAGCTTTCTGAGAATCTGCTTTGTGATGTGTCAATTTGTCTCACAGAGTTACACTGTTCTTTTCATTGAGCAGTTTGCTAACACTGTATTCCTGGAATCTGCAATGGAATATTTCAGAGGGCAATGAAGCTTTTGGTGACAAAGGAAATATCCTCAGACAAAAACTAGAAAGAAGATTTATGACAAACTGCTTTCTAATTTGCGAATTCATCTCACAGAGTTACACCATTCTTTTCGTGGAGGAGTTTAGTAGCTCTGTTTTTGGGGAATTGAGAAGGGATAATTTGATCACATGGAAGCCTATGGTGAAAAAGAAAATATCCTCAGATAAAAACTGGAAAGCAGCTTTCTGAGAAACTTCTTTGTGATGTGTGAATATATCTCACAAAATAGCACGATTCTCTTTTTGGAGCAGTTTGGTAAAACTTTTTTTGTGGAATCTGCAATAGGATATTCGGGAGTGCATTGAAGCCTATGGTGACCAAGGAAATATCCTCACTCAAAAAACAAAAAGAACCTTTCTGAGAAACTGCTTTGTGAAGTGTGAATTCATCTCACAGATTTACAAATTTCTTTTCATGGAGCAGTTTGCTAACATTATTTTCGTGGAATCTGCAAAGGGATATTTATGAGTGCAATGAGACCTGTGGTGAAAAATGAAATATCCTCCGACAAAAACTAGGAGGAAGCTTTCTATGAAAAAGTTTTCTGATTTGTGTATTCATCTCACAGATTTACATGATTCTTTTCATGGAGTATTTCGGTAGCACTGTTTTTGGAGAATCTGAGAAGGGCTATTTTGGATTGCATTAAAGCTTAAGGTGAGAAAGGGAATATTGTCAGATAAAAACTAGATAGAAGCTTTCCAGGAAACTGCTTTGTGATGTGTGTATTCATCTCCCAGAGAATCACGTTTCTTTTCTTGGAGCAGGTTGCTAAAACTGTTTTTGTGGAATCTGCAAAGGGATATTTGGGAAAGCATTGAGGAATATAATGAAAAGGGAAATATTCTCAGGTAAAAACTGGAAATAAGCTTTCTGAGAAACAGTTTTGTGATGTGATAATTCATCTCATACAGTTACACCACACATTTCGTGAAGAAATTTGGTAGCACTGCTTTGGGGGAATTTGAGAAGGGATAGTTTGAATTGCATTGAAGCCTATGGTGACAAAGGAAATATCCTCAGATAAAAACTAGAAAGAAGCTTTCTGAGAAACTACTTTGTGATGTGTGAACTCACCTCAGAGAGTTACACTATTCTTTTAATAGAGCATTTTATAACACTATTTTCATGGAATCTGCTGTAGGATGTTTTGGAGGGCATTGAAGTCTATGGTGACAAATTACATATCCTCAGATTAAAACTGAGAAGAAACTTTCTGCGATACCACTTTGTGATGTGTCAATCTACTTCACAGAGTTACACCATTCTTTGCATTGAGAAGTTTGCTAACACTGTATTCTGAAATCTGTAATGTGATATTTCGGAGCACATTGAAGTTTATGGTGACAAAGGAAATGTCCTCAGACAAAAACTAGAGAGAAGCTTTGTGAGAAACCATTTTGTGATGTGTTATTTCTGCTCACAGATTTACATGGTTCTTTTCATGGATCAGTTTGGTAGCACTGTTTTTGGGGAATCTGAGAAGGGGTATTTTGGATCACATTGAAGCCAATGGTGAGAAAGGAAATATCCTCAGGCAAAAAGGAAGAAGAAGCTTTCTGAGAAATGTCTTTGTGATGTGTGAATTTATCTCATGGAGTTACACCCCTATATTCGTGGAGCAGTTTGCTGACACTATTTTCATGGAATTGGCAATAGGATAGTCTGGAGCACATTGAGGACTATCATGAAAAAGGAAATATCCCCATGTTAAAATTCAAAATAAACTTTCTGAGAAACCACTTTGTGATCTATTTCATCTCACAGAGGTACACAAACATTTTCATGTATCAGATTGCAGCAGTGTTTTTGAGGGAATCTGAGATGGGATATTTTGGATCGCCTTGAAGCCTATGGTGACAAACAAATATCCTCAGATAAGAACTAGAAAGAAAATTTCTGAGAAACTGCTTGGTGATATGTGAATTCATCTCACAGAGTTATATTGTTCTTTTCATTCAGCAGTTTGATAACACTGTTTTTGTGGAATCTGCAATAGCATATTTGGGAGCACACTGAAGTGTATGGTGACAAATGAGATATCCTCAGATAAAAACTAGAAAGAAGCTTTCTGACAAACTGCTTTGTGATGTTTTAATTCGTCTGACACAGTTACACAATTCTTTTCATGGAGCAGTTTAGTTGCACTGTTTTTGGGAAATCTGAGAAGGGATAGTTTGAATCACATTGAAAAATATGGTGAAAAAGGAAATATCCTCAGATAAAAACTAGAAGAAAGATTTCTGAGGAAGTTCTTTGTGATGCGTGAATTCAACTCACAGAGTTACACCTTTCTTTTCCTGGAGCAGTTGGCAAACACTTGTTTCGTGGAATCTGCAAAGGGATATTTTGAGCACTTTTAGGTTTATGGTGAAAAACTAAATATCCTCAGATAAAAACTAGAAAGAAGTTTTCTGAGAAACTGCTTTGTGATGTGTGAATTCATCACACAGAGTTACACCTTTCTTTTCATTGAACTGTTTGCTAACACTGTTTTCTTGGAATCAGCAATGGGCTATTTCAGAGTGCTTTGAAGCTTAATGTGACAAAGGAAATATCCTTATATAAAAACTAGAAAGAAAGCTTTCTGAGAATCTGTTTTCTGATGTGTGAAATCATCTCACAGAGTTACATGATTCTTTCCATGGATTAGTTTGGTAGCACTGCTTTTAGGGAATCTGAGAAGGGATATATTGGAATACATTGAAACCTTTGGTGACAAAGGAAGTATCCTCAAATAAAACCTAGACAGAAGCTTTCTGAGGAAGTTCTTTGTGATGTGTGAATTAATCTCACAGAGTTACACCTTTCTTTTCAAGGAGAAGTTTGCTAACAATGCTTTCCTGGTATCTGCAAAGGGATATTTGGGATCACCTTGAGGCCTATGATGAAAAAGGAAATATCCTCAGATAAAAAGTATAAAGAAGCTTTCTGAGAAACTGCTTTGTGATGAGTGAATTGATCCCACAGAATTACATCTTTCTTTTCATTGTGCAGTTTGGTAGCACTGTTTTTGGGGAATCTGCAAAGGGATTTTCAGGAGCTCATAGAGGCCTATGTTGAAAAAGGAAATATCTTAAGATAAAAATTGGAGAGAAGGTTTTTGAGAAACTGTTTTGTGATGTGTGCATTCACCTCATAGAGATAAACCATTTTGTTGATTGAGGAGTTTGGCATCACTGTTTGTGTGGTGTCTGAGAAGGGATATTTGGGAGCACATTGAGGTTGATAGTGGATTTGTAAATATGCACAGCTAAAAACTAGAGAGAAACTTTCTGAGAGACTCTTTTGTGATGGGTGAATTCATCTCACAGAATTAAATCTTTCTTTTCATTGAGCAGTTTGCTAACACTGTTTTTGTGGAATATGGAAAAGGATATTCAGGAGCAGATAGAGGCCAATGTTGAAAAAGAAAATATCTTCAGATAAAAACTGGAGAGAAAGTTTCTGATAACTTCTTTATGATGTATGCATTCATCTCATAGAGGTAAAGCTTTCCGTTGAGAGAGCACTTTGGCATCACAGTTTTGCAGTTTCTGAGAAGGGATATTTGGGAGCACATGGAAGCTGATGATGGAAAAGGAAATATTCTGAGGTAAAAACTAGAAAGAAGAGTTCTGAGAAATTTCTTTGTGATGGCTGAATTCCTCAGACAGAGTTACAGCTCTTTTTCTTTGAGCAGTTTGGTAGCACTGTTTTTATGGAGGCTGCAAAGGTATATTCAGAAACTCCTAGAGGCCTACGGTGGAAAAGGAAATAACTTCAGATAAAAACTAGAGATAAACTTTTCGAGAAACAGTTTTGTGATGTGTGTTTTTTTCTCAAAGAGTTTAAACTTTTTGTTGATTGAGCAGTTCGTCATCACTGTTTTTGTGGTATCTGAGGGGAGTTATTTTTGAGCACATTGAAGCCTATGGTGAAAAAAGGAAATATCCTCAGATTTAAACTAGAAAGAACCTTTTTGAGAAACTGCCATGTGATGGGTGAACTGGAATCTGCAAAGGGATATTTGAGAGTGCATAGAATCCAAAGGCAAAAAGGAAATATCTTGAAGTAAAAACTGGACAGAAGCTTTCAGAGAAACTCCTTTGTGATGTGTGTATTCATCTCATAGAGCTAAACGTTTTTGTTGAAGGAGTACTTTGGCATCACTGTTTTTGTGGTGTCTGAGAAGGGATATTTGAGAGCACATTGAAGCCTATGTTTTAAAAGGAAATATCCGCATATAAAAACTGGAAAGAAGCTTTCTGAGAAACTGCTTTGTGATGTGTGAATTCATCTCACAGAGATACACCATTCTTTTCACGGAGCAGTTTGATAGCATTGTTTTTGGGGAATCTGAGAAGGAATATTTTGGATCGCATTGAAGCCTATGGTGACAAAGGGAATAACCTCAGATAAAAACTGGAAAGAAGCATTCTGAAAAACAGCTTTGTGATGTGTGAATTCATCTTACAGAGTTTCACCACTCTTTTCATTGAGCAGTTTGATAACACTGTTTTTGTGAAATCTGCAATAGGATATTTCGGTGTGCATTGAAGCCTATGGTGACAAAGGAAATATCCACAGATACAAGTCGAAAAGGAAGCTTTCTGTGAAACTGCTTTGTGGTGTGTGAATTCATCTCACAGAGTTATACCTTTCTTTTCATTGAAAAGTTTGCTAACACTTTTTGCATTTAATCTGCATGGGATATTGGGGATCAGATTGATTAAAATGGTGAAAAAGGAAATATCCTCAGATTAAAAACTAGAAAGAAGTTTTCTGAGAAACATCTTTGTTATATGTGAATTCATCTCACAGAGTTACATCATTCTTTTCATGAAACAGTTTGGTAGCACTGTTTTTGGGGAATCTGAGAAGGGATATTTGGGTCACATTGAAGCCTATGGTGACAAGGGAAATATCCGCATATAAAAACTAGAAAGAAGATTTCTGAGCTACTACATCATGTGTGAATTCATTTCACAGAGTTATACTTTTGTTTTCATTGAGCAGTTTGATAACACTGTTTTCGTGGAATCTGCAATAGGATATTTGGGAGTGAATTGAAGCCTATGGTGACAAAGGAAATGTCCTCCGACAAAAATGAAAAAGAAGGTTTCTGAGAAACTACTTTGTGATGTATGAATTCAACTCACAGATTTATACATTTCTTTTTATGTAGCAGTGTGCTAACACTGTTTTTTTTGGAATCTGCAAGGGGATATTTGTGAGCGGTTTGAGGTCTATGGTGAAAAAGGGAATATCCTCACATAAAAATTAGAAAGAAGCTTTCTGAGAAACTCTTTGTGATGTGTCAGTTCATCTCACAGAATTATACTGATCTTTTCATTGAGCAGTTTGCTAACACTGTTTTCTTGGAATCTGCAATGGGATATTTCAGAGCACATTGTAGCTTATGGTGACAAAGGAAATATCCTCATTAAAAAAACTAGAAGGAATCATTTGGAGAAACCACTTTCTGATATGCTAATTTATCTCACAGAATTCACAATTCATTTCATGGGGCAGTTTTGTAGCACTGTTTTTGGGGAAACTGAGAAGGGATATTTTGGATCACATTGATGTCTATGGTGACTAAATAAATATCCTCAGATAAAAACTAGCAAGAAGCATTCTGAGAAACTTCTTTCTGATGTGTGATTTCATCTCACAGAGATATATCTTTCTTTTCATGGAACAGTTTTCCAGCACTATTTTGGGGGAATCTGAGAAAGATATTTTTAATTGCATTGAAGCTTATGGTGATAAAGGAAATATCCTCGGATAATAACTATAAAGAAGCTTTCTGAGAAGCTGCTTTGTGATCAGTGAGTTCATCTCAGAGAGTTATACTGTTCTTCTCATTGAGGAGTTTACTAACACTGTTTTCTTGGAATGTGCAAGGGAATATTTTGGAGCACATTGAAGCTTATGGTGACAAAGGGAATAACCTCCTATAAAAACAAGAAAGAAGCTTTCTGTGAAACTGATTTGTGATGTGTGAATTCATTTCACAGAGTTTCACCATTCTTTTCATTCAGCAGTTTGGTAACATTGTTTTCGTGGAATCTGCAAAGGGATATTTGGGAGCGTATTAAAGACTTTGGTGAAAAAGGAAACATCCTCAAATAATAACGAGAAAGAAGTTTTCGGAGAAATTGCTTTGTGATGTGTGAATTCATCTCACAGAGTTACACTGTTCTTTTCATTGAGCAGTCTGATAACACTGGTTTTGTGGAATATGTAATAGGATAGTTTGGAACGCATTGAAGTGTATGGTGACAATGAAAATATCCTCAGATAAAAATCAAAAAGGAAGCTTTCTGAGAAACTGCTTTGTGACGTGTGAATTCATCTCACAGATTTAGACCATTGTTTTCATTGAAAAGTTTGCTAACACTTTTTTCGTTTAATCTGCAGTGTGATATTCGGGAGGGCATTGAGGATTACGGTGAAAAAGAAAATATCCTCACATAAAAACTAGAAAGAAGGTTTCAGAGAAACAACTTTTAAAGTGCATATTCATTTCACAGAATTACATTACAGTTTTCATGGAGCAGTGTGGTAGCACTGTTTTTGGTTAACCTGAAAAGGGATATTTTGAATTGCATTGAAGCATATGGTGACAAAGGAAATATCCTCAGATAAACACTAGAAAGAAGCTTTTTGAAAAGTTCCTTGTGATGTCTGAATTCATCTCACACACTTATACCTTTCTTTTCATGGAGCAGTTTGCTAACACTGTTTTCATGGAATCTGCAAACGGATATTAGGGAATGCATTGAAGCCTATAGTGAAAAAGGAAATATCCTCAGATTGAAATGAGAAAGAGATTTTGTGAGAAACTGCTTTTTGATGCGTTAATTCATCTCATGGAGTTACACGATTCTTTTCATGGAGCAGTTTGGTAGCAATGTTTTTTGGGAATCTGAGATGGGATATTTTGGATTGCATTGAAGCCTATGGTGACAAAGGAAGTATCCACAGATAGTAACTATAAAGAACCTTCTGAGGAAGTTCTTTGTGATGTGTGAATTCATCTCACAGAGTTACACCTTTCTTTTCATGGAGTATCTTGCTTACACTCTTTTCATGGAATCTGCAAAGGGATATTTGGGAGCACATTGAGGCATATAGTGAAAAGGGAAATATCCTCAGAAAAAAACTAGAAAGAAGCTCTCCAAGAAACTGCTTTGTGATGTACGAATTCGTCTCACAGTGTTACCCTTTTCTTTTCATTGAGCAGTTTGCTAACACTGTTTTCTTAGAATCTGCAATGTGATATTTCAGAGTACCTTGAAGCTTATGTTGACAAAGGACATATCCTCAAATAAAAACTAGAAAGAAGCATTCTGAGAAACCCCTTTCTGATGTGTTAATTCATCTCACAGAGTGACACGATCCTTTTCACGTAGCAGTTTGGTAGCACTGTTATTGGGGAAACTGAGAAGGGATATTTTGGAATGCATTGAAGCCTGTGGTGACTAAGGAAATATCCTTAGATAAAAAGTAGAAAAAAGCTTTCTGAGAAACTTCTTTGTGATGTGTGAATTCATCTCACAGAGTTAAAGCTTTCTTTTCATGGAGCAGTGTTGTAGCACTGTTTTTGGGGAATCTGAGAAGGGATACTTGGAATTGCATTGAAACGTATGGTGACAAAGGATATATCCTCAGATAAAAACTAGAAGGAAGCTTTTCGAGAAGTTCTTTGTGATGTATGAATTCATCTCACAGACTCATACCTTTGTTTTCATGGAGCAGTTTGCTAACACTGTTTTCTTGGAATCTGCAAAGGGATATTTGGGACAACATTGAAGCCTGTGGTGAAAAAGGTATTATTCTCAGATAAAAACCAGAAAGAAACTTTCTGAGAAACTGCTCTGTAGTGTGTGAATTCATCTCACAGAATTACAGCATTCTTTTCATTTAGCAGTATGCTGACAATGTTTTTCTGTAATCTGCAACAGGATATTTCGGAGCACTTTGAAGCCTAGGGTGGCAAAGGAAATATCCTCAGAAAAATACCAGAAGTAACCTTTCTGAGAGACTGCTTTGTTATGTTTGAATTCATTTCACAGAGTTACACTGTTCCTTTTTTTTTTTTTTAGAATCTGCAATGGGATATTTTTGAGTTCTTTGAATCTTAGGGTGACAAAGAAAATAGCCTCAGAACAAAACTAGAAAGAAGCTTTCTGGGAAACTGCTATGTGATTTGTGAATTCATCTCACAGAGATACACAAACTTTTCAAGGAACAGTTTGGTAGCACTGTTTTTCTGGAGTCTCAGAAGTAATATTTTACATTGCATTGAAGGCAATAGTGACAAAGCAAATATCCTCAGAAAAAAACTAGAAAGAAGCTTTCCTACAAACTGCTTTGTGATTTCTGAATTCATCTCACAGAGGTACACCTTTCTTTTCATTTAGCAGTTTGGTGACACTGCTATTGGTTAATCTTAGAAAGGATATTTTGGATTGCATTGAAGCCTATGGTGAAAAAGGAAATACCCTCAGATGAAAACTAGAAAGAACTGTTCTGAGAAACTTCTTTGTGATGCAAGAATTCATCTCACAGAGTTATACATTTCTTTTCATGCATCAGCCTACCTACACTGTTTTCGTGGAATCTGCAAAGGCATATATGGGAGTGCATTGAGGCCTATGGTGAAAAAGGAAATATCCTCAGATAAAAACTAGAAAGAAGCTATCTGAGAAACTGCTTTGTGATGTGTGAATTCATCTCACAGTGTTACACTGTTCTTTTCATTGAGCAGTTTGCTAACACTGTTTTCTTGGAATATGCAATGGGATATTTTGGAGTGCACAGAAGCTCATGGTGACAAAGGAAATATCCTCATATAAAAGTAGAAAGATGCTTTCTGAGAAACTGCTTTGTGATGTGTTAATTTATCTCACAGAGTTACATGATTCTTTTCATTTAGCCATTTGGTTGCACTGTTTTTGGGGAATCTGAGAAGGGATATTTCAGTTCGCATTGAAGCCTGTGATGACAAAGTAAACATCCTAACTTATAAAATAAAATTCTTCAGGTTACAACTGGAGAGAAGCTTTTGGAGAAACCCCTTTGTGATATGTGTATTCATATCATAGAGATAAACATTTCTTTTGAGGTATCACTTTTACAACACCGTTTTTGTGATGTCTCAAAAGGGATATTTTGGAGCACATTGAAGCCTATGGTGGAAAAGTAAATATCCTCATGTAGAAAATAGAAAGAGGTTTTCTGAGAAACCACCTTGTGATGTGTTAATTTATCTCTCTGAGCTATACGATTCTTTTCATGGAGCAGTTTAGTAGCACTGTCTTTTGGGAATCTGAGAAGTGATATTTTGGATCACATTGAAGCCTATGGTGACAAAGGAAATATCCTCAGATTAAAACTAGAAAAAGATTTCTGAGAAAATGCTTTGTGATGTGTGAATTCATCTCACAGAGTTAAAGGGTTCTTTTCATTCAGCAGTTTGCTAACAATGTTTTCTTGGAATCTGCAATAGGATATTTGGGAGCGCAACGAAGCCTATGGTGAAAATGGAAATATCCTTAGATAAAAATCATAAAGAAGCTTTCTGAGAAACTGCTTTGTGATGGGTGAATTCATCTCACAGAGTAACACTGTTCTTTTCATTGAGCAGATTGCTAACACTGTTATCTTGGAATTGGCAATGGGATATTTTTGAGCACATTGAAGCTTAGGGTGAGAAAGGAAATATCCTCTGACAAAAACTAAAAAGAAGATTTCTGAGAAACTGCTTTGTGATTTTTTTAGTTCATCTCACAGAGTTACATGATTCTTTTCATGGAGCACTTTGATCTCACTGTTTTTATGGAATCTTCAAAGTTTAAAAAGGAAATATCCTCAGATTTAAACCAGAAAGAAACAGATGGTGGAAAAGGAAATATCCTCAGATAAAAACTAGAAAGAAGCTTTCCAATAAATTCCTTTGTGATGAGTGTATTCATCACACAGAGTTACACCTTTATTTTCTTTGAGTAGTTTGGTAGCACTGTTTTTATGGAATCTACAAAGGGATATTCGGGAGCCCCTAGAGACCTACGGTGAAAAGTGAAATAACTTCTGATAAAAACTGGAGAGAAGCTTTGCAAGAAACACTTTTTTGATGAGTCTATTCATCTCATGGAGTTTAACCTTTTTTTTGATTGAGCAGTTTGGCGTCACTGTTTTTGTGGTATCTGAGAAGAGATATTTGGGAGAACATTGAAGTCTATGGTGAAAACGGAAGATTTGGACTAGAAAGAACCTTTCTGAGAAACTGCTTTGTGATGGGTGAATTCGTCTCACAGAGTTACACCTTTCTTTTCATTGAGCAGTTCGGTAACGCTGTTTTGTGGAATCTGAAAAGGGATATTCGGGCGCGCATTGAGTCCAATGGCAAAAAAGGAAATATCTTCAGGTAAAAACTGCAGAGAAGCTTTCTGAGAAACTCCTTTGTGATATGTGCATTCATCTCATAGAGTTAATGTTTCTGTTGAGGGAGCACTTTGGCATCATTCTTTTTGTGGTGTCTTAGAAGGGATATTTGGGAGCCCATTGAAGAATATGGTGGAATAGGAAATATCCTCAGTAAAAAATTAGAAACTAATTTTTTTCCTGAGAAACTACTTGGTGGGTGAATTCATCTCACACAGAGTTAAACCATTCTTCTCATTGTGCAGTTTGGTATCACTGTTTTTGTGGAATCTGCAGGGGGATATTTGGGAATTCATAGAGGCCTAAGGTGAAAAAAGAAAATTCTTCAGTTAAAAACTGGAGAGAACCTTTTGGAGAAACTCATTTGTGATGTGTGCATTCGTCTCATACAACTAAACGTTTCTCTTGAGAGAGCACTTGGGCATCACTGTTTTGCGGTGTCAGAGATAGGAAATTTTGGAGTGCATTGAAGCCTATGGGGGAAAAGGAAATATCCTCATATAAAAACTACACAGAAGCTTCCTGAGTAACTGCTTTGTGATGGGTCAATTTATCTCACAGAGTTACATCATTTCTTTCATGGAGCTGTTTGTTAGCACTGTTTTTGTGGAATCTGCAGAGGGATATTTTGGAGTGCATAGGGGCCTGAGGTGAAGAAAGAAATGTCTTCAGTTAAAAACTGGAGAGAAGCTTTCTGAGAAACTCCTTTGTGATATGTGAATTCATCTCATAGAGCTCTATGTTTCTGTTGAGGGAGCACTTTGGCATCACTGATTTTGTGGTGTCTGAGAAGGGATATTTAGGAGCATATTGAAGATTATGGTGAAAAAGGAAATATCCTCAGACAAAAACCGGAAAGAAGCTTTCTGACAAACTGCTTTGTGATGTGCTAATTCATCTCACAGAGCTGCACGATCCTTTTCTAGGAACAGTTTGGTAGCTCTGTTTTGGGGGAATCTGAGAAGGGGTATTTTGGATCACGTTGAAGCCTACAGTGAAAAAGGAAATATCCTCAGATAAAAACTAGAAAGAAGCTTTCTGATAAACTGCTTTGTGGTGTGTGTATTCATCTCACAGAGTAACACGATTCTTTTCTTGGAGCAGTTTGATAAACCTTTTTTTTGTGGATTCTGCAAAAGGATATTTGGGAGCGCATTGAGGCCTATGATAACAAAGGAAATATCCTCAGATAAAAACCAGAAAGAAGCTTTCTGAGAAACTGTTTTGTGATGTGTGAATTCATCTCACAGAGTTACACTGTTCTTTTCATTGAGAGGTTTGCTAACACTGTTTTGTTGTAGTCTGCAATGGTATATTTCAGAGCACATTAAAGATTATGGTGAAAAAGGAAATATCCTCAAAAAAAAAAAAAAAAAAAAGAAAGAAAGAAACTTTCTGAGAAACCGCTTTGGGATTTTTGAATTCATCTCACATAGTTACAAGATTATTTTCATGGATCAGTTTTATATCTTTGTTTCTGTGGAAACTGAGAAGGGATCTTTTGGATCACATTGAAGCCTATAGTGACAAAGGAAATATCCTTATATAAAAACAAGAAGGAAGCTGTCTGAGAAAGATCTTTGTGATGTGTTAATTCATCTCAGAGAGTTACACCTTTATTTTCATGGAGCAGTTTGCTAATGCTGTTTTTGTGTAATGTGCAAAGGCATATTTGGGAGTGCATTGAGGCTTATGGTGAAAAAGGAAATATCCTCAGATAATAACTAGAAGGAAGCATTCTGAGAAACTGCTTTGTGATGTGTGAATTCATCTCACAGAGTTGCACTGTTTTTTTCATTTAGCAGCCTGCTAACACTGTTTTTTTTGGAATCTGCAATGGGATATTTTAGAGCACATTGAAACTTATGGTGACAAAGGAAATACCTTCGTATAAAAACTATTAAGAGGCTTTCTGAGAAACTGTTTTGAGATGTGTTAATTCATATCATTGAATTACATGATTCTTTTTGTGGATCAGTTTTATAGCAAAGCGTATGGGTAAAGTGAGAAGGGATATTTTGGATCACATTGAAGAATATGGTGACTAAGGAAATATTCTCAGATTAAAAACTAGAAAGAAGCTTTCTGAGAAAATTCTTCATGTTGTGTGAATTCATCTCACAGAGATACACCTTTCTTTTCATGGAGCAGTTTGCTAACAGTGTTTTCGTGGACTCTCTAAAGGCAAATTTGGGAGTGTATTGAGGCCTATAGTGTAAAAGGAAATATCCTCAGATAAAAACTAGAAAGAAACTTTCTGAGAAACTGCTTGGTGATGTGTGAATTCATCACACAGAGTTACACTGTTCTTTTCATTAAGCAGTTTGCTAACACTGTTTTCTTGGAATCCGCAATGGCATATTTTGGAGTGCATTGGGGCTAATGGTGACAAAGGAAATATCCTCAGACAAAAACTAGAAGGAAGCTTTCGGAGAAACTGCTTTGTGATGTGTGAATTCATGTCACAGAGTTACACGATCTTTTTCATGCAGCAGTTTGTTAACACTGTTTTTGAGGAATCTGAGAACGGATATTTTGGATCGCATTTTGGCCTTTGGTGACAAAGAAAATATCCTCATGTAAAAACTAGAAGGAATCTTTCTGAGGAAAAGCTTTGAGATGTGTTAGTTTATCTCACAGCATTACACAATTCCCTTCATGGAGCAGTTTTGCATCACTGTTTTTGGGGAATCTGAGAAGGGATATTTTGGATCACATTGAAGATTATGGTGACAAAGGAAATACCCCATATAAAAACCTGAGACAAGCTATATGAGAAACTGCTTTGTGATGTGTGAATTCATCTCTCCGAGTTACACCTTTCTTTTCATGGAGCAGTTTGCTAACACTGTTTTCGTGGAATCTGCAATGGGATATTATGGAATGCATTGAAGCTTATGGTGACAAAGTAAATATCCTCATAAAAAAACTAGAAGGAAGCTTTCTGAGAAACCACTTTATGATGCATTAGTTCATCTCACAGAGTTACATGATACTTTTCATGGATCAGTTTGGTAGCCTTGTTTTTGGGGAATCTGAGAAGGGATATTTTTGATCGCATTGAAGCCTGTGATGTCAAGGAAAATATCCTGAAATAATAACTAGAAAGAAGTTTTCTGAGAAACTTCCTTGTGATGTGGGAATTCATCTCACAGTGTTATACCTTTCTTTTCATGCAGCAGTTTGCTAACACTGCTTCTGTGAAGTCTGCAAGGGGATATTTGGGAGTGAATTGAGGCCTATGTTGAAAAAGGAAATATGCTCAGATAAAAACTAGAAAGAAACTTTCTGAGAAACTGCTTTGTGATGTGTGAATTCATCTCACAGAGATACACTGTTCTTTTCATTTAGCAGTCTACTAACACTGTTTTCTTTGAATCTGTCATGGGATAGTTCAGAGTGCATTGAAGCTTATGGTGACAAAGAAAATATCTTCATATAAAAACTAGAAAGAAGCTTTCTGAGAAACCACTTTATGATGTGTTAATTCATCTCACAGAGTTACAGAACTGTTTTCTTGTGTCCGTTTGGCAGCACTGTTTTTGAGGAAACTAAGAAGGAATATTTTCAGTCACATTGAAGCCTTTGGTGACTAAGGAAAAACACTCCGGTAAAGACTAGAACAAACGTTTCTGAAAAAAGTTCTTTTTCATGTGTGAATTTTTCTCACCATGTGACATCTTTCTTTTCAGGGATCTGTTTGTTAAACTGTTTTCATGGAATGAGGAAAGGGATATTTGGGAGAGCATTGTGGCCTAAAGTGAAAGGGGCAATATCCTCAGATAAAAATTAGAAAGAAACTTTCTGAGAAACTGCTTTGTGATGTGTGAATTCATCACACAGAGCTACATCATTCTTTTCATTGAGCAGTTTGATAACACTTTTGTGGAATCTGCAATAGGATATTTAGTGCATTGAAGCCTATGGTGACAAAGGAAATATCCTCAGATGAAAACCAAAAAGAAACTTTCTGAGAAACTGCTTTGTGTTGTGTCAATTCATTTCACAGAGTTACACTGTTCTTTTCACTGAGCAGCTTGCTAACACTGTGTTCTTGGAATCTGCAACGGGATATTTTGGAGCACATTGAAGCTTATGGTGACAAAGGAATTATCCTCAGACAAAATCTAGAAGGAAGGTTTCTGAGAAACTGCTTTGTGATTTGTGAATTCATCTCAGAATTACATGATTCTTTTCATGGAGCAGTTTGATAGCACTGTTTTGGGGGAATCTGAGAAGGGATATTTTAGATCTCATTGAAGCCCCATGATGACAAGTGAAATATCCTCATATAAAAACGAGAAAGAAGCTTTCTGAGAAACCACTTTGAGATGTGTTAATTCATCTCACAGCATTACATGAGACTTTTCATGGCTAAGTGTGTTAGTGCTGTTTTTATGGAATCTGAGAAAGGATATTTTGGATTGCATAGAATTCCATGATGAAAAGGAAAATATTCTCATATAAAACTAGAAAGAAGCTGTCTGAGAAAGTTCTCCATGCTGTGTGAATTGATCTCACAGAGTTACACCTTTCTTTTCATGGGGCAGTTTGCTAACAGAGTTTTCATGGAATCTGCAAAGGGATATTTGGGAGCACATTGAGGCCAACAGTGAAAAAAGATATATCCTCAGATAAAAACAAGAAAAAAGCTTTCTGAGAAACTACTTTGTGATTTGTGAATTCATCCCACAGAGTTACACCATTGTTTTCATTGAGCAGTGTGATAACACTGCTTTCATAGAATAAGCAAAAGTATACTTGGGAGCACATTGAAGCCTATGGTGACAAAGGAAATATCCTCAGATAAAAACCAAAAAAAAGCTTTTTGAGAAACTGTTTTGAGCTGTGTGAATTTATCTCACTGAGTTACACTGTCCTTTTCATTGAGCAGTTTGCTAACACTGTTTTCTTGGAATCTGCAATGGGATATTTCAGAACGTATTGGAGCTTATTGTGAAAAAGGAAATATCCTCAGACAAAAACTAGAACAAAGATTTCTGAGAAACTACTTTGTGATGTGTGAATTCATATCAGAGCGTTACACTGTTCTTTTCATTGAGCAATTTGCTAACATTGTTTTCTTGGAATCTTCAATGGGATAATTCAGAGCACATTGAAACTTATGGTGACAAAGGAAATATCCTCATATAAAAACCAGAAAGAAGCTTTCTGAGAAACTGCTTTGTGATGTGTTAATTCTTGTCACAGAGTTACATGATTCTTTTCATGGATCAGCTTGGTTGCACTGTTTTTGGGCAATCTGAGAGGGGATACTTTTGATCACATTGAAGCCTATGGTGACTAAGGAAATATCCTCAGATAAAAACTAGAAAGAATCTATCTGAGACAGTTATTTGTGATGCGTAAAATTATCTCACAGAGTTAAACCTTTCTTTTCATGGGGCAGTTTGTTAGCAGAGTTTTCATGGAACCTGCAAAGGGATATTTGGGAGCACTTTGAGGCCTATAGTGAAAAAGGAAATATCCTCAGATATAACGATGACTTCTGAGAAACTGCTTTGTGATGTGTGAATTCACCTCACAGATTTACACTTTTTCATGGAGCAGTTTGCTAATACTATTTTCCTGGAATCCGAAAAGGGATATTCATGAGTGCATTGAAGAATATGTTGAAAAAGGAAATATACTCATACAACAACTAGAAAGAAGCTTTGTGTGAAACTGCTTTGTGATGTGTCTATTCATCTCACAGAGTTACACCATTATCTTCATTGAGAAATTTGCTAACACTTTTCTCATGGAATCAGCAATGGGATATTCCAGAGCACATTGAGGAATATGGAGAAAAAGGAAATATCCTCAGATAAATACCAGAAAGAAGCTATCTGTGAAACAGCTTTGGGACGTGCGAATTCGTCTCACATAGTTACATCATTCTTTTCATGGAGCAGCTTGGCAGCACTGTTTTGGTGAATCTGAAAAGGGATAGTTTGAATCGCTTTGAAGCCTAGGGTGAAAAAGGAAATATCCTCAGATAAAGACTAAAAGGAGCTTTCTCAGAAACTTCTTTGTGATGTGTGTATTCATCTCACAGAGTATCACCTTTCTGTTCATGGAGCAGATTGCTAACACAGTTTTAATGGAATCTGCAAAGGTATGTTTAGGAGCGCATAGCAGCCTATGGTGAAAAAAGAAATATCCTCAGAGAAAAAGTCAAAAGAAACTTTTGGAGAAATTGCTTTGTGATGTGTGAATTCATCTTACAGATTTACACTGTTCATTTCATTGAGCCATTTGCTAACATTGTTTTCCTGGAGTCTACAACAGGATATTTTGGAGTGCATTGAAGCTTATGGTGACCAAGAAAATATCCTCAGACAAAAATTAGAAACAAACTTTCTGAGAAACTGCTTTCTGAGTTGTGAATTCATCTCACAGAGTTACCCCTTTCTTTCCATCGAACAGATTTTCAGTACTGATTTTAGGGAACCTGAGTAGGGATATTTTGGATGGCATTGAAGCCTATGATGCATCAATTCATCTCACAGAGTTACACCTTTCTTTACATGGAGTCATTTAGTAACACTGTTTGTGTGGAATCTGCAAAGGGATATTAGGGAGTGCATTGAGGCCTATAGTGAAAAAGGAAATATCCTCAGATAAAAACAAGAAAGAAGCTTTCTGAGAAACTGCATTTTTATTTGTGAATTAATCCCATGGAGTTACACTATTCTTTTCATGGAGCTGTTTGATCACAGTGTTTTCGTGGAATCCGTAATAGGATATTTGGGAGTGCATTGAAGCCTATGGTTACAAAGGAAACATCTTCAGATAAAAAACCAAAAGGAATTTTCTGAGAAACTGCTTTGTGATGTTTGAATTCCTCTCACAAAGGTACACTGTCCTTTTCATTCATCAGTTTGCTAACACTGTTTTCTTAGAATCTGCAAGGGGATATTTCGGAAAGCATTGAGCTTATGGTGACAAAGGAAATATCCTCAGACAAAGACTAGATAGAAGCTTTCTGAGAAACTGCTTTCTGATTTGTGAATTCATCTCACAGAGTTACCCCTTCCTTTTCATTGAGCAGATTTTTAGTACTGATTTTGGGGAACCTGAGAAGGGATATTTTGGATGGCATTGAAGCCTATGGTGACAAAGGAAACACCTCAGATAAAAACTAGACAGAAGTTTTCAGAGAAACTGCTTTTTGATGTGTGAATTAATCTCACAGAGTTACACCTTTCTTTCCATGGAGTCGTTTGCCAATACTGTTTTTGTGGAATCTGCAAAGGGATATTTGGGAGCACATTGTGGCCTATGGTGACTAAGGGAATATCCTCAGATACAAACTAGAAAGAAGCTTTCTGAGGAACTGCTTTGTGATGTGTGAATTCACCTCAGAGATGTACACGATTCTTTTCATGGATCACTTTGGTAGCACTGTTTTTGGAGAATCTGAGAAGTGATATTTGGGATTGCATAGAAGCCTACAGTGACAAAGGAAATATCCTCAGATAAAAACTACAAATAATCTTTCTGAGAAATCTCTTTGTGATGTGTGAACTCATCTCACAGAGTTACACCATTCTTTTCATTGAGCAGCTTGTGAAAACTCTTTTTGTGGTATCTGCAAAGGGATATGTGGGAGCACATTGAGGTCTATGGTGAAAAAGGAATTATCGTCAGAGAAAACTGGAAAGAAGCTTTCTGAGAAACTGATTTGTAATGTGTGAATTCATCTCACAGACATCCTCTGTGCTTTTCATTGAGCAGTTTTCTAACACTGTTTTCTTGGAATATGAAATGGGATATTTCAGAGTGCATTGAAGCTTATGTTGACAAAGGAAATATCCTTATATATAAACTAGAAAGAAGCTTTCTGAGAAACTACTTTGTGATGTGTGAATTTATCTCACAGAGTTACAGGCTTCTATTCATTGAGAAGTTTGTTACCACTGTTTTCGTGGAATCTGCAATATGATATTTCAGAGCGCATTGAAGCTTATGGTGATAAAGGAAATATCCACAGAAAAAAACTAGAAAGAATCTTTCTGACACACTACTTTGTGACTTGTGAATTCATCTCATAGCATCACAGCTTTCATTTCATTGAGTAGTTTCCTAACACTGTTTTTGTGGAATCTGCAAAGGGATATTTGGGAGCACGTTGCAGCCTATGGCACAAAAGGAAGTATTCTCAAATAAAAACTGGAAAGAAGCTTTCTGAGAAATTGCTTTGCAATGTTTGAATTCATCTCACAGAGTTACATCATTCTCTTCATCGAGCAGTTTGATAACACTGTTTTTGTGGAATCGGCAAAACGATATTTGGGAGTGCATTGAAGCCTATGGTGACACAGGAAATATCCTCATACAAAAACTAGAAAGAAGCTTTCTGAGAAATCGCTTTGTGATGTGTGAATTCCTCTCACAGAGCTACACTGTTCTTTTCATCGAGCAGTTTGATAACACTAACACTGTTTTCCTTGAATCTGCAATGGGATGTTTTGGAGTGCATTGAAGCTTATGGTGATAAAGGAAATATCCTCAGACAATAACGAAAAAGAAGCTTTCTCAGAAATTGATTTGTGAATTCATCACACAGAGTTACACGATTCTACTCATGGAGCAGTTTGGTAGCACAGTTTTTGGGGAATCTGAGAAGGGATAATTGGGATCACATTGAAGCCTATCATGACAAAGGAAATATCCTCAGATGCAAACTAGAGAGAATGTTTCTGTGAAACTTCTTTGTGATGTGTGAATTAATCTCATACAGTTACACCTTTCTTTCAATGGAGCCATTTGCTAAAACTGTGTTCGTAAAATCAGCAAAGGGATATTCCCAATCACATTGAGGCCTATGGTGATAAAAGGAATATCCTCAAAGAAAATGTAGAAAGAAACTTTCTGAGAAACTGCTCTTTGATTTGTGAATTCATTTCGCTGTGTTACACTGTTCTTTTCATTGAGCAGTTTGCTAACACTGTTTTCATGGAATCTGCAATAGGATATTTGGGAGTGCACAGAAGCCTATGGTTACAAAGGAAACATCCTGAGATAAATAAACAAAAGAAACTTTCTGAGAAACTGCTTTGTGATGTTTGAATTCATCTCACAAAGTTACACTGTTCTTTTCATTGATCAGTTTGCTAACACTTTACTTGGAATCTGCAAGGGGATATTTGGGAGAGCATTGAAGCTTCTGGTGACTAAGGAAGTATCTTCATATAAAAACTAGAAAGAAGCTTTCTGAGAAACCGCTTGGTGATGTGTTAATTCATCTCACAGAGTTACATGATTCTTTTAATCGATCAGTTTGGTAGCACTGTTTTAGGGGAAACTGAGAAGGTACATTTTGGATCACATTGAAGCCTATGGTGACAAAGGAACTATCCTCAGATAAAAACTAGAAAGAAGCTTTCTGAGAAACTGCTTTGTGATGTGTGAATTCTTCTCACAGAGTTACACCGCTCTTTTATGGAGCTGTTTGCTAGCACTTCTTGTGCAACCTGAGTAGGTGTATTTTTGATCACTTGGAAACCTATGGTGACAAAGGAAATATCCTCAAATAAAAACTAGAAAGAAGCTTTTAGAGAAATTGATTTGTGATGTGTGAATTCATCTCACAAAGTTACACCATTCTTCTCATTGAGCAGTTTGCTAACACTGTTTTCATAGAAACTGCAATGTGATATTCAGCAGTGCATTGAGGCCTGTGGTGCAACAGGAAATAGCCTTAGATAAAGCAAGAAAAAAGGATTGTGAGAAACTGCCTTGTGATGTGTGAATTCATCTTACAGTGTTACACCTTTCTTTACATGGAGCAGCTGGCTAACACTGTTTTCATGGAATCTGCAAAGGGATATTTGGGAGTGCATTGAGGTGTATAATGAAAAGGGAAATATCCCCAGATAAATACTAGGAAGAAGCTTTCTGAGAAACTGTTTAGTGTTGTGAGAATTCATCTAACAGAGTTACACTGTTCTTTTCATTGAGCAGTTTGCTAACACTGTTTTCTTGGAATCTGCAATGGGATATTTCAGAGCACATTGAATCTTATGGTAACAAAGAAAATATCCCCATATAAAAACAAGAAAGAAGCATTCTGAGAAACAACTTTTTGATGTGTTAATTCATCTCACAGAGTTCACGATTCTTTTCATCAAGCAGTTTGGTAACACTGTTTTTGGGAGTAATGAAGGGATATTTTGGATGGCATTGAAATCTATGGAGAATAAGGAAATATCCTCAGATAAAATTAGAAAGAAACTCTGAGAAACTTCTTTGTGATGTGTGAATTCATCTCACAGAGTTACACCGTAGTTTTCATTGAGAAGTTTGCTAACACATTTGTCGTTGAATCTGCGATGGGATATTTTGGAGAGCATTGAGGCCTATGGTCAAAAAGGAAATATCCTCAGATAAAAACTAGAAAGAAGCTTTCTGAGAAACTGCTTTGTGATGTGTGAATACATCTCAGAAATTTACACCGTTGTTTTCATTGAGCCATTTAATAACACTGTTTTCATGGAATCTGCAATAGGATATTTTGGATCGCATTGAAGCCTATGGTAACATAGGAAATATCCTCAGATATAAATTAGAAAGAAGCTTTCTGAGAAAGTTCTTTGTGATGTGTGATTTCATCTCACAGAGTTACACCATTTTTTTCAAGGTGCAGTTTCCTAACACTGTTTTTGTGGAATCTGCAAAGGGTTATTTGGGAGCACATTGATTCACTTAGTGAAAAAGGAAATATCCTCAGATAATAAGTAGAAAGCAGCTTTCTGAGAAACTGCTTTGTGATGTGTGAATTCATCTCACATAGTTACACTGTTCTTTTCTTGAGCAGTGTGATAACACTGGTTTCGTGGAATCTGTAATAGGTTACTTGGGAGTCCATTGAAGCCTGTGGTGACAAGGGAAATATCCTCAGATAAAAACTAAAATGAAGCTTTCTGAATATCTGCTTTGTGGTGTGTGAATTGATCTCACTGAGTTACACAGTTCTTTTCATTGAGAAGTTTGATAACACTTTTTTCGTTTAATCTGCCATGGGATATTCAGGTGCACATTGAGGCATATGGTGTAAAAGGAAATATCCTCAGATAAAAAATAGAAAGAAGGTTTCTGAGAAACACCTTTTAATGTGTGAATTCATCTCACAGAATTACAACACTCTTTTCATGGAACAGTTTTATAGCACTGTTTTTGGGAAATCTGGGAAGGGATATTTTGATTTGCATTGAAGCCTAAGGAGACACAGGAAATATCCTCAGATAAAAACTAGAAAAAAGCTTTCTGAGAAAGTTCTTTGTGATGTCTGAATTCATCTCGCACAGTTAAACCTTTCTTTTCATTGAGCAATTTGCTAACACAGTTTTCATGGAACCTGCAAAGGGATATTTGGGAGCACATTGAGGCCTATGGTAAAAAAGGAAATACCCTCAGATAAAAACTAGAAAGAAACTTTCTGAGAAAATTCTTTGTGATGTGTGAATTCATCTCAGAAAGTTACACTTTTCTTTTCATGGAGCAGTTTGCTAACTCTGTTTTCATGGAATCTGCAATGGCATATTCTGGAGTGCATTGAAGTCTATAGTGAGAAAGTAAATAACCCCATGTAAAATCTAGAAGGAAGCTTTCTGAAAAACAGATTTGTGATGTGTGAATTCATCTTACAGAGTTACACCATTCTTTACATTGAGCAGTTTGATAACTCTGTTTTCGTGGAATCTGCAATAGGGTATTTAGGAGAGCATTGAAGCCTATATTGACAAAAGATATATCCTCAGATAAAAACCTAAAAGAAGCTTTCAGTGAAACTGTTTTTTGATGTGTGCATTCATCTCACCGAGTAACACCGTTTTTTCTTTGAGAAGTTTGCTAACACTTTTTTCATTTAATCTGCTGTGGGATATTCAGGAGTGCATTGAGGAATATGGTGAAAAAGGAAATATCCTCAGATAAAACTAGAAAGAAGCTTTCTGAGAAATGGCTTTGTGATGTGTGAATTCATCTCACAGAGTTACACTGTTCTTTGCCTTGAGCACTTTGCTTACACTGCTTTCTTGGAATCTACAATCTGATTTTTCTGAGCGCATTGAAGCTTATGGTGACAAAGTAAATGTCTTAATATAAAAACTAGAAAGAAACTTTCTGAGAAGATTCCTTCTGATGTGTTAATTCATCTCACAAATTTACACAATTCTTTTCATGCAGCAGTTTGCTAGCACTGAGAAGAAATATTTTGGATTGCACTGAAACCTATGGTGACAAAGGAAGTATCCTCAGATAAAAACTAGAAGTACGCTTTCTGAGAAAGTACTTTGTGATGTGTGAATTCATCTCACAGAGTTAAACTTTTCTTTTCATGGAGCAGTTTGCAAATGCTGTTTTTGTGGGATCTGCAAAGGGATATTTCTGAGTGCTCTGAGGCCTATGGTGAATAAGGACATATCCTCAGATAAAAACTAGAAAGAAGCTTTCTGAGAAAATGCTTTGTGATATGTGAATTCATCGGGCAGAGTTACACTGTTCTTTACATTTACCAGTTTGCTAACACTCTTTTCTTGGATTCTGCAATGGGCTATTTCCGAGGATGTTGAAGCTTATGATGACAAAAGAAATATCCTCATATAAAAACTAGAAAGAAGCATATTGAGGAACCAATTTTTGATGTGTTAATTCAGCTCACAGTGTTACACGACTCCTTTGATGGATCACTTTGGTAGCACTGTTTTTGGGGAATTTGAGAAGGGATATTTTTGATCGCATTGAAGCCTTCGGTGACATAGGAAATATCCTTAGATAAAAACTAGAAAGAAGCTTTCCGAGATAGTTTTTTGTGATGTGTGATTTCATCTCACAGAGTTAAACCTTTCTTTTCATGGAGGAGTTTGCTAATGCTGTTTTCATGGAATCTGTAATGGGATATTTGGGATCACATCGAAGCCTTGGAAATATCCTCAGATAAAAACTAGAAAGAAGCTGTCTGAGAAAGAAAGTTTCTGTGAATTCATCTCACAGAGTTACACTGTTGTTTCACTGACCAGTTTGATAACACTATTTTCGTGAACTCTACAATAAGATACTTGAGAGCAAATTGAAGCCTGTGGTGACAAATTAAATTTCCTCAGAGTAAAACAAAAAAGAAGCTTTCTGAGAAACAGCTTTGTGATGTGAGAATTCATCTCACAGATTTACACATTTCTTTTCATGGAGCAGTTTGCCAACACTATTTTTGTGGAATCTGCAAAGGGCTGTTCATGAGTGCATTGAGGCAAATGATGAAAAAGGAAATATCCTCAGAAAAAACTAGAAAGAATCTTTCTGAGAAACTGCTTTGTAATGTGCGAATTCAGCTCACAGAGTTAAACCATTCTTTTCAATGAGCAGTTTGCTCACACTGTTTTCATGGAATCTACAAAGGGATCTTTGGGAGGGCATTGAGGCCTATGGTGAAAAAGGAAATATCCTCAGATAAAAACTAGAAGGAAGCTTTCTTAGAACTGCTTTATGACGTGTGAATTCATCTCACGGAGTTACCCTGTTCTTTTCATTGATCAGTTTGCTAACAGTTTTCTTGGAATATTCAATGGTATCTTTCAGAGTGCATTGAAGCTTCCAGTGACAATGGAAACATCCTCATATAAAAACTAGAAAGAAGGTTTCTGAGAATCCGCTGCATGATTTGTAAATTCATCTCACAGAGTTACAAGATTCTTTTCATAGATCAGTTTGGTAGCACTGTTTTTGGGGAATTTGAGAAGTGATATTTTAGATTGCATTGAAGCCTAGGGTGACAAAGGTAACATCCTCAAATACAAACTAGGCAGAAGCTTTCTGAGAAAGTCCTTTGTGATGTGTTTTTTCATCTCACATGGTTACACCTTTCTTTTCATAGAGCAGTTTGCTAACACTTTTTTCGTGGTATCTGCATAGGTATATTTTGTATCACTTTGAAGCCTATGGTAACAAAGGAAATATCCTCAGATAAAAACTGGAAACACACTTTCTGAGAACCCACTTTGTAATGTGTTAATTCATCTCACATAGTTTCACAATTCTTTTCATGGTAGCACTGTTTTCGGGGAATCTGAGAAAGGATATTTTGTATTGCATTGAAGTCAATGGTGACAAAGGAAATATCCTCAGACAAAAACTAGAAGGAAGCTTTCTGAGAAACTTATTTGTGACGTGTAAATTCATCTCACAGTGTTACACCTTCCTTTTCATGGAGCAGTTTGCTAACACTGTTTTTCATGGATCTGCAAAGAAATATTTGGAGCACGTGGAGGAATATGGTGAAAAAGGAAATATCCTCAGATAAAAACTAGAAACAAGCTTTCTGGGGAACTTCTTTGTGTTCTGTGAAATCATCTCACAGAGTTACACTGTACTTTTCAATGAACAGTTAGATAACCCTGTTTCCTTGGAATCTGCAATGGTATATTTCAGAGTGCATTGAATCATATGGTGACAAAAGAAATATCCTCATATAAAAAGTAGGAAGAATCTTTCTGAGAAACTACTTGGTGATGTCCTAATTCATCTCACTGAGTTACACGATTCTTTTCATGGATCAGTTTGGTAGCACTGTTTTTCGGGAATCTGAGAAGGGATATTTTGGATCACGTTGAAGAATATGGTGACAAAGGAAATATCCTCAGATAAAAACTAGAGAAGACCTTTCTGGGGAAGTAATTTGTGATGTGTGAATTTATCTCACCGTGTTACACCTTTCTTGTTTTGGAGCAGTTGCTTACACTGTTTTCATGGAATCTGCAAAGTGATATTTGGGAAAACATTTAGGCTTATTTTGAAAAAGGAAATATCCTCAGATAAAAACTAGAAAGAAACTTTCTGAGAAACTGCTTTGTGATGCGTGAATTCATCTCACAGAGTTACACAATTCTTTTCATGGAGCACTGGATAGCACCTTTTTTGGTGGAATCTGAGAAAGGATATTTTGGATCACATTGAAGCCTTTGGTGAAAAAGGAAATACTCTCAGATAAAAACTAGAAAGAAGCATCCTGAGAAACTACTTTGTGATGTGTGAATTCACCTCAGAGATGTACAGAGTACCTTCCATTGAGCTGTTTGATAACACTGTTTTAGTGGAATCTGCAAAGGAATATAAGGGAGCGCATTGATGCCTATGGTTAAAAAGGAAATATCCTCAGATAAAAACTATAGAAAAGCTTTTTGAGAAACTGCTTTGTGATGTGTTTTCATCTCACAGAATTACACTACTCTTTTCACCGAGCAGTTTGCTAACAATGTTTTCGTGCAATCTGCAATGGGATATTTCAGAATGCATTGAAGCTTACAGTGACAAAGGAAATATCATCGGACAAAAACTAGAAAGAAACTGTCTAAGAAACTACTTTCTGAATTGTGAATTAATGTGACAGACTTACATGATTCTTTTTCTGGAGGAGTTTGGTAGCACTGTTTTTGGGAAATCTGAGAAGGGATATTTTGGATTGCATTGAAGCCTACCTTGACAAAGGAAATGTCCTCAGATGAAAATTAGAAAGAAGCTTTCTGAGAAAGTCCTTTGTGATGTGTGCATTCAACTCTCAGAGTTACATCTTTCTTTTCATGGAGCAGCTTGCTAACACTGTTTTCATGGAAACTTCAAAGGGATATTTGGGAGTGCATTGATGTATGTAGTGAAAAGGGAAATATCCTCAGGCAAACACTAGAGAGAAGCTTTCTGAGAAACTGCTCTGTGATGTGTGAATTCATCTCACAGAGTTACACTGTTCTTTTCATTGAGCAGTTTTTCAACACTGTTTTCGTGGAATCTGCAAAGGGATAATTGGGAGCACATGGAGCACTATAGTGAAAAAGGAAATATCCTTAGATAAAAGCTAGAAAGAAATTGTCTGAGAAAATGCTTTGTGATCAGTGAATTCATCTCACAGAGTTACACTGCACTTTTCATTGAGCAGTCTGATTACACTGGTTTCATGGAATCTGTAATAGGATACTTGGGAGTGCATTGAAGTCT
This sequence comes from Mandrillus leucophaeus, assembly GCF_000951045.1. Lineage (NCBI taxonomy): Eukaryota > Metazoa > Chordata > Mammalia > Primates > Cercopithecidae > Mandrillus > Mandrillus leucophaeus. The sequence continues at coordinate 150,382 of NW_012098788.1, forward strand.
CTGGTAACAAAGGAAATATACTCAGACAAATACCGAAAAGAAGCTTTCTTAGAAACTTCTTTGTGATGTGTGAATTCATCTCACAGAGTTACACCGTTCTTTTCATTGAGCAGTTTGCTAACACTGCTTTCTTGGAATCTGCAATGGGATATTTCAGAGTGCAGTTGAAGCTTAGGGTGACAAACAAAATATCCTCATATAAAAACTAGAAAGAAACGTTCTGGAAAGCTACTTTGTCATTTGTGAATTCCTCTCACAGAGTTACATGATTCTATACGTGGAGCAGTTTGGTAGCACTGTTTTTACAGAATCTGCAAAGGGATATTTGGGAACTCCTAGAGGCCTATGGTGAAAACGGAAATAACTTCAGATAAAAGCTGAAGAGAAGCTTTTCGAGAAATTGTTTTTGATATGTTTATTCGTCTCATAGACTGTAACCTTTTTGTTGATTGAACACTTAGGCATCACTGTTTTTTGTGGTATCTGAGAGGATATATTTGGGAGCACATTGAAGCCTACAATGAAAAAGGAAATAACATCAGATTTAAACTAGAAAGAAGATTTCTGAGAGACTGCTTTGTAATGGGTGAATTCATCTCACAGAGTTACACCTTTCTTTTCATTGAGCTGTTTGGTAGCACTTTTTTGTGGAATCTGCAGAGGGATATTTGGGAGCACATTGAGGCCTAAGGTGAAAAAAGAAAATTCTTCAGATAAAAACTGGAGAGAAGCTTTCTGAGAAACTATTTTATGACGCATGTATTCATCTTATACAGCTAAACGTTTCTGTTGAGGGAGCACATTGGCTTCACTGTTTTTGTGGTGTCTGAGAAGGGGTATTTTCGAGCCCATTGAAGCCTATGGTGGAAAAGGAACTATGCCAGATAAAAATTAGAAAGAAGTTTTCTGAGAATCTGCTTTCTAATATGTGAATTCATCTCACAGAGTTACAGTTTCCTTTCATGGAGCAGTTTGTTAACACTGTTTTTGTTCAATCTGAGAAAGGATATTTTGGATCACATTCAAGCCTATGCTGACAAAGGAAATATCCTCAGATATAAACTTGAAACCAGCTTCCTGAGAAACAACTTTGTGATGGGTGAATTTACCTCACAGAGTTAAACCTTTCTTTTCAATGCACAGTTTGGTAGTACTGTTTTTGTGGAATCAGCAGAGGGATATTTGGGAGCACATAGAGGCCTAAGGTGACAAAAGAAAATTCTTCAGGTAAAAACTGCAGATAATCATTCTGAGAAACTCCTTTGTGAGGTTCGCATTCATCTCATAGAGGTAAACGTTTCTGTTGAGGGAGCACATTGGTATCACTGTTTTTGTGGTGTCTGAGAAGGGATATTTGGGAGCACATTGAAGCCTATGGTGGAAAAGGAAATATCCTCATATAAAAACTAGAAAGAAGCTTTCTGAGAAACTGCTTTGTAATGTGTTATTTAATCTAACAGAGATACATGATTGGCAGTTTGGTAGCACTGTTTCTGGGGAATCTGAGAAGGGATAATTTGGATTGCATTGAAGCCTATGATGACAAAGGAAATATCCTCAGATAAAAACTAGAAAGAAGCTTTCTGAGAAAGTTCTTTGTAATGTGTCAATTCATCTCACAGAGTTATACCTTTCTTTTCATGGAGCAGTTTGGCAACACTGTTTTCGTGCAATCTGTAAAGGGATTTTCGGGAGTGCATTGAGACTTATAGTGAAAAAGAAAATATCCTCAGATAAAAACTAGAAAGAAGCTTTCTGAGAAACTGCTTTGTGATGTGTGAATTCATCTCACAGAGTGGCAACGTTCTTTTCATTGAGCAGTTTGGTAACAATGTTTTCATGAAATCTTCAATAGTATATTTTGGAGCACATCGAAGCCTATGGTGACATAGGAAACATCCTCAGATAAAAACCAGAAAGAAGCTTTCTGAGAAACTGCTTTGGGATGTGTGAACTCATCTCACAGAGTTGCACTGTTCTTTTCATTGATCAGTTTGCTACCACTGTTTTCTTGGAATCTGCAATGGAATATTTTGGAGCACATTGACGCTTAGGGTGACAAAGGAAATATTCTCAAACAAAAGCAAGAAAGAAGCTTTCTGACAAACTGCTAGTGATTTTTGATTTCATCTCACAGAGTTACACGATTATTTTCATGAAGCAGTTTGGTAGCCCTGTTTTTATGGAATCTGCAAACGTATATTCAGGAGCTCCCAGAAGCCTATGGTGAAAAACAAAATAACTTCAGATAAAACTAGAGAGAAGCTTTTTGCGAAATGGTTTCATTATGTGTATTCAAATCATAGAGTTTAACCTCTTTGCTTTTTGAGCAGTTCGGCACTACTGTTTTTGCACTATCTGAGAGGAGATATTTAGGAACACATTGAAGTCTATGGTGAAAAAGGAAATATACTCAGATTTGAACTAGAAATGAAGATTTCTGAGAAACTGCTTTGTGATGGGTGAACTCATCTCAGAGAGCTCCACCTTTATTTTCATGTAGAAGTTTGTTAGCACTGCTTTTGTGGAATCTTCAGAGGGATATTTGGGAGCATATAGAGGCCTAAAGTGAAAAAAGAAAATTCTTCAGGTAAAAACTGGAGAGAAATTTTCTGAGAAACTCTTGGTGTTGTGTGCATTCATCTCATAGAGCTAAACGTTTCTATTGAGGGAGCACCTCAGTATCACTGTTTTTGTGGTGTTTGAGAAGGGTTATTTGCAACCACATTGAAGTCTATGGTGGAAAAGAAAATACCCTCAGATAAAAACTAGAAAGAAGGTTCCTGAGAAACTGCTTTGTGATGAGTCAATTTATGTCACAGAGTTACATTATTCCTTTCATGGAGCAGTTTGTTAGCACTGTTTCTGTGGAATCTGCAGAGGGATAATTGGGAATGCATAGAGGCCTAAGGTGAAAAAAGAAATTTCTTCAGGTAACAACAAGAGAGAAATTTTCAGAGAAACTCCTTCATGATGCGTGCATTCATCTCATAGAGCTAAACATTTCCGTTGAGGAAGAACTTGGCATCACTGTTTTTGTGGTGTCTGAGAAGGGATATTTGGGAGCACATTGAAGCCTACAGTGGAAAAGGAAATATATAAAAACTAGAAAGAAGCTTTCTTCAAAAGCACTTTGTGATGTGTTAATTCATGTCACAGAGTTACATGATTATTTTGACGGATCAGTTTGGTAGCACTGTCTTTTGGGGAATCTAAGAAGAGATATTTGGATCACATTGAAGCCTATGGTGACCAAGAAATATCCTCATATAAAAACTAGAAAGAAGCTTTCTGAGAAAGTTCTTTGTGATGTGTGAATTCATCTCACAGAGTTACACCTTTCTTTTCATGGAGCAGTTTGCTAACACTGTTTTCATGGAATCTGCAAAGAGATATCTGGGAGTGCATTGAGGTCTGTGGCGAAAAGGAAAATATTCTCAGATAAAAACTAGAAAGAAGCTTTCTGAGAAACTGCATTGTGATGTGTGAATGCATCTCAAAGAGTTACATTGTTCTATTAATTGAGCAGTTTGCTAACACGGTTTTCTTGGAATCTGCAATGGGATATTTCTTAGCCCAATAAAGCTTATGGTGACAAAGGAAACATGCTCAAATAAAAGCTAGAAAGAAGCTTTCTGAGAACCTGCTTTGTGATGGGATAATTCATCTCACAGAGTTACACCGTTCTTTTCATTGAGCAGTGTGCTAACACTGTTTTTGTGGAATCTGCATTAGGATATTTTGGAGCACATTGAAGCCTATGGTGACAAAGGAAATATCCTCAGATAAAAACCGAAAATAAGTTTCTGAGAAACTGCTTTGGATGTGTGCATTCATCTCCCAGATTTTCACAATTCTTTTCATGGATCACTTTTGTACCGCTGTTTTTGGGTAATCTGGGAACTGATATTTTGGATCACATTGAAGCCTATGGTGACATGGAAATATCCTCAGATAAAAACTGGAAAGCAGCTTTCTGAGAAACTTCTTTGTGATATGTGAATTTGTCTCAGAGTTACACCTTTCTCTTCATGAAGCAGTTTGCTAACACTGTTTTCGTGGAATCTGCAAAGTGATATTTGGGAGTGCTATGTGGCCTATGGTGAAAAAGGAAATATCCTAAGGTAAAAACTAGAAAGAAGATTTCTGAGAAACTGCATTGTGAAGTGTGAATGCATCTCACAGAGTTACACTGTTCTTTTCATTGAGCAATTTGTTAACACTGTTTTTTATGAATCTACAATGGGATATTTCTTAGCACAATGAAGCTTATGGTGACAAAAGAAATATTCTCAGATAAAAACACTGTTTTGTGGAATCTGTTTTAGGATATTTGGGAGTGCATTGAAGCCTATGGGGACAAAGGAATATCCTCAGATAGAAACTGGAAAGAAGTTTGCTGAGAAAGTTCTTTGTGATGTGTGAATTCATCACACAGAGTTGTAACTTTCTTTCCATAGAGCAGTTTACTAACACTGTTTTCGTGGAATCTGCCAAGTGATATGTGGCAGCACTTTGAGGCTGACAGTGTAGAAGGAAATATCCTCAGGTAAAAACTAGAAAGAAGCTTTCTGAGAATTTGCTTTGTGATGTATAATTTCATGTCACAGAGTTACACCGTTCTTTTCATACAGCAGTCTGCTAAAACTGTTTTCGTGGAAACCGTAATAGGATGTTTGGGAGTTCATGGAAGCCTATGGTGACAAAGGAAATATCCTCAAATAAAAACCAAAAAGAAGCCTTCTGAGAAACTGATTTGTTATATGTGAATACATCTCACAGAATTTCAGTGTTCTTTTCATTGAACTGTCTGCTGACACTGTTTTCTTGGAATCTGCAAAGGGATATTTCAGAGTGCATTGAAGCTTACTGTGACAAAGGAAATATCCTCAGAGATAAACTAGAAAGAAGCTTCCTGAGAAACTGGTTTGTGATGGGTTAATTCATCCCACAGAATTACACCATTCTTTTCATTGAGCAGTCTGCTAATATTGTTTTTGTGGAATCTGCATTAGGATATTTGGGAGCCTATGGTGACAAAGGAAATATCGTCAGATAGTAACCAAAAAGAAACTTTCTGAGAAACTGCTTTGGATGTTTGAATTCATCTCACAGAGTTATACCATTCTTCTCATACAGCAGTTTGCTAACACTGTTTTCGTGGAAAATGCAATAGGATATTGGGGAGGACATTGAATCCTATGGTGACAAAGGAAATATCCTCAGATAAAAACCAGAAAGAAGCCTTCTGAGAAACTGCTTTGTGATGTGTCGATACATCTCAAAGAGTTACAGTGTTCTTTTCATTGAGCAGTGTGCTAACACTGTTTTCGTGGAATCTATGCTAGGATACTTGGGAGCACATTGAAGTGTATGGGGAAAAGGAAATATCCTCAGACAAAAACCATAAAGAAGCTTTCTGAGAAATTGCTTTGGATGTGTGAATTTGTCTCACAGATTTACACAATTCTTTTCATGGATCACTTTCCTTGCCCTGTTTTTAGGGTATCTGAGAAGGAATATTTTGGAACGCATTGAAACCTATGGTGACAAGGAAATACCCTCAGATAAAAACTGGAAAGAAGCTTTCTGAGAAACTTCTTTGCGATGTGTGAATTCATCTCATGTAGTTACACCTTTCTCTTCATGCAGCCGTTTGCTAACACTGTTTTTGTGGAATCTGCAATGGGATATTTAGGGGAACATTGAGGTCTACAGTGAAAAAGAAAATATCTTCTGACAAAAACTAGAAAGAAGGTATCTGAGAAACTGCATTGTGATGTGTGAATGCATCTCATAAAGTTACACTGTTCTTCTCATTGAGCAGTTTGCTAACAGTTTTCTTGGAATCTGAAATGGGATATTTCTTAGTGGAATGAAGCTTATGGTGACAAAGGAAATATTCTCAGATAAAAACTTGAAAGAAGCTTTCTGAGAAACTACTTTCTGATGGGTTAATTCATCTCACCGAGTTACACCATTCTTTCCATTAAGCAGTCTGCTAACACTGTTTTCATGGAATCTGCATTAGGATATTTGGGAGCACATTGAAGCCTATGGTGATAAAGTAATTATCCTCAGATAAAAACCGAAAAGAAGCTTTCTGAGAAACAGCTTTGGATGTGTGAATTTATCTCACAGAGTTACACGATTCCTTTCATGCATCACTTTGTTAGCACTGTTTTTGGGGAATCTGAGAAGGGATATTTTGGATTGCATTGAAGCCTATGGTGACAAGGAAATATACTCAGATAAAAACTGGAAAGAAGCTTTGTGAGAAACTTCGTTGTGATGTGTGAATTCATTTCACAGAGTTACACCTTTCTCTTCCTGAAGCAGTTTGCTAACACTGTTTTCGTGGATTCTGCAAAGTGATATTTGGGAACTCTTTGAGGCCTGTGGAGAAAAAGGAAATATCCTCAGATAAAAACTAGAAGAAGCTTTCTGAGAAACTGCATTGTGATGTGTGAATGCATCACACAGAGTTACACTGTTCTGTTCATGGTTGAGTTTGCTAACACTGTTTTCTTGCAGTCTGCATGGGATATTTCTTAGTGCAATGAAGCTTATGGTGACAAAGGAAATATCCTCAGATAAAAACTAGGAAGAAGCTTTCTGAGAAACTGCCTGTGATGGGTTAATTCATCTCACAGGGTTACACTGTTCTTTTCACTGAGCAGTCTGCTAACACTGTTTTCATGGAATCTGTGTTAGGATATTTTGGAGCACATTAAAGCCTTTGGGGAAAAGGAAATATCCTCAGACAAAAACCAAAAAGAAGCTTTCTAAGAAATTGCTTTGGATGTGTGAATTCGTCCCACAGAGTTACAAGATTCTTTTCATGGATCACTTTTCTTTTACTGTTTTTAGGGTATCTGAGAAGGAATATTTTGGAACACATTGAAACCTATGGTGACAGGGAAATATCCTCAGATAAAAACTGGAAAGAAGCTTTCTGAGAAAGTTCTTTGTGATGTGTGAATTCATCTCACAGAGTTACACCTTTCTTTTCATGGAGCAGTTTGTTAACACTGCTTTCGTGGAATCTGCAAAGGGATATTTGGGAGCACTTTGAGGCCTATAGTGAAAAACGAAATATTCTCAGATGAAAACTAGAAACAAGCTTTCTGACAAACTTCATTGTGATGTGTGAATTCATCTCACAGAGTTACACCGTTGTTTTCATACAGCAGTTTTTTGAACACTGTTTTTGTGGAAATTGCAATAGGATGTTTGGGAGCACAGTTAACCCTATGGTGACAAAGGAGATATCCTCAGATAAAAACCAGAAAGAAGCTTTCTGAGAAACTGCTTTGTGAAGTAGGAATATATCTGACAGAGTTACAGTGTTCTTTTCAATGAAAAATCTGCTAACACTGTTTTCTTGAAATCCGTAAAGAGATATTCCGCAACGCATTGAAGCTTGTGGTAACAATGGAAACATTCTCTGAGAAAAACTAGAAAGAAGGCTTCTGAGAATCTGCTTTCTGACGTGTGAATTCATCTCACAGAGTTACACCAGTCTTTCATGGAGGAGTTTGCTAGCACTGTTTTTGTGGAATCTTGGGAGTGATATCTAGAATAGTATAGAATTCTAAGGTGAGAAATGAAATATCCTCAGATAAAAACTGGATAGAAGCCTTCTCAGAAACTGCTTTGTGGTTTGTGAATTCGTCTCAGAGAGTTACATCATTGCTTTCATTGAGAAGTTTGCTAACACTCTTTTCGCAGAATCTGCAATGAGATATTCGGGAGTGCATTGAGGCCCGGGTTTAAAAAGGAAATATCCTCTTATAAAAAGAAGAAAGAAGCTTTCTGAGAAATGACTTTGTGATCTGTGAATTCATTACACAGAGTTACACTATTCTTTCAAGCAGCAGTTTGCTAGAACTGTATTTGTTCAACCAAAGAAGGGATAATTTGGATCACATTGAAGCCTATGGTAAAAAAGGATATATCTTCAGTAAAAACTAGAAAAAACTTCATGAGAAATTGCTTTGTGATGAGTATATTCATCTCACAGAGATACAGTTTTCATTACATTGAGCAGTTTGCTAACACTGTTTTCGTGAAATCTGCCATTGTATATTCTGAGGGCATTGAGTCCTACATTAAAAAATAATATATCTTTAGATAAAAACTGGAGAGTAGCCTTCTGAGAAACTGCCTTGTGATGTGTGAATTCATCTCATGGAGCTACACCACTCTATTCCTTGAGAAGTTTCCTAGGAATATTTTCACACATTCTGCATTGAGATATATGGGAATGCATTGAGGACTGAAATATCCTCAGATAAAAACAAGAAAGAAGACTTCTGAGAAACTGCTTTGTGATGTGTGAATTCATCTCACAGAGTTACATTACCCTTTCAAGGAGTCTCCTGTTAGCACTGTTTTTGTGGGTTCTGAGAAGGGATATTTTTGATCGCTTAGAAGCCTATGGTGACAAAGGAAATATCCTCATATAAAATCCAGAAAGAAGCTTTCTGAGAAGCTGCTTTGTGATGTGTGAATTCATCTCACAGTGTTACACAACTCTTTTATGGAGTCGTTTCCTAGCACTGTTTTAGTGGAATATGAGAAGGGATATTTTGGATCGATTTGAAGCCTATGGTGACAAAGGAAATATCCTCAGATAAAAACCAGAAAGAAGTTTTCTGAGAAACTGCTTTGTGATTTTTGAATTAATCTGAGTTTTATATCACTCTTTCTTGGAGCCGTTGGCTAGCACTGGTTTTGTGGAATCTGAGAAGTTGGATTCCTTTGACGCCCATGGTAACAAAGGAAATATCCTCTGATAAAAACTAGAAAGAAGCTTTCTGAGAAATTGGTTTGTGCGGTGTGAATTCATCTAACAGTGTTACACCTCTTTCATGGAGGAGTTTGCTATCACTGTTTTTGTGGAATCTCACATGTGATATTTTGGATAGCATTGAATCCAGTGATGAAAAATGAAATATCTTCAGACATAAACTGGAGAGAATCCTCAGAAACTGCTTTGTGTTGTGTGAATTTATCTCACAGAGTTATATCATTGCTTTCATTGAGAAGTTTGCTAACACTGTTTTCGCAGTATCTGCAATGAGACACACGGGGGCGCATTGAGGCCTGAAATATCCTCAGATAAAGGCAAGAAAGAAGTTTCTGAGAAACTGCTTTGTGATGTGTGAATTCATCTCACAGTGTTACATAAATCTTTCATGGAGTCTGTTGCTAGCACTGTTTTTGTGGAATCTGAGAAGGGATATTTTTGATCGCTTTGAAGCCTATGGTAAGAAAGGAAATAACCTCAGATAAAAACCATAAAGAAGCTTTCTGAGAAATTGCATTGTGACGTGTGAATTCATCTCTCAGAACATCACCACTCTTACGTGGAGCCCTTGGCTAACACTGTTTTTGTGGAATCTGAGAAATGATATTTTTGATCATTTTGAAGCCTAGGGTGACAAAGGAAAATCCCCAGATAAAAACTAGAAAAAGAATCTTTCTGAGAAACTGCTTTGTGATATGTGAATTCATTTTACAGGGTAACACCACTCTTTCATGGAAGAATTTGCTAGCACTGTTTTTGTCAAATCACAGAAGTGATATTTTGGATAGCATAGAATCCTAGGGTGAGAAATGAAATATCCTCAGATAAAAACTGGACAGAAGCCTTCTCAGAAACTGCTCTGTGGTGTGTGAATTCATCTCATAAAGTTACACCATTGCTTTCATTGAGAAGTTTGCTAACCCTTTTTTCACAGTATCTGCAATGAGACGCACGGGAGCACTTTGAGGCCCGTGTTAATAAGGAAACATCTTCGGATAAAAAGAAGAAAGAAATTTTCTGAGAAACTGCTTTGTGATGTGAGAATTCATCATACAGAGTTACACTAGCCTTCCAAGGAGCAGTTTGCTGGTATTGCATTTGGGGAATCTGAGAAGGGATATTTTGGGTCACTTTGAAGCCTATGGTAACAAAGGAAATATCCTCAGATAAAACTAGAAAAAGTTTTTGAGAAACTGCTTTGTGATGAGTGTATTCATCTCACAGAGATACAGGTTTCATTACATTGAGCAGTTTGCTAACACTGTTTTCATGGAATCTGCCATGGGATATTCAGAAGGCATTGAGTCCTACTGTGAAAAATTAAATATCCTTGGATAAAAACTGGAGAGTAGCCTTCTGAGAAACTGCTTTGTGATGTGTGAATTCATCTCACAGAGCTACACCACACTTTTCATTGAGAAGTTTCCTAACAATATTTTCTTGGAATCTACAATGAGATATAAAGGAGCGCATTGAGGCCTGTGTTTAAAAAGGAAATATCCTCAGATAAAAACAAGAAAGAAGCTTTCCGAGAAACAGCTTTGTGATTTGTGAATTCATCTCTCAGAGTTACACCACTCTTTCTTGTAGCCATTGGCTAGCACTGTTTTTGTGGAATCTGAGAATCGTATTTTTGATCGCTTTGAAGCCTATATTGACAATGGAAATATCCTCTGATCAAAAACTAGAAAGAAGCTTTCTGAGAAACTGTTTTGTTTTATGTGAATTCATCTCACAGTTACACTACTGTTTCATGGAGCCGATTGCTGGCACTGTTTTTGTGGAATCTGAGAAAAGTTATTTTGGATTGATTTGAAGCCTATGGTGACAATGGAAGTACCCTCTGATAAAAACTGAAAAGAAGCTTTCTTAGAAACTGCTTTGTGACGTGTGAATTCATCTCGCAAAATAACAACACTCTTTCATGGAAGAGTTTGGTAGCACTGTTTTTGTGGAATCACAGAAGTGATATCTTGGACAGCATTGAATCACATGATGAAAAATGAAATATCCTCAGTTAAGAACTGGAGAGAAGGCTTCTCAGAAACTGCTTTGTGGTTTGTGAATTCATCTCAGAGTTACAACGCTACTTTCATTGAGAAGTTTGCTAACACTGTTATTGCAGAATCTGCAATGAGATATATGGGAGCACACTGAGGCCTGAAATATCCTCAGATTAAAACAAGAAAGAAGCTTTCGGAGAAACTGCTTTGTGATGTGTGAATTCATCTCACAGATGTACACTACTCTTTCCTAGGGCCAATTGCTGGCACTGTTTTTGTGGAATCTGAGAAGGTATATTTTTGATCGCTTTGAAGCCTATGTTGATAAAGGAAGTATACTCAGATAAAAACCAGAAAGAAGCTTTCTGAGAAACTGCTTTGTGATTTATAAATTCATCTTACAGAGTTATATCAATCTTTCCTAGAGCCGTTGGTTAGCACTGTTTTTGTGGAATCTGAGAACTGATATTTTAGATCGCTTTGAAACCTATGGTGACAAAGGACGTATCTTCAGATAAAAACTAGAAAGAAGCTTTCTGAGAAACTGCTTTGTGATGTGTGAATTCATCTCACAGAGTTACACTACTCTTGCATGGAGGAGTTTGCTAGCACTGTTTTTGTGGCATCTCAGAAGTGATATCTTGGTTAGCATAGAATCCTATGGTGAGAAATGAAATATCCTTAGGTAAAAAATGGAGGGAAGCCTTCTCAGAAACTGCTTTGTGGTGTGTGAATTCATCTCAGAGAGTTACAGCATTGCTTTCATTGAGAGGTTTGCTAACACTGTTATCACAGAATCTGCAATGAGATATGCAGGAGCACATTGTGGCCCATGTTTATAAAAGAAATATCCTTGGATAAAAGGAAGAAGGAAGCTTTCTGAGAAACTGCTTTGTGATGTGTGAATTCATCACACAAAGTTACACTCTTCCTTCAAGGAGCAGTTTGGTAGAACTCAATTTGTTCAATCTGAGAAGGGATATTTTGGATCGCTTTGAAGCCTATGGTAACAAAGGAAATATCCTCAGATAAAACTAGAAAAAGCTTTATGAGAAAATGCTTTCTGATAAGTGTATTCATCTCACAGAGATACACCTTTCATTACATTGAGCAGTTTGCTAACACTGTTTTTGTGGAAACTGCCATGGGATATTCCGAGGGCATTGACTCCTATGGTGAAAAATTAAATATCCTTAGATGGAGGGATCTAAGGATATCCTATGGAGGGAGTCCTTCTGAGAAACTGCTTTGTGATATGTGAATTCATCGCACAGAAGTATACCACTCTTTTCCTTGAGAAGTTTCCAACAATATTGTCACGGGTTCTGCAATGAGATATACAGGAGTGCATCAAGGCCTGAAATATCCTCAGATAATATCAAGAAAGAAGCTTTCCGAGAAACAGCTTTGTGATGTGTGAATTCATCTTACAGAGTTACACCACTCTTTCCTGGAGCCGTTGGCTAGCACTGTTTTTTGGAATCTGAGAAGTGATATTTTGGATAACTTTGAAGCCTATGTTAACAAAGGGAATGTCCTCAGATTAAAAACCAGAAAGAAGCTTTCTGAGAAACAACCTTGTAATTTGTGAATTCATCTCACAGAGTTACACCACTCTTACATGGAACCGTTTGCTAGCACTGTTTTTGTGGAATCTGAGAAGGGATACTTTTGGTTGCTTTGAAGCCTATGGTGACAAATGAAATATCCTCAGATAAAAACTAGAAATAAGCTTTGTGTAAAACTGCTTTGTGATGTGTGAATTCATCTCACAGAGTTACACCAGTCTTTCATGGAGGAGTTTCCTAGCACTGCTTTTGTGGAATCACAGAAGTGATATTTTGGATAGCATAGAATCCTATGGTGAGAAATGAAATATCCTCAGATTAAAACTGGAGAAAAACTTTCTCAGAAACTGCTTTGTGGTGTGTCAGTTCATCTCACAGATTTACACCATTTATTTCATTGAGAAGTTTGCTAACACTGTTTTCGCAGAATCTGCAATGAGATATATGGGAGTGCTTTGATGCCTGTGTTTAAAAAGGAAACATCGTTGGATAAAAAGAAGAAAGAAACTTTCTGAGAAACGGTTTTGTGATGTGAGAATTCATCACACAGAGTTACACTGCTCTTTCATGGAGTACTTTGCCAGCATTGTATTTGTGGAATCTGAGAAGGGAAATATCCTCATATAAAAGCTACAAAAAAGTTTTCTGAAGAAAAGTTTTCTGATGTGTGAATTCATTTCACAGAGTTACACTGTTCTTTTCATTGACCAGTTTCACAGCACTCTTTTTGGAGAATCTACAATGGGCAGTTTCGGAGCATAATGAAGCCTTTGGTGACAAAGGAAATATCTTCATATAGGAAATAGAGGAAATATCCTCAAAACACAAAGGAAATATCCTCATATAAAAGTGCTTTGTGATGGGTTAATTCATCTCACAGGGTTACATGATTCTTTTTATAGAGCAGTTTTGTAGCACCGTTTTTGAGGAATCTGAGAAGGGATATTTTTGATCACTTTGAAGCCTATGATGACAAAGGAAATATCCTCAGGTAAAAACTAGATAGAAGCTTTCTGAGAGACTGCTTTGTGATGTGTGAATTTATCTCACAGAGTTACACTCATGTTTTCATTGAGCAGTTTGCTAACACTATTTTCTTGGAATCTGCAATGGGATAGTTCAGATTGCATTGAAGCTCATGGTGACAAAGGAAATATCCTCATATAATAATTAGAAAGAAGCTTTCTGAGAAACCAATTTGTGATGTGTTAATTCATCTCACAGAGTTACAGGGTTCTTTTCATGGATCAATTGGGTAGATCTGTTTTCGAGGAATCTGAGAAGGGATATTTAGGAACGCATTGAAGCCTATGGTGACAAAGGAAATATCCTCAGATAAAAACTAGAAAGAAGCTTTCTGAGAAAGTTCTTTGTGATGTGTGAATTCATCTCACAGATTACACCCTTCTTTTCATGGAGGAGTTGGATAACACTGGTTTCATGGAATCTGCAAAGTGACAATTGGGAGCGCATTGAGGCCTACGGTGAGAAAGGAAATATCCTCAGATAATAACTAGAAAGAAGCTTTCTGAGAAACTGCTTTGTGATGTGTGATTCATCTCAGAGAGTTACAATGTTGTTCTCTTTGAGCAGTTTGCTAACACTTTTTTGGAATCTGCAATTGGATGTTTCAGAGCACATTGAAGCTAATGTGACATAGGAAATATCCTCATATACAAACTAGATAGAAGTTTTCTGAGAAGCTCCTTTGGGATTTGTGAATTTATCTCACAGAGTTTCACCATTCTTTTCATGGAGCAGTTTAGTAGCACTGTTTTTGGGGAATATGAGATGGGATATTTTGGATCATATTGAAGGCTATGGTGAAAAAGGAAATATCCTCAGATAAAAACTACAGAGAACCTTTCTGAGAAACTTCTCTGTGATGTGTGTTTTCATCTCACAGAGTAGCACGATTCTGTTCTTGGAGAAGTTTGATAAAATTGTTTTCACGGAATCTCAAATAGGATATTTGGGAATGCAATGAAGTCTATGATGGCAAAGGAAATATCCTCGGATAAAAACCAAAAAGAAGCATTCTTAGAAAATGCTTTGTGTTGTGTGAATTTGTCTCACAGATTTACACCATTTTTTACATGGAACAGTTTGCTAACACTATATTCCTGGAATCTGAAAAGGGATATTCATGAGCTCAGTGAGGCCTGTAGTGAAAAAGTAAATATCCTCAGACAAAAAATAGAAAGAAACTTTCTATGAAACTGCTTTCTGACTTGTGAATTCATCTCACAGATTTACATGATACTTTTCATGGAACAGCTTGGTAGCAGTGTTTTGGGGGAATCTGAGAAGGGATATTTTGGATCACATTGAAGCCTATGGTGACAAGGGAATATTCTGAGATAAAAACTAGATACAAGCTTTCTGAGAAACTGATTTGTGATGTGTGTATTCATCTCAGAGAGTAGCATGATTCTTTTCTTGGAGCAGTTTGCTAAAATACTTTATTCTTGGAATCAGCAATGAGATATTTCAGAGCGCATTGAAGCTTATGGTGACTGCTCAGTAAAATAAAAGAGAACACAAACAAATGGAAGAACATACCATGTTCATGGATAGGAAGAATCGATATTGTGAAAATGGCCATACTGCTCAAGGTCATTTATAGATTCAATGCCATCCCCACCAAGCTAACAATGACTTTCTTCACAGAATTGGAAAAAACTGCTTTAAAGTTCATATGGAACGAAAAAAGAGCTCACATTACCAAAACAATCCTAAGTCAAAAGAACAAAGCTGGAGGCCTCACGCTACCAGACTTGAAACTATCCTACAAGGATACAGTAACCAAAACAGCATGGTACTGGTACCAAAACAGAGATATAGACCAACGGAAAAGAATAGAGACCTCAGAAATAATACCACACATCTACAGCCTTCTGATCTTTGACAAACCTGACAAAAACAAGAAATAGGTAAAGGATTCCCTATTTAATAAATGGTACTGGGAAAATTGGCTAGCCATAAGCAGAAAGCTGAAACTGTATTCTTTCCTAACTCCTTATACAAAAATTAATTCCAGATGGACTAGAGACTTAAATGTTAGACATAATACCATAAAAACTCTAGATGAAAACCTGGGTAATACCATTCAGGACATAGGCATGGGCAAGGACTTCATGTCTCAATCACCAAAAGCAATGGCAACAAAAGCGAAAATGGACAAATGGGATCTAATTGAACTAAAGAGCTTCTGCACAGCAAAAGAGACTACCATCAAAGTGAACAGGCAACCTACAGAATGGGAGAAAATTTTTTCAATCTACTCATCTGACAAATGGTTAATATCCAGAACCTACAAAGAACCCAAACAAATTTACAGGAAAAAAACCAAACAACCCCATCAAAAGTGGGCAAAGGATATGAACAGACATTTCTCAAAAGAAGACATTCATACAGCCAAAAGACACATGAAAAAATGCTCATCATCACTGGCCGTCAGAGAAATGCAAATCAAAACCACAATGAGATACCATCTCACACCAGTTAGAATGGCAATCATTGAAAAGTCAGGAAACAAGAGGTTCTAGAGAAGATGTAGAGAAATAGGAACACTTTTACACTGTTGTGTAAAATCCCACTCTTGGTGGGATTGTAAACTAGTTTAACCAATGTGGAAAACAGTATGGCAATTACTCAAGGATCTAGAAGTAGAAATACCTTTTGACCCAGCCATCTCACTACTGGGGATATACCCAAAAGATTATAAATCCTGAAGCTATAAAGACACATGCACACATATATTTATTATGGCACAATTCACAACAGCAAAGACTTGGAATCAATGCAAATGTCCATCAGTGACAGACTGGATTAAGAAAATGTGGCACATATACACCATGGAATACTATGCAGCCATAAAAAAGGAGATCATGTCCTTTGTAGGGACATGGATGCAGCTGGAAACCATCATTCTCAGCAAACTATCACAAGAACCGAAAACCAACCACCACATGTTCTCACTCATAGGTGGGAATTGAACATTGAGATCACTTGGACATGGGAAGGGGTCATTACACACCACGGCCTATTGTAGGGAGGGGGGAGGAGTGAGGGATTACATTGGAAGTTATACTTGAGGTAAATGATGAGTTGAAGGCTGCTGACGAGTTGATGGGTGCAGCACACCAACATGGCACATGTATACATATGTAACAAACCTGCGCATTGTGCACATGTACCCTAGAACTTAAAGTATAATAAAAAAGTTTTAAAAAAACATTAATAAATAAAATACTACTTGTAGCACTGGACTAGGTGTGGGGTATACAGTACCGAACAAAGCAAAGGAAATATCCTAATATAAAAACTAGAAAGAAGCTTTCTGAGAAATTTCTTTGTGATGTGTTAATTCATCTCACAGAGTTACCCATTTTTTTCCATTGAGTAGTTTATTAGTACTGTTTTTGGGTAATATGAGCAGTGATACTTTGAATCACATTGAAGCCAATGGTAACAAAGGAAATATCCTCAGATAAAAACTAGAAAGAAGCCTTCTGAGAAACTTCTATGTGATGTATGATTTCATCTCACAGAGTTACACTGTTCTTCTCATTGAGCAGTCTACTAACACTGTTTTCATGGAATCTGCAATAGGATATTTGGGAGTGCATTGAAGCCTATGGTGACAAGGAAATGACCTCAGATATAAACGGAAAAGAAGCTTTCTGAGAAACTGCTTTGTGATGTGTCAATTTATCCCACAGAGTTACATTGTTCTTTTCATTGAGTAGCTTGCTAACACTGTTTTCCTGGAAACTGCAATTGGATATTTTCGAGTGCATTGAAGCTTATGTTGACAAGGGAAATATCCACAGACAAAAACTAGAAATAAGTTTCTGACAAACTGCTTTCTAATTTGTGAACTCATCTCACAGACTTACACTTTCCTTTCATGGAGCAGTTTGTGAGCACTGATTTTGTGGAATCTGAGAAGGGATATTTTGGATCACATTGAAGCCTTTGTTGCTAAGGGAAATATCCTCATATAAAAAATAGAAAGAGCTTTCTGAGAAACTGCTTTGTGATATGTGTATTCATCTCAAAGTGTAGCACTATTCTTTTCTTGGAGCAGTTTGGTAAAACTGTTTTCGTGGAATCTGCAATAGGATGTTTGGGAGTGCATTGAAGCCTACGGTGACCAAGGAAATATCCTCAGACAAAAAACCAAAAAGAACCTTTCTGAGAAACTGCTTTGTGATGTGTTAATTCATCTCACAGCTTTACACCTTTCTTTTTGTGGAGCAGTTCCCTAACACTATTTTTGTGGAATCTGCAAAGGGATATTCATGAGCACAATGAGGCTTGTGGTGAAAAAGGAAATATCCTCAGACAAAAACTAGAAAGAAGGTTTCTATGACAATGCTTTATGATTTTTGAAAACATCTCACAGATTTACACGATTCTTTTCATGGAGCATTTTGGTAGCACTGTTTTTGGAGAATCTGAGAAGGGCTATTTTAGATCACATTGAAGCTTATGGTGACAAAGGGAATATTCTCAGACAAACACCAGATAGAAACTTTCTGAGAAACTGCTTTGTCATGTGTGTATTCATCTCACAGACTAGCACAATTCTTTTCTTGGAGCAGGTTGTTAAAACTGTTTTCCTGAAATCTGTAAAGGAATACTCAGGAGCACATTGAGGAACACGGTGAAAAAGGAAATATCCTCAGGTAAAAACTAGAAAGAAGCGTTCTGAGAAACAATTTTGTGATGTGAGAATTCATCTTACAGAGTTACACCACACTTTTCATGAAGCAGTTTGGTAGCACTGTTTTTGGGGAATTTGAGAAGGGATATTATGAATTGCATTGAAGCCTATGGTGACAAAAGAAATATCCTCAGATAAAAACTAGAAGGAATCTTTCTGAGAAATCGCTTTGTGATTAATTAATCTGCAATAGGATATTTCAGAGCACATAGGAGCCCATGGTGACAAAGAAAATATCCTCAAACAAAAGCCAAAAAGAAACTTTCTGAGAAACTGTTTTGTGATATGTGAATTCATCTCAGAGACTTTCACGTTTCTTTTCATGGAGCAGTTTGCTAACACATTTTCGTGGAATCTGCAAAGGGATATTCACGAGTGCATTGAGGACTTTTTTGAAAAAGGAAATATCCTCAGACAAAAACTAGAAAGTAGCTCTCTGAGAAACTCATTTATGATTTTTGAATTCATTTACATGATTCTTTTCATGGATCAGTTTGTTAGCACTGTTTTCTTGGAATCCACAATGGGGTATTTTGGAGCACATTGAAGCTTACGGTGAAAAAGGAAATATCTTAACATAAAAACTAGAAAGAAGCTTCCTGAGAAAGTCCTTTGTGATATGTTAATTCATCTCACAGAATTACCCATTTGTTTCCATGGAGCAGTTTGTTAGTATTGTTTTGGGGGAATATGAGAAGGGATATTTTGGATCGCATTGAAGCCCATGGTGACAAATGAAATATGCTCAGATCAAAACCAGAAAGAAGCATTCTGGGAAACTTCTTTGAGATGTGTGAATTCATCTCACAGAGTTACACTGTTCTTTTCTTTGCACAGTCTGCTAACACTGTTTTCATGGAATGTACAATAGGATATTTGGGAGTGCATTGAAGCCAATGTTGACAAAGGAAATATCCTCAGATAAAAACTAGAAATCAGCTTTCTGAGAAACTGTCATGTGTGAATTCATCTCACTGAGTTACATCTTTCTTTTCCTGGGACAGTTTGCTAACACGGTTCTCTTCGGGTCTGCAATGGGATATTTTGGAGGGCATTGAAGCTTATAGTGACAAAGGAAATATCCTCAGATAAAAAAAGAAGGAAACTTACTGAGAAACTTGTTTATGATTTCTGATTTCATCTTGCAGAGTCACATGACACTTTTCATGGAGCAATTTGGTAGCACTGTTTCTGGGGAATCTGCGAAGGGATATTTTGGATCACTTTGAAGCCTTTGGTGACAAAGAAAATATCCTCAGATAAAAACTAGAAAGAAGTCTTTTGAGGAAGTTCTTTGTGATCTGTGAATTCACCTCACAGAGGATTACCTTTGCTTTCATCGAGCAGTTTCCTAACACCGTCTTTGTGGAATCTGCAAAAAAATATTTGGGAGCGCATTGAAGCCTATGGTTAAAAAGGAAATATCCTCAGATAGAATCTAGAAAAAGGCTGTCTGAGAAACTGCTCTGTGAAGTGTGAATTCATCTCACTGAGTTACACTGTTCTTTTCAGTGATAAGTTTGCTAACACTGTTTTCTTGGAATCTGCAATGGGATATTTCTAAGTGCATTGCAGCTTATGCTGACAAAGAAAATATCCTCATATAAAAACTAGAAAAAAGTTTTCTGAGAAACCGTTTTGTAATGTGTCAATTCATCTCACCGAGTTACACAATTCATTTCATGGATAAGTTTGGTGGCACTATTTTGGGGAATCTGAGAAAGGATATTTTGGATGGCATTGAAGACTATGGTGACAAAGGAAGTATCCTCAGATAACAACTGGAAGGAAGCTGTCTGAGAAAGTTTTTTTTGTGATGGATGAATTCATCTCACAGAGTTACACCATTATTTTCATTGATCAGTTTGATAACACTGTTTTTGTGGAATCTGCAATAGGATATTTGGGGGCACATTGAAGCCTATAGTGACAAAGGAAATATCCTCAGATAAAAACCAAAAAGAAATTTTCTGTGAAACTCCCATGTGATATGTGAATTCATCTCACAGATTTATGCCACTATTTTGAGGGAATATGAGGAGGGATATTTTGAATTGCATTGAAACTTACGGTGACAAAGGAAATATCCTCAGATAAAGGCTAAAAAGAAGCTTTCTGAGAGACTGCTTTCCAAGGTGTGAATTCATCTCACAGAGTTACATGATTCTTTTCTTGGAGCAGTTTGCTAAAACTGTTTCGTTTAATCTGCAAAAGGGATTTATGGGAGAGCATTGAAGCCTATGGTGACAAAGGAAACATCCTGAGACGAAAACTAAAAAGCTTTCTGAGTAATGGCTTTTTGATGTGTGAATTCATCTCACAGTGTTACATTGTTCTTCTCCTTGAGCAGTTTGCTAAGACTGTTTTCTTGGAACTGACAATGAGATATATGGGAGGGCATTGAAGCCTATGGTGACAAAGGAAGTATTTTCAAAGAAAAACCAGAAAGAAATTTCTGAGAAAAAGCTTTGTGATGTGTTAATTCAACTCACAGAGTTATCTGATGCTTTTCATGGATCAGTTTGGTAGCAGTGTATTTGGGGGATCTGAGAAAGGATATTTTGGATTACATTGAAGGTTAAGGTTGCAATGGAAATATCCTTAGATAAAATCTAGAAAGAAGCTTTCTGAAAAAGTTCTTTGTGAAGTGTGAATTCATCTCACAGAGTTACACATTTCTATTGATGTAGCAGTTCTCTACCACTGATTTCAAGGAATCTGCAATGGAATATTCCAGAGCACATTAAGGAATATAGTGAAGAAGAAAATTTCCTGTGAAAAAGGAATCACATATCAAAATCACTGCATTGTGATATGTGAATTCACCTTATAGAGTTATACTGTTCTTTTCATTAAGCAGTTTGATAACACTGTTTTCATGGAATATGCAATAGGATGTTTGGTAGCACATTGAAGCCTATTTGACAAACTATATATCCTGAGATAAAAGCCAAAAAGAACCTTTCTGTGAAACTGCTTTGTGATGTGTAAGTTCATCTCACAGAGTTACAACGTTCTGTCCATTGAGAAGTTTGCTAACACTTTTTTCGTTTAATCTGCAATGGGATATTCAGGAGCACATTGAGTCCTATATTGAGAAAGGAAATATCCCCAGATAAAAACTAGAAAGAAGCTTTCTGAGAAACTGCTTCATGATGTGTGAATTCATCTCACAGAGTTACACCATTCTTTTCACTGAGCTGTTTGACAACACTGTTATCGTGTAATCTGCAATAGGATAATAGTGAGTGCCTTGAAGCCTATGGTGAGAAAAGAAATACACTCAGATAAAAACCAAAAAGAAGCTTTATGAGAAACTTCTTTGTGAGGTGTGGATTCATCTCACAGAGTTACATTGTTCTTTTCATTGAGAAGTTTGCTAACACTGTTTTCTTGGATTCTGCAATGGGATATTTCAGAGTGCATTGAAGCTTATGGTGGCAAAGGAAATATCCTCAGATAAAAACTGGAAAGTGGCTTTCTGAGAAACTGCTTTGTGATTTGTGAATTCATCTCACAGAGTTGCACAATTCTTTTCATGGAGCAGTTTCGTTGCACTGTTCTTGGGGAATCTGAGAAGGGATATTTTGCATTGCATTGAAGTCTGTCGTGACAAAGGAACTATACTCAGATAAAATCTAGAAAGAAACTTTCTGATAAAATTCTTTGTCATGTGTCAATTCATCTCGTAGAGTTACACCGTTCTTTCATTGAGAAGTCTGCTAACACTTTTTTCATGGAATCTGGGATACGATATTCCAGAGTGCATTGAGAAATATGGTGAATAAGGAAATATCCTCCGATAAAAACTAGAAAGAAGCTTTCTGAGAAACAACTTTGTGATGTGTGAATTCATCTCTCACAGTTACACCATTCTTTTCATGGAGCAGTTTAGTAGCACTCTTTTTGTGGAATCTAAGAAGGGATATTTTGGACCTCATTGAAGCCTAAGGTGATAAAGGAAATATCCTCAGATAAAAACCAAAAAAAATCTTTCTGTGAAACAGCTTTGTGATATGTGAATTCATCTCACAGAGTAACACTGTTATTTTCATTGAGAAGTTTGCTAATACTATTTTTGTATAAACTGCAATGGGATATTTGGGAGCACGTTGAGGAATACAGTGAAAAAGGAAATATCCTCAGATGAAAATGAGAATGAAACTTTCAGAGAAACTCCTTTGTGATGTGTGCATTCATCTCATAGAGGTAAACGATTCAGTTGAGGAAGCACTTTGGCATCACTGTTTTTGTGGTGTCTGAAGAGATATCTGAGAGTGCATTGAAGCCTATGGTGGCAAAGGAAATATCCTCAGAGAAAAACCAAAAAGAAGCTTTCTGAGAAACCGCTTTCTGATGTTTGAATTCATCTCACAGATTTACACTGTGCTTTTCATGTAGCAGTTTGCTAACACTGTTTTCATGGAATCTGCAAATGGATATTCACAAGCACATTGAGGCAAATAGTGAAAAACAAAATAACCTCAGACAAAAACTAGAAAAAAGCTTCATAGCAATCTGCTTTGTGATTTGTGAATACATCTCACAGAGTTACATGATTGTTTTCATGGAGCAGTTAGGTAGCCCTGTTTTTGGGGAATCTGAGAAGGGGTAATTTGGATCACTTTGACGCCTATGGTGACAAAGGAAATATCCTCAGATAACATCTAGAAGAAACATTCTTAGAAATTTCTTTGTGATGTGGGAATTCATCCCATGGAGTTGCACCATTCTTTTCATTGAGAAGTTTAGCAACACTTTTTTCGTGGAACCTGTGATGAGACATTCTGGAGTGCATTGAGGCCTATGGTGAAAAAGGAAATATCTTCAGATAAAACTAGAAACAAGCTTTCTGAGAGACAGCTGTGTGATGTGTGAATTAATCTCACAGGGTTACACCATTATTTTCATGGAGAAGTTCGGTAGCACAGTTTTTGGGGAATCTGAGAAGGGATATTTTGGATCACATTGAAGCCTATGGTGACAAAGGTAATATCTTCTGATAAAAACAAGAAAGAAGCTTTCTGAGAAAGTTCTTTGTGATTTGTGATTTCATCTCACTGAGTAACACCTTTCTTTTCATGGAGCAGTTTGCTAACACTGTTTTCATGGAATCTGCAATAGGATATTTGGGAGCACATTGAAGCCTATGGTGAAAAGGAAATACACTCAGATAAAAAACAAAAAGAATATTTCTGAGAAACTGCTTTCTGATATATGAATTCATCTCAGAGAGTAACACTGTTCTTTTCATTAAGCAGTTTGCTAACACTGTTTTCTTGGAATCTGCAATGGGATATTTTGGAGTGAATTGAAACTTATTGTGAAAAAGGAAATATCCTCAGACAAAAACTACAGGTACCACAAAAATCCTCAGGTATATTTTGGATCATATTGAAGCTTAGGGTAACAAAGGACATATCCTCAAAGAAAAACTAAATAGAAGCTTTCTGAGAAACTTCTTTGTGATGCGTGAATTTATGTCACAGAGATACACGATTCTTTAAATGATGGAGTTTGCTAACACTGTTTTCATGGAATTTGGAAAGGGATATTTGGGAACGCATTGAGGCCTATGGTGAAAAAGCAAATACCCTCAGATAAAAACTAGAAAGAAGATTTCTGAGAAAATGCTTTATGATGTGTGAATTCATCTCACAGAGTTACACTGTTCTTTGCATTCAGCAGTTTGCTTACACTGTTGTCTTGGAATCTGCAATCTGATATTTCGGAGTGCACTGAAGCTTATGGTGACAAAGTATATATCCTCATATAAAAAATAGGAAGAAACTTTCTGAGAAACCTCTTTCTGATGTGTTAATTCATCTCACAGAGTTACACGATTCTTTTCATGGAACAGGTTGGTAGCACTGTTTTTGGTGTATTGGAGAAGGGATATTCTGGACTGCAATGAACTATAAGTTGACAAAGGAAATACCCTCATTAATAACTAGAAAGAAGCTTTCAGAGAAAGTTCCTTGTGATGGGTGAATTCATCTCACATAGTTACACCTTTCTTTTCATGAAGCAGTTTGCTAACACCGTTTTCCTGGAATCTGCAAAGGAGTATTTTGGAGTGCATTGAGGCCTATAGTGAAATAAGAAATATCCTCAGATAAACACTAGAAAGAAACCTTCTGAGAAAATATTTTGTGGTGTACGAATTCGTGTGACATAGTTACACTGTTCTTTTCATTGAGCAGTTTGCTAACACTGTTTTCTTGGAATCTGCATCGGATATTTCAGAGCGCATAGAAGCTTATATTGACAAAGAAAATATCCACATATAAAAGCTGGAAAGAAGGATTCTGAGAAACCACTTTGTGATGTGTTAATTCATCACACACGATTCTTTTCATGGATCCGTATTTAGCACTTTTTTTGGGGAATCTGAAAAGGGACATTTTGGATCGCATTGAAGCCTATGGTGTGTAAGGAAATATCCACAGATAAAAACTAGAAATAAGCTGTCTGAGAAAGTTCTTCATGATGTGTGAATTCATCTGAAAAAGTTACAACTTTCTTTTCATGAAGTACTTTGTTAACACAATTTTTGTGGAATCCACAAAGGGATATTTGGGAGTGCATTGAGGCCTATAGTGAAAAAGGAAACACCCTCATAGAAAAACTAAAAAGAAGCTTTCTGAGAAAACATTTTTGGATGCGTGAATTCAACTCACAGGGTTACACTGTTCTTTTCATTGAGCAGATTTCTAACACCATTTTCTTGGAGTCTACAATGGTATATTTCAGAGCTCATTGAAGCTTATTGTGAAAAAGGAAACCCTCAGACAAAAACTAGAAAGAAACGTTCTGAGGATCTCCTTGGTGATTTATAAATTCATCTCACAGAGTTACAGGATTCTTTTCATGGATTAGTTTGATAGTGCTGTTTTTGGGAAATCTGAGAAGGGATATTTTGGATTGCAATGAAGCCTATAGTGTCAAAAGAAATATCCTCAGGTTAAAACTAGAAAGAAACTTTCAGAGAAACTTCTTTGTGATGTGTGAATTCATCTCACAGAGTTACAACTTTCTTTTCATGGAACAGTTTGCTAACAATATTTTTGTGGAACCTGCAAAAGGATATTTGGGAGTGCATTGAGGCCTATGGTTAAAAAGGATATATCCTCATAGAAAAACTAGAAAAAAGCTTTCTGAGAAACTGTTTTGTGATGTGTGAAATCAAGTCACAGAGTTACACCATTCTTTTCAAGGAGCAGTTTTCTAATGCTCTTTTGGTGGAATCTGAAAAGGGATATTGGGGAGCTCATAGAGGCCTATGGTGAAAAAGGAAATTTCCTCTGATGAAATCTGGAAAGAAGCTTTCTGAGAAACTGCTTTGGGATGTGTGAATTCAGCTCACGGAGGTACACTGTTCTTTTCATTTAGCAGTCTGTTAACACTGTTTTCTTCTAATCTGCAATGAGATATTTCAGAGCGCATTGAAACTTATGGTGACAAAGGAAATATCTTCATATAAAAACTAGTAAGAAACGTTCTGAGAAACCACTATGTGATGTGCTAATTCATCTCACAGAGTTATACTACTGTTTTCATGGATCAGTTTGCTAGCACTGTTTTTGGGTAAACTGAGAAGGGATATTTTTTATCGCATTGAAGAATGTGGTGACTAATGAAATATCCCCAGATTAAAACTAGAAAGAAACTTTCTGAGAAAATTCTTCATGATGTGAGAAATCATCTCACAGAGTTACAATTTTCTTTTCATGGAGCAGTTTGCTAACACTGTTTTCATGGAATCTGCAAAGGGATATTTGGGAGCACCTTGAGGCTTATGCTGAAAAAGGACATATTGTCAGTTAAAAACTACAAAGAATCTTTCTGAGAAACTGCTACATGATGTGTAAATTCATCTCAGAGAGTTACACTGTTGTTTTCATTAAGCAGTTTGTTCACACTGGTTTCTTGGAATCTGCAATGGGATATTTTGGAGCGCATTGAAGCCTACAGTGGCAAAGTAAATATAATCAGATGAAAACCAAAAAGAAACCTTCTGAGAAACTGCTTTGTGTTGTGTCAATTCATCTCACAGAGTTACACTGTTCTTTTCATTGAGCAATTTGCTAACACTGTTTTTTTGTAATCTGCAAGGAGATATTTTGGAGTGCATTGAAGCCTAAGGTGAAAAGGAAATATCCTCAGACAAAAAACAAGAAAGAAATTTCTTAGAAAATTCTTTGTGATATTTGAATTCATCTCAGAGTTACATGATTCTTTTCATGGAGTGGTTTGGTAGCACTGTTTTTGGTGAATCTGAGAAGGGATATTTTGCATCACATTGAAGCCTATGATGACAAAGTAAATATCTTCAGATAAAAAATGGAAAGAAGTTTTCTGAGAAATCTCATTGTGATGTGTGAATTCACTTAACAGACGTAAACCTTTCTTTTCATGTAACAGTTTGGTAACATTTTTTTCGTGGAATCTACAAAGGGATATTTGGGATTGCATTGAGGCCTACGGTGAAAAAGGAAATATCCTCAGATAAAATCTAGAAAGGAGCATTCTGGGAAACTGCTTTGTGATGTGTGAATTTATCTCACAGAGTTACATGGTTCTTTTCATTGAGAAGTGTGCTAACACTGTTTTCTTGTAATCTGCAATGGGATATTTCAGAGTGTATTGAAGTTTATGGTGACAAAGGAAATATTCTCCAACGAAAACTAGAAAGAAGTTTTTTGAGAAATTCCTTTGTGACTTGTGAATTTTTCTCACAGAGTTACATGATTCTTTTCATGGAGCAGTTTGGTAGCAAAGTTTTAGGAAAATCTGAGAAGGGATATTTTGTATCTGATTAAAGTTGATGGTGACAAAGGAAATATCCTCATATAAAAATTAGAAAAATTGTTTCTGAGAAACTGCTTTCAGATGTGTTAATTCATCTCACAGCAACACACAATTCTTTTCATGGATCAGTTTGATAGCACTGTTTTGGGGAATGTGAGAAGGCATATTTTGGATCACATAGATGTTTATAGTGACTAAGGAAATATCCTCATATAAAAACTAGAAAGATGTTTTCTGAGAAACTGCTGTGTGATGTGGGAATTCATCTCACAGAGTTACATGGTTCTTTACATTGAGCAATTTGATAACACTGCTTTCCTGGAATCTCAATAGGGTATTTGGGAGTGCATGGAAGCCTATGGTGACAAAGGATATATCCTCAGATAAAACCAAAAAGAAGCTTTCTGAGAGACTGCTTTGTGATGTGTCAATTCATCTCACAGTGTAACACTCTTCTTTTCACTGATCAGTTTGCTACAGTGTTCTCTTGGAATCTGCAATGGGATATTTTTGAGCACATTGAAGCTTATAGTGACAAAGTAAATATCCTCATACAAAAACTAGAAAGAAGCTTTCCGAGAAACCGCTTTGTGATTTGCTAATTCATCTCACAGAGTTACATGGAAGCTATGGTGAAAAAGGAAGTATCCTCAGACAAAAACTGGAAAGAAGCTTTCTGTGAAACTGCTTTTAGTTTCACAGATATGTCTTATCATCTCACATAGATAAAACTTTCTTTCTATTACACAGTTTTGAAATGGGGTCATGGAAGGATTTGCAAAGGGACATTCCGGAGCACATTCAGGCCTGTGGGGAAATAGGAAATATCTTCAGATAAAACTGGAGAGAAGCTTACTGAGAAACTGCTTTTTGATATATGCATTCCACTCATTGAGTTATACCTCTTTTCTCATAAGACAGTGTTTGAACACTGTTCCAGGAAAACTGACATAGTGATATTTTGCAGCACAATGAAGACTATGGTGAAAAGTGTCATATCCGGAAATAAAACTCAGAAAGAGGCATTCCAAGAAACTGTTCTCTGACGTGTGCATTCATTTCACAGATTTAAAGCTTACTCTACGTTGCCCGGTTTGAAAACTCTGTCTTTGAGTAATCTGGGAAGGGATATTAAGTGTCAACCGGAGGCTTCTGGTGAGAAAGGAAAAGACGTCCGATGAAAACTTTAGAGAAGCTTTCAGGGAACCTTCTTTATGATGTGTGTATTCACCACATAGAGTTAAATCGTTGTTTGGAATGAACGGTTTGAAATCACTGTTTCTGTGGAATCTGAGAAAGGACATTTGGGAAGGGGGTTAAGAATATGCTGAATGAGAAAAACCCTCTGTTAAAAACCAGAAGGAAACTTTCTCTGAAACTGCTCTAGGTCACGTGAAGTCCACTCGCACAGTTAAGCTTCTGTTTTCATTGAGCAGTATTAGAACACTGTTTTAGATTAGTCAGCTAAGGGATACTCAGGAGCGCTTTGAGGCTTACGGTGAAAACGAAAATATCTTCAGATAGATACTGGAGGGAAGATTTCCGAGGAGCTGCTTGGTGACGTGTGCATTCCACTCACAGAGTTAAACTTTTCTTCTAATAGAGGATTGAGGAATCCCTTTTGAAGAAAAAGCTACCAGGGGACATTTGGGAGTATATGGATGGGTGTGGTGAAAAAGGAAATATCCTCAGACAAAAACTGGAAAGACGCTTTCTGTGAATTGCTTTGTGATACTTATGTCTATTCATCTCACATAGATAAAACTTTCTTTCTATTATGCACTTTTGAAACTGCGTCATGGACTGATTCGCGAAGGGGCATTCGGGAGCACATTCACACCTGCGGGGTAGTAGGAGATATCTTCAGATAAAAACTGGAGAGAAACTTTCTGAAAAACTGCTTTGTGATGGGTGCATTCCTCTCAGGGAGTTATACCTCTTTTCTCATAAGGCAGTGTTTGAACACAGTTCCTGTAAAACTGAAAAAGTGATACTTTGCTGTACATTGAAGACAATGGCGAAAAGTGAAATATACTGAAAGAAAACCCAGAAAGAAGCATTCCAAGAAACTGCTCTCTGACGTGGGCATTCATTTCAGAGAGTTAAAGCTTACACTACGAATTGCTCAGTTTGGAAACTCTGTCTTTAAGGAATCTGTGAAGGGATAGTAAGTGACACCCAGAGGATTGTGGTGAGAAAGGAAATGTCTTCCGATGAAAACTGGAGAGAAGCATTCGCAACAACTGCTTTGTGTTGTGTGTATTCATCTCATTGAGTGAAATCATTCTTTGGATTGAGCAGTTTGAAATCACTGTGTCTGTGGAACCTGAGAAAGGACATTTGGAAATACTCTTAAGTATATGCTGAAAAAGAAATACCCTCCAATATAGACCAGTAGGAAACTTTCTGTGAAACTGCTCTAGGTCTCACGTGAAGTAAACTCTCACAGTTAAGCTTCTGTCTTCATTGAGCACTATTCTAACACTGTTTTTGCTTAGTCTGTGGAGTGATAGTCTTGAGCGCTTTGAGGCTTGTGGTGAAAAAGGTAATATCTTCAGATAGAAACAGGAGAGAAGATTTCTGAGTAAGTGCTTTCTGATGTGTGCATTCCACTCACAGGGTTTTACTTTTCTTCCAATAGAAGATTGGGGAGTCCCGTTTGGAGAAAAAGCTACCAGGGGACATACGGGAGTGTATGGATGGCTATGGTGAGAAAGGAAGTATCCTCAGAGAAAAACTGGAAAGAAGTGTTCTCTGAAACTGCTTTGTGAAAGATATGTCTATTTATCACACATAGAAAAAACTTTCATTATATTACGCAGTTTTGCAACTGCGTCATGGACGGATTCGTGAAGGGACATTTGGGAGCACATTCAGGCCTGTGGGGAAACAGGACATATCTCCAGATAAAAACTGGAGAGAAGCTTTCTGAGAAACTGCTTTGTGATGTGTGCATTCCACTCAGGAAGTTATTCCTCTTTTATCATAAGGCAGTGATGGAACACTGTTCTGGAAAACTGAAAACGTGATGTTTTGCAATGCATTGAAGACTATATTGAAAAGTGAAATAATCTGAAATAAAACCCAGAAAGAAGCCTTATAAGAAACTGCACTCTGACATGTGCATTCATTTCAGAGAGTTAAAGCTTACACTACGTTGCCTAGTTCGGAAACTCTGTCTTCGAGGAATCTGTGAAGGGATATTAAGTGGTGCCCGGAGGCTTGTGGTGAGAAAGAAAGCGTCTTCCAAGAAAAACTGGAGAGAACCTTTCAGAGCAACTGCTTTGTGATGTGTGTATTCATATTATAGGGTTAAATCTTTTTTTTGGATTGAGCAGATTGAAATCACTGTTACAGTGGAACCTGAGAAAGGACATTTGGGAATGCTCTTAAGAATATGCTGAAAAAGAAATACCCTCCAATAAAAACCAGAAGGAAACTTTCTGTGAAACTGCTCTAGGTCATGTGAATTCCACTTGAACAGTTAAGCTTCTGTTTTCATTGAGCAGTATTCTAACACTGTTTTAGGTTAATCAGCTAAGGGATACTCTGAAGTGCTTAAAGGCTTACGGTGAAAAAGGAAATATTTTCAGATAGATACTGGAGGGAAGATTACCGAGGACTAGCTTTGTGACGTGTGCATTCCACTCACAGAGTTATGCTTTTCTTCTCATAGAGGATTGTGGAATTCCGTTTGCATAAAACACTACCGGGGACATTCGGGAGTATATGGACGACTATGGTGAAAAAAGAAGTATCCTCAGACAAAAACTGGACAGAAGCTTTCTGTGAATTGCTTTGTGATAGATATGTCTATTCGTCTCACATAGATAAAACATTCTTTCTATTATGCAGTTTTGAAATGCGTCATGGACGGATTCGCGAAGGGACATTCGGGAGCACATTCAAGCCTGTGGGGAAATAGGAAATATCTTTAGATAAAAACTGGAGAGAAGCTTTCTGAGAAATTTCTTTGTGATGTGTGCATTCCATTCACGGAGTTATACCTCTTTTCTCACAAGGCAGTGTTTGAACACTGTTCCCGTAAAACTGAAAAAGCGACATTTTGCAGCACATTGAAGACTATGGTGAAAAGGGAATTATCCTGAAATAAATCCCAGAAAGAAGCGTTCCAAGAAACTGCTCTCTGACGGGTGCAGTCACTTCAGAGAGTTAAAGCTTACTCTACGTTGCTCAGTTTGGAAGCTCTGTCTCTGAGGAATCTGGGAAGGGATATTAAGTGGCGCCCAGAGGCTTGTGGTGTGAAAGGAATCGCCTCCCGTTGAAAACTGAAGAGCAGCTTTTGGAGCAACTGCTTTGAGATGTGTGTATTCTTCTCATAGAGATAAATCATTTCCTGGATTTAGCAGTTTGAAATCACTGTTTCTGTGGAACCTGACAAAGGATATTTGGGTACGCTCTTAAGAATATGCTGAAAAAGAAATACCTTCCAATAAAAACCAGAAGAAACTTTCTGTGAAACTGCTCTAGGTCACGTGAATTCCACTCACACAGCTAAGCTTCTGTTTTCATTGAACAGTATTGTTACACTGTTTTTGGTTAGTCAGCTAAGGAATACTCGGGAGCGCTTTGAGGCTTACGGTGAAAACAGAAATATCTTCAGATAGATACTGGAGAGAAAATTTCTGAGGAGCTACTTTGTGACGTGTGCATTCCACTCACAGAGTTTTACTTTTCTTCTCACAGAGGATTGGTGAATTCCGTTGGGAGAAAATGTTACCAGGTAACATTCGGGAGTATATGGACACCTATGGTGAAAAAAAAATTATCCTCAGTCAAAAACTTGAAAGAAGCGTCCAGTGAATTACTTTGTGATAGAAATGTCAATTCATCTCACATAGAAAAAACTTTCTTTCTATTACACACTTTTGAATCGGTGTCATGGACGGATTCATGAAGGGACATACAGGAGCACATTCAGGCCTGTGGGGAGGTAGGAGATATCTTCAGATAAAAACTGGAGAGAAGCGTTCTGAGAAACTGCTTTGTGATGTGTGCAATCCTCTCAGGGAGTTATACCTCTTTTCTCATAAGGCAGTGTTTGAATGCTGTTCCTGTAAAACTGAAAAAGTGATATTTTGCAGCCCATTGAAGACAATGGCGAAAAGTGAAAGATCCTGAAATAAAAACTGGAAAGAAGCCCCACAAGAAACTGTTCTCAGACGTGTGCCTTCATTTCAGAGACTTAAAGCTTACACTACATTGCCCAGTTTGGAAACTCTGTCTTTGAGTAATTTGTGAAGGCATATTAAGTGGCACACGGAGGCTTGTGATGAGATAGGAAACGTCTTCCAATGAAAACTGGAGAGAAGCTTTTGGAGTAACTGCTTCATGATGTGTGTATTCATCTCATACAGTTAAATCATCCCTTGGATCAAGCTGTTTGAAATCACCATTTCTGTGGAAACAGAGAAAGGGTATTTGGGAATGGTCTTAAGAATATGCTGAAAAAGAAATACCCTCCGATAAAATCCAGAAAGAAATTTTCTGTGACACTCCTATAGGTCACATGATATCCACTCGCACATTTAAGCTTCGGTTTTCATTGAGCAGTATTCTAACACTGTTTTAGGTTAGTCAGCCAAGGGGTACTAGTTAGCGCTTTGTGGTTTATGGTGACAATGGAAATATCTCCAAATAGATACTGGAGAGAAGATTTTCAAGGAGCTGTTTTGTGACGTGTGAATTCCACTCAGGGCTTTGTACCTCTTTTCTCATAAGGCAGTGTTTGAACACTGTTCCTGTAAAACTGAAAAGGTGATAGTTTGCAACGCATTGAAGACTATGGCAAAAAGTGAAATATCCTGAAATAAAACCCAGTAAGAAGCATTCCATGAAACTGCTCTCTGACGTGTGCATTCATTTGAGAGAGTTAAAGTTTACAAAACGTTGCCCAGTTTGGAAACTCTGTCTTTGAGGAATCTGGGAAGGGATATTTAGTGGCGCCCAGAGGTTTGCGGTGAGAAAGGAAACGTCTTCCGATGAAAACTGGAGAGCAGCTTTCTGATCAACTGCTTTGTGATGTGTGTATTCACCTCATAGAGTTAAATCATTCTTTGGACTGAGCAGTTTGAAATCACTGTTTCTGTGGAACCTGAGAAAGAACTTTTGGGAACGCTCTTAAGAACAGGCTGAAAAAGAAATACTCTCCCATAAACACCACAAGGAAACTTTATGTCAAAGTGCTCTTGGTCAAGTGAAATCCACTCACACAGTTAAGCTTCAGTTTTCAATGAGCTGTATTCTAACACTCTTTTGGGTTAGTCAGCTAAGGGCTACTCGGGAGCACTTTGAGGCTTACAGTGAAAACCGAAATATCTTCAGATAGTTACTAGAGAGAAGCTTTCTGAGGGGTTGCTTTGTGACATGTACATTGAACTCACAAAGTTATACTTTTCTTCTCATAGAGGATTGGGGAATCCCCTTGGAACAAATGTTATCAGGGGACATTCGGGAGTATACGGATGGCTATGGTGAAATAGGAGGTATCCCCTGACAAAAACTGGAAAGAAGCTTTCTGTGAAACTGCTTTCTGATAGATATATCTATTCATCTCACATAGATAAAACTGTCTTTCTATTACACTGGTTTGAAACTGCATTATGGATGGATTCATGATGGGACATTTGGGAGCACATTCAGGCCTGTGGGGAAATAGGAAATATCTCCAGATAAAAACTAGATAGAAGTTACCTGTGAAACTACACTGTGATGTGTGCATTCCACTCAGGGAGTTACATCTCTTTTCCCATAAGGCAGTTTTTGAACAGTACTCCTGTAAAACTGAAAAAGTGATATTTTGCAGTGCAATGAACACTATGGAGAAAAGTGTTATATCCGGAAATAAAACCCAGAAAGAATCATTCCAAGAAACTGCTCTCTGAAGTGTGCAATCATTTCAGAGAGTTAAAGCTTACACTACATTGCCTGGTTTGGAAATTTTGTCCTTGAGAAATCTGTGAAGGGATATTAAGTGGTGCCTGCAGGCTTCTGGTGAGATAGGAAACGTCTTCCGATGAAAACTGGAGAGAAGCTTTCAGAGCAACTGCTTTGTGATCGGTGTATTCATCTCATAGATTTTAATCATTCCTTTGATTGAGCAGTTTGAAATCACTGTTTCTGTGGAACCTGACAAAGGACATTTGGGAATGCTCTTAAGAATATGCTGAAATAGATATACCCTCCGATAAAAACCAGAAGGTATCATTCTGTGAAACTGCTCTAGGTCACGTGAAGTCCACCTGCACAGTTAAGCTTCTGTTTTCATTGAGCAGTATTCTAACACTGTTTTAGGTTAGTCAGATAAGGGGTAATCAGGAGCGCTTTAAAGATTACGGTGGAAACGGAAATATCTTCAGATAGATACTGGAGAGATTTGCGAGGAGCTGCTTTGTGATGTGTGCACTCCACTCACAGAATTATTCTTCTCACAAATGATTGGGGAATCCCGTCTGGATAAAAAGCTACCAGGGGACATTCGGGTATATATAGATGGCTATGGTAAAAAAGGAAATATCCTCAGACAAAAACTGGAAAGAAGCTTTCTGTGAAACTGCTTTGTGATAGATATGTCTATTCATCTCACATAGATAAAACTTTCTTTCTATTACGCAGTTTTGAAACTGCGTCATGGATGGATTCACAAAGGGACATTCGGGAACACATTCAGGTCTATGGTGAAAATGAAGATATCTTCAGATGAAAACTGGAGAGAAGCTTTCTGATAAACTACTTTGTGGTGTGTACATTCTACTCTGGGAGTTATCCCTCTTCTCTCATAAGGTAGTGTTTGAATATTGTGCTTGTAAACTGAAAAAATGATATTTTGCAGCACATTGAAGACTATGGCAAAAAGTGAAAAATCCTGAAATGAAACCTAGAAAGAAGCGTTCCAAGAAACTGCTCTCTGACTTCTGCATTCATTTCAGAGAGTTAAAGCTTACACTATATTGCCCAGTTTGGAAACACTGTCTTTGAGGAATCTGTGAAAGGATATTAAGTGGTGCCCGGAGTCTTATTGTGAGAAAGGAAACGTCTTCCAATGAAAACTGGATAGAAGATTTCAGAGCAACTGCTTTGTGATGTGTGAGTGAACAGTTTGAAATCACTGTTTCTGTGGAACCTGAGAAAGGACATTTGGGAACGCTCTTAAGAATATGTAGAAAAAAAATTACCATCCGATGAAAAACAAAAGGTAGCTTTCTATGAGACTGCTCTAGGTCACAAAAAGTCCACTTGCACAGTTAAGCTTCTGTTTTCATTGAGCAGTATTCTAACAGTGTTTTAGGTTAGTCAGCTAAAGGGTACACGGGAGAGCTTTGAGGCTTACGAAGAAAACGGAAATATCTTTAGATAGATACTGGAAAGAAGATTTCCGAGGAGTAGCTTTGTGACATGTGCATTCCACACACAAAGTTATACTTTTATTCTCATAGAGGATAGGGGAATCCCGTTTGGAGAAAAAGCTACCAAGGGACATTTGGAAGTATATGGCTGGCTATGGAGAAAAAGGAAATATCCGCAAAAAAAAAAAAAAAAAAAAAAAACTGAAAAGAAGCTTTCTGTGAAACTGCTTTCTGACAGATATGTCTATTCATCTCACATAGAAAAAATGTTATTTCTGTTACACAGTTTTGAAACTGCGCCTTGGACGGATTCGCGAAGGGACATTCAGGATCACATTCAGGCCTAAGGGGAAATAGGAGATATCTTCAGATAAAAACTGGAGAGAAGCTTTCTGAGAAACCGCTTTGTGATATGTGCATTCCACTCAGGGAGTTATACCTCTTTTCTCGTAAGGCAGTGTATGAAGACTGTTCCTGTAAAACTGAAAAAGTGATAATTTGCAGGACATTAAAGACTCTGGTAAAAAGTGAAATATTCTGAAATGAAAACTAGAAATAAGCATTCCAAGAAATTTCCATCGGACATGTGCATTCATTTCAGAGAGTTAAAGCTCACACTACGTTGCCCAGTTAGGAAACTCTGTTTTTGAGAAATCTGTGAAGGGTTATTAAGTGGTGCCCGGAGGCTTGTCATGAGAAAGGAAACGTCTTTCAATGAAAACTGTAGAGAAACGTTCGGAGCAACTGCTTTCTGATGTGTGCATTCCACTCGGGGAGTTATACCTCTTTTCTCATAGGGCAGTGTTTGAACACTGTTCCTGTAAAACTCAAAAAGTGATACTTTACAGTGCACTGAAGACTATGGCGAAAAGTGAAATATCCGGAAATAAAACTCATAAAGAAGCATTCCAAGAAACTGCTCTCTGATGTGTGCATTCATTTCAGAGAGTTAAAGCTTACACTACGTTGCTCAGTTTGGAAACTCTGTCTTTGAGAAATCTGTGAAAGGACATTAAGTGTCACTCGAAGGCTTTTGGAAAGAATGGAAACGTCTTCCGATGAAAACTGGAGAGAAGCTTTTGGAGCCTTTGCTTTGTGATGTGTGTATTCATCTCATAGAGTTAAATCATTCTTTGGATTGAGCAGTTTGAAATCACTCTTTCTGTGGAACCTGAGAAATTACATTTGGGAACGCTCTTAAGAATATGCTTAAAAAAAAAACCTCCAATAAAAACCAGAAGCAAACATTCTGTGAAGCTGCTCTAGGTCACATGAAGTCCAATTGCACAGTTCAGCTCCTGTTTTCATTGAGCAATATTCTAACACTGTTTTTGGTTAGTCAGCTAAGGGAAACTCAGGTGTCCTTTGAGGCTTACGGTGAAAAGAAAATATCTTCAGATAGATAGTGGAGAGAAGATTTCTGAGGAGCTGCTTTGTGACATGTGCATTCCATTCACAGAGATTTACTGTTCTTCTCTTAGAGGATTTGGGAATCCTGTATGGAGAAAAAGCTCTCAGGGGACATTTGGGAGTATAAGGACAGCAATGGTGAAAAAGGAAATATCCCCAGACACAAACTCGAAAGAAGCTTTTTGTGAAACTGCTTTGTGATAAATATGTCTATTCATCTCATAAAGATAAAACATTCTTTCTATTACGCAGTGTTGAATCTGCATCATAGATGCATTCTCGAAGGGACATTCGGGAGCACATTCAGGAGTGTGGGGAAATAGGAAATATCTTCAGATAAAAACTGAAGAGAAGATTTATGAGAAACTGCTTTGTGGTCTGTGTATTCCACTCAGGGAATTATACCTCTTTTCTCATAAGGCAGTGTTTGAACACTGTTCCTGTAAAACTGAAAAAGTGATACTTTGCAGTGCAGTGAAGACTATGGCAAAAAGTAAATCATCCTGAAATAAAAACCCAAAAGATGCATTCCACGAAACTGCTCTGATGTGTGCATTCATTTCAGAGAGTTAAAGCCTACACTATGTTGCCCAGTTTGGAAACTCTGTCTTTGAGGAATCTGTGAAGGGTTATTAAGTGGCGCCCAGAGTCTTATTGTGAGAAAGGAAACGTCTTCCAAAGAAAACTGGAGAGAAACTTTGGGAGGAAATGCTTTGTGATGTGCATATTCATCTCAGAAAGGTAAATCATTCTTTGGATTGAGCAGTTTGAAATCACTGTTTCTAGGGAACCTGAGAAAGGACATTTAGGAACGCTCATAAGAATATGCTGAAAAAGAAATACCCTCGATAAAAACCAGAAGGAACTCTCTTTGAAACTGCTCTAGGTCACCTGAAGTCCACTCTCACAGTTAAGCTTCCGTTTTCATTGAGCAGTATTCTAACACTGTTTTAGGTTAATCAGCTAATGGATAGTCAGGAGCGATTTGAGACTTACAGTGAAATCGGAAATATCTTCAGATAGATACTGTAGAGAAGATATCCGAGGAGCTGCTGTGTGACATGTGCATTTCCCCCACAGATTTACACTTTTCTTCTCATAGAGGATTGGGGAATCCCATTTGTAGAAAAAGCTAAGAGGGGATATTCGGGAGTATATGGACGACCACGGTGAAAAAAGAAATAACCTCAGGCAGATACTGGAAAGAAGCTTTCTGTGAAACTGCTTTGTGATAGATATGTCTATTCATCTCATATAGATAAAACTTTCTTTCTATTATGCAGTTTTGAAACTGTGTCATGGACGGATTCGTGAAGGGACATTCAGGAGCACATTCAGGCCTGGGGTAAATAGGAAATATCTTCAGATAAAAACTGGAGAGAAGCTTTCTGAGAAACTGCTTTGTGATGTGCACATTCCACTCAGGGAGTTATACCTCTTTTCTCATAAGGCAGTGTTTGAACACTGTTCCTGTAAAACTGAAAAAGCAATATTTTGCAGCACTTTGAAAACTATGGCGAAAAGTGAAATATCCGGAAATAAAACCCAAAAAGAAGCATTCCAAGAAACTCCTCTCTGAAGTGTGCAATCATTTCAGAGAGTTAAAGCTTACACTACATTGTCCGGTTTGGAAAGTCTGTCTTTGAGTAATGTATAAAGGGAATTTAGTGGCGCCCAGAGGTTTGAGGTGACAAAGGAAACGTCTTCCGATGAAAACTGGAGAGAAGCTTTCGGAGCAACTGCTTTGTGATGTGTGTATTTATCTCATAGAGTTAAATCATTCTTTGGATTGAGCGGTTTGAAATAACTCTTTCTGTGGAACCTGACAAATGACATTTGGAAATGCTCTTAAGAATATGCTGAAATAGATATACCATCCGAAAAAACCAGACAGAAACTTTCTGTGAAACTGCTCTAGTTCACGTGACGTAAACACTCACAGTTAAGCTTCTGTTTTCATTGAGCAATATTCTAACACTGTTTTTGCTTAGTCTGTGAAGTGATATTCTTGTGCGCTTTGAGGCTTGCGGTGAAAAAGGTAATATCTTCAGATAGAAACTGAAGACACAATTTCCGAGTTGAGGCTTTGTGATGTGCGCATTCCACTCACAGAGTTTTACTTTTCTTCTCAGAGAAGATTGGGGAATCCCGTTTGGAGAAATAGCTACCGGGGACATTGGGGAGTACACGGACAGCTATGTTGAAAAAGAAAATATCCTCATACAAAAACTGGAAAGAAACTTTCTGTGACACTGTTTTGGGATAGATATGTCTATTCATCTCACATAGATAAAACTTTCTTTCTATTATGCAGCTTTGAAACTGCGTTATTGATGATTTCGAGAAGGGACATTCAGGAGCACATTCATCCCTGAGGGGAAAGAGGAGATATCGTCAGAGAAAAACTGGAGAGCAGTTTATTGAGAAACTGCTTTGTGATGTGTGCATTCCATTCAGATAGTTATACCTCTTTTCTCATAAGGCAGTGTTTGAACACTGTTCCTGTAAAACTGAAAAAGTGAGATTTTGCTACACATTTAAGACAGTGGCAAAAAGTGAAATATCCTGAAATAAAACCCAGAAAGAAGCTTTAAAAGAAACTGCTCTCTGGCCTGTGCATTCGTTTCAGAGAATTAAAGCGTACACTACGTTGTCCAGTTTGGAAACTCTGTCTTTGAGGAATCTGTGAAGGAATATTAAGTGGCGCCCGGAAGATTGTGGTTAGAAAGGAAACATCTTCTGTTGAAAACTGGAGAGAAGCTTTCAGAGCAAATGCTTTGTGATGCGTGTATTCATCTCATAGATTTAAATCATTCTTTAGATTGAGCAGCTTGAAATTACTGTTTCTGTGAAACCTGAGAAAGCACATTTAGGAACGCTCTTAAGAATATGCTGAAAAAGAAATAACCTCCAATAAAAAGCAGAAGGAAGCTTTCTGTGAAACAGCTCTAGGTCACATGAATTCCACTCACCCAGTTAAGCTTCTGTTTTCATTGAGCAGTATTCTAACACTGTTTTACGTTAGTCAGCTAAGGGATACTCGGGAGTGCTTTGAGGCTTACGGTGAAAACGGAAATGTCTTCAGATAGATACTGGAGAGAAGATTTCCGAGGAGCTGCTTTGTGACGTGTGAATTCCACTAACAGAGTTATACTTTTCTTCTCATAGAAGATTGGGAAATCCTGCTTGGAGAAAGGTGACCAGGGGACATTTGGGATACATGGACGTCTACGGTGAAAAAGGAAATATCCTCAGACAAAAACTGGAAAGAAACTTTGTGTGAAACTACTTTGTTATAGATATGTCTATTCATCTCACATAGAAAAAACTTTCTTTCTATTAACAGTTTTGAAACTACATCATGGACGGATTCACAAAGGGACATTTGGGAACATATTCAGGTGTTCAGTGAAAAAGCTGATATCTTCAGATAAAAACTGGAGAGAAGCTTTCTGAGAAACTGCTTTGTGATGTGTGTATTCCACTCACAGAGTTATACCTGTTTCACACAAGGTGGTGTTTGAACACTGTTCCTGTAAAGGTGAAAAAGTGATATTTTTAGCACATTGAAGACTATGACGATAGAGAAATATCCCAGAATAAAACCCAAAATGAAATGTTCCAAGAATCTGCTCTCTTGCCTGTGAATTCGTTTCAGAGAGAAAAAGCTTTGATCAGGTTGCCCAGTTTGGATACTCTGTCTTTGAGGAATCTGTGAAGGGATATTATGTGATGTCCAGAGGCTTTTGGTGAGAGAAGAAACGTCTTCCAATAAAACTGGAGAGAAGATTTTGGAGCAACTGCTTTGTGATGTGAGTATTCATCTCATACAGTTAAATCATTCTTTGGATGGAGCAGTTGAAATCACTCTTTCTGTGGAAGTTGAGAAAGGATATTTGGGAACGCCCTTAAGAATATGATGAAAAAGAAATACCCTCCAATAAAAACTAGAAGAAACTTTCTGTGGTACTGTTCTGCATCACGTGTATTCCACTCAAACAGTTAAGCTTCTGTTTTCATTGAGCAGTATTCTAACACTGTTTTAGGTTAGTCAGCTAAAGGATACTCGGGAGTGCTTTGAGGCTTCTGGTGAAAACGGAAATATCTTCAGATAGACTGGAGAGAAGATTTCCGAGGAACCACTTTGTGATGTGAGCATTTCACTCAGGGAGTTGTACCTATTTTCTGATAAGGCAGTGTTTGAACATTGTTCCTGTAAAATTGAAAGAGTGATATTTTGCAGCATGATGAACACTGTGGCAAAAAATGAATTATCCTAAAATAAAACATGACAAGAAGCATTCCAGGAAACTGCTATCTGACGTGTGCATTGATTTCAGAGAGTTAAGCTTACACTACGTTGCTCAGTTTGGAAACTCTGTCTTTGAGGAATCTGTGAAGGGATATTAAGTGGCGTCTGGAGGCTGGTGGTGTGAAAGGAATCGCCTTCCGATGAAAACTGGAGAGAAGATTTCGGAGCTACTGCTTTGTCATGTGTGTATTTATCTCATGGAGTTAAATCATCCCTTGGATCAAGCAGTTTGAAATCACTGTTTCTGTGGAAACTGAGAAAGGACATTTGGGAACACTCTTAAGAATATGGTGAAAAAGAAATACCCTCCAATAAAAACCAGAAGGAAACGTTCTGTGAAACTGCTCTAGGTCACGTGCATTCCACTTGCACATTTAAACTTCTGTTTTCATTGACCAGTATTCTAACACTGTTTTAGGTAGTCAGCTAATGGACACTCGGGAGTGCTTTGAGGCTTATGGTGAAAATGGAAATATCTTCAGATAGATACTGGAGAGAAGATTTCTAAGGAGGTGGTTTTGAAGTGTACATTCCACTCACAGAGTGAAACCTTTCTTCTCATAGAGGACTGGGGAATCCCTTTTGGAGATAACGCTACAAGAGGAAATTCGGGAGTATACAGACGGCTATGGTGAAAAAGGAATTATCCTCAGACAAAAACTGGAAAGAAGCATTCTCTCACAGTGCTTTGTAATAGATATGTCTATTATCTCACATAAACAAAACTTCCTTCAATTACGCAGTTTTGAAACTGCGTCATGGACGGATTTGTGAAGGGAAATTTGGGAGGACATTCAGACCTGTGGGGAAATAGGAGATATCTTTGGATAAAAACTAGAGAGAAGCTTTCTGAGAAACTGCTTTGTGATGTGTGCATTCCACTCAGGGAGTTATACCTCTTTTCTCATAAGGCAGTGTTTGAACATTGTTGCTGTAAAACTGAAAAAGTGATATTTTGCTGCACATTGAACACTATGGCAAAAAGTGAGATATCCTGCAATAAAACCCAGGAAGAAGCATTCCAAGAAACTGCTCTGTGACGTGTGCATTGATTTCAGAGAGTTAAAGCTTACAATACGTTGCCCAGTTTGCATACTCTGTCTTTGAGGAATCTGCAAAGGGATATTAAGTGGCGCCTGGAGGCTTGTGGTGAGAAAGGAAACATCTTCTGATGAATACTGGAGAGAAGCTTTTGGAGCAATTGCTTTGTGATGTGTGTATTCATCTCATAGAGTTAAATCATTCTTTGGATTGAGCAGTTTGAAATCACTGTTTCTGTGAATCCTGAGAAAGGACATTTGGGTACGCTCTTAAGAATATGCTGAAAAATTAATACCCTCTGATAAAAAACAAAAGGAACTCTCTCTGAAACAGATGTAGGTCACGTGAATTCCACTCGCCCACCTAAGCTTCTGTTTTCATTGAGCAGTACTCTTAGACTGTGTTAGGTTAGTCAGCTAAGGGATACTCGGGAGCACTTTGAGGCTTATGGTGAAAACGGAAATATCTTCAGATAGATAGTGGAGAGAAGATATCCGAGGAGCTGCTTTGTGACTGTCTCTTATACACATCTAAGATATCCGAGGAGCTGCTTTGTGACATGTGCATTCCACTCACAGAGTTATACTTTTCTTCTCACAGAGGATTGAGGAATCCTGTTTGGAGAAACAGCTACCAGAGGACATTCAGGAGTATATGGACGGCAATGGGGAAAAAGGAAGTATCCTCAGACATAAGCTGGAAGGAAGCTTTCTGTGAAACTCTTTTGTGATATATATGTCTATTCATCTCACATAGAAAAGACTTTCTTCCTATTACACACTTTTGAAACGGCATAATGGACGGATTCGAGAAGGGACATTTGGGAGCACATTCAGGCCTGTGGGGAAGTAGGAAATATCTTCAGATAAAAACTGGAGAGAAGCTTTCTGAGAAACGCTTTGTGATGTGTGCATTCCACAGGTCGTTATAGCTCTTTTCTTATAAGGCAGTGTTTGAACACTGTTCCTGTAAAACTCAAAAAGTGATATTTTGCAGCGCGTTGAAGACTATGGCGAAAAGTGAAATATCCTGAAATAAAATCTAGAAAGAAGCATTCCAAGAAACTGCTCTCTGACGTGTGCATTCTTTTCAGAGAGTTAAAGCTTACACTACATTGCTCAGTTTGGCACCTCTGTCTTTGAGCAATCTCTGAAGAGATACTAAGTGGTGCTCAGAGGCTTGTGGTGAGAAAGGAAACATCCTCTGATGAAAACTGGAGAGCAGCATTTGGAACAACTGCTTTGTGATGTGTGTATTCATCTCATAGAGTTAAATCATCCTTTGGATTGAGCAGTTTGAAATCACTGTTTCTGTGGAACCACAGAAAGGACATTTGGGAATGTTCCTAAGAATATGCTGAAAAAGAAATACCCTGCAATAAAAAAAGGGAAACTTTCTGTGAAACTGTTCTACATCATGTGAAGTCCACTCGCACCATTAAACTTCTGTTTTTTGATTGAGCAGCATTCTAACACTGTTTTATGCTAGTCAGCTAAGGGATACTTGGGAGAGCTTTGAGGCATATGGCGAAAACGGAAATATCTTCAGATAGATACTGAAGAGAAGATTTTCGAGGAGCTGTTTGTAACGTGTGCATTCCACTCACAGAGTTATACTTTTCTTCTCATAGAGGTTTGGGGAATCCCGTTTGGAGAAAACGCTACCAGGGGACATTCGGGAATATATGGATAGCTGTGGTAAAAAAGGAAGTATCCTCAAAGAAAAACTGGAAAGACACTTTTTTGTGAAACTGCTTTGTGATAGATATGTCTATTCATCTCAAATAGATAAAACTTTCTTTCTATTACGCAGTTTTGAAACGGCATCATAGACGGATTCATGAAGGGACATTCAGGAGCACATGCAGGCCTGTGGGGAAACAGGAAATATCATGAGAGAAAAACTGGAGAGAAGCTTACTGAGAAAATGCTTTTTGATGTGTGCATTCCACTCAAGGAGTTATACCTCTTTTCTCATAAGACAGTGTTTGAACACTGTTCCTGTAAAACTGAGAAAGGAGTATTTTGTAGCAAATTGAAGACTACGATGAAAAGTGTCATATACGGAAATAAAACCTAGAAAGAAGCATTCCAGGAAACTGCTCTCTGACGTGTGCATTCTTTTCAGAGAGTTAAAGCTTACACTACATTGCTCAGTTTGGAACCTCTGTCTTTGAGGAATCTCTGAAGAGATACTGAGTGGTGCTCAGAGGCTTGTGGTGAGAAAGGAAACATCCTCCGATGAAAACTGGAGAGCAGCATTTGGAATAACTGCTTTGTGATGTGTGTATTCATCTCATAGAGTTAAATCATTCTTTGGATTGAGCAGTTTGAAATCATTGTTTCTGTGGAACCACAGAAAGGACATTTGGGAATGTTCCTAAGAATATGCTGAAAAAGAAATACCCTGCAATAAAAAAAAGGAAACTTTCTGTGAAACTGTTCTACATCACGTGAAGTCGACTCGTACCATTAAACTTCTGTTTTTTGATTGAGCAGCATTCTAACACTGTTTTATGTTAGTCAGCTAAGGGATACTCGGGAATGCTTTGAGGCTTATGGTGAAAATTGAAATATCTTCTGATAGATACTGGAGAGAAGAATTCCGAGGAGCTGCTTTGTGACGTGTGTATTCCACTCACAGAGTTAT
Organism: Mandrillus leucophaeus; assembly: GCF_000951045.1. NCBI lineage: Eukaryota > Metazoa > Chordata > Mammalia > Primates > Cercopithecidae > Mandrillus > Mandrillus leucophaeus. The sequence goes on from NW_012098788.1 coordinate 195,085, forward strand.
ACCTTTCTTCTCATAGAGGATTGGGGAATTCCGTTTGGAGAAAATGCTACCAGGGGACATTCGAGAGTATATGGATGGCTATGGTGAAAAAGGAGGTATCCTGAGACAAAAACTGGAAGGAAGCTTTCTATGAAACTGCTTTGTGATACATATGTCTGTTCATCTCACATAGATAAAACTTTCTTTCTATTTTGCAGTTTTGAACCTGAGTCACGGACGGATTCACGAAGGGACATTCGGGAACACTTTCAGGCCTGTGGTGACTAGGAAATATCTCCAGATTAAAAACTGGAGAGAAGCTTTCTGAGAAACTGCTTTGTGATATGTGCATTCCACTCAGGGAGTTATACCTCTTTTGTCATAAGGCAGTGTTTGAACACAGCTCCTGTAAAACTGAAAAAATGATACTTTGCAGCGCATTGAAGACTATGGTGAAAAATGAAATATACTGAAATAAAACTCAGAGAGAAGCATTCCAAGAAACTACTCTCTGTCGCATACATTCATTTCACACAGTTAAAGATTACCCTGCATTTTCCAGTTTGGAAACTCTGTCTTTGAGGAATCTGTGAAGGAATATTAAGTGGCTCCCGGTGGCTTGTGGTGAGAAAGGAAACGTCTTCCTTTGAAAACTGGAGAGAAGCTTTCTGAGAAACTACTTTGTGATGTGTGTATTCATCTCATAGAGTTAAATCATTCTTTGAATTGAGCAGTTTGAAATCACTGTTTCTGTGGAACCTGAGAAAGGGCATTTGGGACCGCTCTTAAGAATATGCTGAGAAAGAAATACCCTGCAAAAAAACCAGAAGAAAACTTTCCTTGAAACTGCTCTAGGCCACGTGAAATTCACTAACACTGTTAAGCTTCAGTTTTCATTGAGCAGTATTCAAACACTTTTAGGTTAGTCAGCTAAGGGATACTCGGGAGTGCTTTGAGGCTTCTGGTGAAAACGGAAATTTCTTTGAGTCTTATGGTGAAAACGGAAATTTCTTCAGATAGATACTGGAGAGAAGATTTCTGAGAAGCTACTTTGTGACGTGTGCATTAGAGTTACATCTTTCTTCTCACAGAGGATTGGAGAATCCCGTTTGGAGAAAACGCTACCAGGGGAAATTTGGGAGTATATGGATGGCTATGGTGTAAAAAAAACTATCCTCAGGCAAAAACTGGACAGAAGCTTTCTGGGAAACTGCTTT